>NC_053037.3:143943116-144247236 GCF_002575655.3 Aegilops tauschii subsp. strangulata
AAGCTTGGTATTAACAATACCGTAGTAATCATTTATGACCACAAGGAGCTTGACCTTTACCCTTGACTCTTTGCATAACATCACAAATATCCAACAAGTCGGTATTCACGATATCACAGTGATCCTCTCACGATCACATAAATATCAACCAACTTCTTTCATCATCGAACCGGGTTTGTTATTAACCAAATTATTATTATTACTGTTGACCCATAGTGTGCCCGACATGAACTGGGCCCTTATCCGCGGGCGCGGCTATCGATAGATTTAACACACACACTCTGCAGAGGTTAGCACACTGTACCCACACCACGGAACCCTGGCCTCGCACTCCCATTCGGGTGGACCAAAGCGTTCCGACAAAACCGTCCTACTGCCATGCCACCCCCCGGCCACTCCGACCAACTCCCCTTTGGGCTAAGTCCTAGGTGGCCCCGTGCCTACCAAAGGCACCAACGGCCACCGTCGTGGCGAAACGGTCCCAAACGGGGACAAGGATCCATACTCAACAACGGGCACACAAGGCTTATGCCGTCCTACCTGGCCAAAGTAGCGCCCGCGCATAACCTTCCCTCGCGGGAGGCACCTGTGAGAGGCATGACAATACACCCAGTTAGGGCCTTCCCATAGGGCAAGCATGGTTGCACTGGTCAGATCGATATGGTGGCACCATGATTCAGCCAACAGTTGTTCAAGTTCAATTTAATCCGGTTAAACTTGAATGCAATATGCTGAGCCATGATAAAAATAACATGATGCAACTACAATGCATGAACATGATATCAACATAAGCATGGTGATGCAACATAACTATTAACCATATCAACAATAAATCATATCCAACTGAGCATGGCATAATGACGAGCATGAATATCACAAGTATAACACTACTCATAGCATAACATGACCTCTAGCATCAACAATAAACATCATGCAAGAACATACCGATAAAACTACCATGCAAGTATTTAATCAACTGGATGCAAAGGAACAGGCATAACGACGGTACTCGGAACCGACGATAGTTAGGCACCGAAGACCATCACCAACATGTACTACTACCAAACATTGCCAATATTAAAGTAATACTAGCACGAAGAACAAAATAACAGAGTGCAAGAAAACATAGCATCACGGTAAACACCGATCCATAAGCATAACCGAAATAACGACAGCAGTAGCAAAACAAACAGAAAGTTATTTAAAGATTCAAGTTGAAAACCAATGCTTCTGCATGGCTATCATGCAAATGGTGGTTGTGGCTTGCCTGGGGATGGAGAAGGCTCCGGGAAGAAGTGCGGAATGACCGCGGAAGGAATCGCCGGAAAGGGTACTCTCTCTAAGGGGGCTAAATCAGAGTTGTGGTTGAAAAGATATAGAGGTTTGACTGCCAGGGACCTATCTATAAAAATATATCCACAAACAGGCCCCTGAGTGGAAAAACAGAAACGCATTTCACAGAATACACTTTCCTGAAAGGAAAACGCATTCCTGGCCTAAGCCGCACGAAAATGCCCCTTCCGAACGGGAAAACGTATCCGCGCAAATGCGCTTCCACTTATCCACTGTGGCAGTGGCGGGGTCAAAGCGCGGTCGTTGATAGGCGGGTCCCATGGGGTGGGGCCCGTCACTTATCCACGTGGGAAGCCCGGGGTCAACGTAGGGCCTGCTCCTGGCTCACTGACGCGCGGGGCCCGCCGCCAGCTGGCAGCCAGGGTCGTCGTCTTCTTCCTCACCTTGCCGTTCGCCCGATGCATAGGAGGGGCTCGCGCTCCGGCGACGACCTCCAGCGGCACGGGCCACCTCAGGCAGTGCCCGACCTAGCGGAGTGCTCAGAGGGACGCGGCGCACCCGCCTGGTGGGTACACGCTCGTCGGAGAGGCCTGGCACGAGCAGAACACCGGCCACGGCGGTTACCGAAGACGGACGGGGATGAGCAGGGTACTCTAGTGGGGAAGAAGAGGGGGCAAGGCTACGGGGGGGGGGGGGGGGTCACCGGAGTGGTGGGGGTCTACTGGTGGTGGTAGAAGGGTGGGGGAGGGCTCGGCTCGAGCTAATTTTTGGCCGGAGGGGACGGCGGCCATGGCGACGAACCGGAGAAGGGAGAGCTCCTGGAGCTCGTTTGAGAGGCGGGGCGGGGACCTGGGAGCGAGGTGAGGCTGTTCGAGTGCTTGGGCTGGGCGGGGAGGGGCTACTTATAGCCGTGCGAGGTCATGGCTGAGCTGGCGTCGCCGCGGATGCGTGGACAGCGCCGCGGACGCGTGTGCTCGCGCATGTGCTCGGGGAAGACGACGGGGAGGGAACGGACGAGCGCCAGAGGTCACGGAGATGAGCGAAGCTCGGGGACAAGAGAGGGAAGCTGCCGCAACGCAAACAGAGCCGGTCGGCTACAGTTCGCCCGTGGGCGCACGACGACGAGCGCCAGCGAGGAGGCTTCGGGAGGGGGAGACGGCTCCAGGGGAACGACGACAATGCGGGCTAGCTGTTGGACACGATGAGGCGCGTGAGCACGACGAACCGAGGAGGGGCCCGAGCAAAACGTCGCTCAACTCGCGTCCATGGCGTGCCAGGGCGATGGTGATTGCGTGAGCTGGCAAGGAGAAGAGGCCAAGGGCTGCCCTGCGATGCCTAGTGATTAGTCCTTGCATACTAGAGGCTGAGGGAGGTGACGTATCACGCAGAAGTGTAGGGAGCAGAGGGGAGCAAGCTCGAGAAGGTTGCTGTATCAAATTTGGACGAGCACTTCTGATCAACAGGGAAGGGCTTGGAGACAAATGGGTTGTCTGGTGTCATAAGCTACGGAAGAACTATGATCCTGCAGATTTGGAGGTGATTTGGACCAAGAATTAATATAGTTGCTTTGCAACTGCATAATCTGGTCCAGAAACTTGATCAGGAAAAAGCACTCAAATGATGAAGCCACTTGAGCTGAAAATGGGCAAGGCTAGATGATTTGGGCATATGAGAGTGCCATATAAATTTCATACCATTTGGAAAAGCCAAAGTGGTACTTCCTTCATAATGGTCCTCTCTGGACAGAAACTTGAGAAAATTCCTGAGGGAAAGTGGCTAAATTGATTGAGCCACAACTTGGTGGAGGAAGTTTATATGGATAGGAGAAGGCCTAGAAAAATTTACAGCCATAATGAAGCAAGATAAAATATACTTGCTTCATAAACTGAAATTTTGGACAGAATCAAAGATTTGAAGCTGTGCTCACATGGAGGCATTAAATGAGCTCAACTTTGTTTGAGGGCTATGATTTGATGATATGAAGGACCATGCAAAAGTGCATCTCATTTGGATATTCCTAGCTTGTACCTCCTTCAGAAAGTTTCTTTCTGGACAGAAACTTTGGAAAATCATAATTAAATGACTACTAGGAAAATGAGGTTGCATTTTGGCATGTGGCAATGTTATGGACAGGAAAAGGTGTCCAAGGAGTCTGAGGTCAATTGGGCAAAGGAAAATAGCACTTGCTTCACAATGTGCCATTTAGGGCAGAATAGTAAATGAATTATTTGTGCATGATGATAAACATGGCAAATGAAATGTTTTGCCATATTTGAGGAAGATAGGACCCAAACAATTTATGATAATTATTTGGGAATTTTAGGAGTGATGGAAATATAGGTTGCTTCACAACCTAGGGCAGACAGGGTTATTCCTTTAATAGAAAAAGGAATATTCCCTAGCAAAAGAATTTTGGGATTGGGCTAGGATGGAAATGATATGATCTAGGGAAGGATTTGAGGATGACAAGCCACTCTGGAAATAAAGAAGAGGTCATCTTCTTCAGTTTCCAGACCACAAAGCCACGGAAAAAGAAAATTCAAGCAAAAACCTCAGAAAATCAAATGAAAAAGAAAGGGCCAAAAATCAGGCTGTGACAATATGACAATAGTGGTATCTCGCTAGCCCTTTCTGAGACCGCAAAACATAAATGCAGAGCACCTCCAAAGTTCAAGCAGTGACTAAACATTGTAATTCATGGTAGAAAAGATCTAGTCATGATGCACCCAACATTAGCTACACACAATGCATAAGTCATGACAGCTATGCTCTAAGGTTCTAACGCTTATTTTAGAAGGTGATGACACAACATAAAAGTAAATACATAGTCCCTTCACAGAGGGAAGCAGTGATTTGCAGAGGTGCCAGAGCTCAAGTTTTTAAAATAGAGATAAATGATATTTTGAGACATGCACCCTTTTCATTTACTTCAGGACCATCAGTTATCAATATCTTCCATGCTAAGCACGCTAGTGGCGGTTCCCAAGTGATAAAAGTAAAGGTTTTGACTCCATTGGGAGTTTTTGTTTGATTATTTAAGATATTAACTCTTTTTAGTTTGTAGTTTGGGACTGGGCATCCCTATTACCGCCCTTTTCTCGTGCGATTGCGAGTGAATAAACACTCGACCTGAGAATAACCCGCTTAGCATGGAAGATACCGACCACCTCCTTTCGTTCCATGAATGATCCAGGCACACAAAAAAGGATATTTATTTAGAAGTTTTTAGAGGTGGCACATGCAAATTTACTTAGGACGGCAGGGTAATACCGCATATAGGTAGGTACGATGGAATCATCTGGAATAACTTTGGGTTCAAGGTTTTTGATGTACAAGCAGAGTCACCACTTAGTACAGGCGAAGGCTAGCAATTAGATTGAGAAGCGGCCAACTAGAGAGCAACAACGATCATAACCATGCGTTATGCATAAGTAACATTGGACACTAGCATGAGTAGGATATGAGCACCATGAACATAAATATCATAGAGGCTATGTTGGTTTTGATTCAACTACATGCATAAACATGTGCCAAGTCAAGCCACTAGAACATTCAGAGGAGGATACCATATCATCATACTACATCACAATCATCTTAACGCTATGTTGATATCCAAGATAAATCATTATCCACTCCCAACTACTTATGAATGGCATGAGAAACTATAATCTCTAATTTTCATTGCAAACATGTTTAATCATAATGGGCTGAATCATGGATACTAGGTTAAACATATTTACACAAACAGAACAAGTCGAGTTCATACCAGTTTCTCTCTGCCACGACCAGTTCATCGAATATCGTCAATATTGCCTTTCACTTGCACGACCGAACGATATGAAAATAATAATAGTGCAAGAGTGCCGTGGACTAAGCTGGAATCTGCAAACATTTTATTCAAAAGGAGAAGACAAGGTAAAATGTGCTCTTTATTAGTTCAACAATTATTCATATGAGAGCCACTCAACATTTTCATCATGGTCTTCTCCTTGGAACAACTCGAATAAAAAGAAAAGAAATTCAGAGAAACACACTGAAATATTTTTGGAGTTTTTGGTTTTCTTGAACAAGCAAATAAAAGGGGAAATCAAAAACAAGAAAAACTATTTACACGGGAAAGCTCCCAACAAGCAAAAGAAGAACAAGGAAATCTTTTGGGGTTTTCGTTTTAGTGCTACTACTAAGCATGCATAGTAAGTAAACTACTACAACTAATTTTTTTGGTTTTTCTGAAGTTTTTCAAACACACAAGAAGAAAGCAAGAAAATAAATCTAAGCATGGATGATACAATAAAAAAGTGTGAACACCGACAAATGGAATGATATGTGGACATGAATATAATGTCGGTGAGAAACACGTACTCCCCCAAGCTTAGGCTTTTGGCCTAACTTGGTAATCAATCAGTAGCCTGGAGAGTAGTAGTCGGCGTGGTAGCTCACGGAGGCTCTCGGTGCGGATGCCTCGGCTTGCCATGTTGCCTCCAGTGTTGCGTTGTGAGCTCGGGCCTCAGTCTCAAGAACGAAGTATCTTCCCTTGCTGTGATGGTCAAAAAGAGCAGGCGCAGGCAAATATGTGTGCACAACAGATTTTCGGTTAAACAAAAGACTATAAGTGAAGTTATCAACCTTTCCTTCGAGAATCTTATGATCTTTTAAGGTGCCAAAATCTAAATACTACGTGGGTAGGATAGGTTCAAAGGGCAAGGGTGAAACACCCAGCCCTCGTGCTAAATGTGTGGCATAAATTCCACAATAGAACCAGCCACTGTTCGTGTTGTGCTGAAGTCTGCGTGCAACAATCGCTCCAAGGTTATTATTCCCTTAACCAGTGAGAACAGTGCGAATGAGGCTCAAGTCTGGAGCATAGAGTGTACTATGGTCTTGCTTTCTACTATACATTTCCCATTAAATAATGCAAAGTACTGAATTGCGGGAAAATGAATGCTCTTTATTCTACCTTGTGTCACTCCCCTCCTTTCACCGTAACAAAGACTAGTCAAGAATGTTTCGAACTCAGCCTTTGGTGGTTCGTCAAGCGAACCCTAAAATGGAAGTTTGCAGTGGTAAGCAAAATTCTCTAGTGATATTGTAAATTGACTATTATAAAGCTTGAACGACACCCTAGACTCACGGGGAAAGAATTTAAATCCTTTGACAAATGATTCAGTGAGAAGGTGGCGTTGTTCGCACTTATCTAAAAGGTAGGGACCGAGACCGGCATTGTGAACATATTGCTCAAATTCCTCCTTAATGAACACACGCACCATATAATCATCACAAGGCCATAAGCATGTTTTGGTGGCGGCATCTCGTGTGGAACTTTCACTTGGTTCAACATAAGACCGGCGGGCAGAACTGTCACTAGAAGATGCCCCCGAGGATCGCCTCCTCGAAGAGCTCCTTCCAAATAGGTTAATCATGTCCGCGTATAATTTTCTGAAAATTTTTGGGTGACAAAAATTTGTCAACAAAACTTTATAAAATTGATAGCAGCTACTCATAGTGATACATAGAGGCTATAGCGAGCATTCAAACTACTTAGAACTCTAAGAATTCAACATGCAAGCTCATCTACAGTAGCACCAAGAGTAGCTAATTATTCCAAATATAAACCACTAAAACAAAAACTAATTGGAAAAATAGTGGAGCCCCATACCAAGCAACAATCCCGCGAAACAGCTTCGGAAATGGAGCTTCGAGCAAAGAGATCGAAACCCGCGGGTTTGAGAGCAAGAACACGGGAGAGAGAGCAATGGAGATTTTTTCTGGAGGTAAGTGATGATGTGGGATGAAGAGGTAAGTGAGGGGGCCCACGTGGGGACCACAACCCACCAGGGCGCGCTTGGGGGTCCTGGCGCGCCCAGGTGGGTTGTGCCCACCTGGTGCACCTCCCTCTGATATTATTTGCACCAGAAATTTAGAAATATTCAGAAAAAATCGTATTAAATTTTCAGGGCATTTTGAGAACTTTTATTTTTTTGGACATTTTTTATTTCACGGGAAATTCAGAAAACAAAAAAACATGCCATTTTATTTTATTTAACTAATAAAACAGAAAAAAGTAAGGATGGAAGGTAGTGCTTACTAAATTCATCAACTTCATACCGCTCAAAAATGATTCATTAATAAGGTTGATCAGGTCTTATTAACAACCACTTTCGATTAGCATGAAACCGAAGAGCTTCCGTAAATCACTAAGTTATCTCAATGGGAATATGAATGTCCCCAACAATAAGCATTTCATATTTCTTTTTGGCAGTAGGTAGAGGTATTTGAAAACTTGCAATAGTGATTGTCGGAGATTTTTCAATAACATTAATACCATTCACTTGGAATTGTTTCTTCGGAAAGTGCACCGTATGCTCATTACCATTGATATGAAAAGTGACCTTGCTTTTATTGCAATCAATAATAGCCCCTGCAGTGTTCAAGAAGGGTCTGCCAAGGATAATTGACATGTTGTCATCCTCGGGCATCTCAAGTATAACAAAGTCAGTCAAAAATAGCAACATTAGCAACAACAACGGGTACATCCTCATAGATACCGATAGGTATGGGAGTTGATTTGTCATCCATTTGCAAAGATATTTTAGTAGGTGTGAGTTTATTCAGATCAAGTCTTTTATATAAAGAGAAAGGCATAATACTAACATCAGCTCCTAAATCACACAAAGCAGTTTTCACGTAATTCTTTTTGATAGAGCAAGGTATAGTTGGTATTCCCGGATCTCCAAGTTTTTTAGGTACTCCATCTTTGAAACTATAATTAGCAAGCATAGTGGAGATTTCAGTTTTTAGTATTTTTCTCTTATTTGTGATGATGTCTTTCATATACTTTGCATAAGGAGGCATTTTCAAGATATCAGTCAAGCGAGTACGCAAAAAGACTGGCCTCAGCATTTCAGCAAAGCGTTCAAATTCTTCATCATCTTTCTTTTTAGTTGACTTGGGTGGAAAGGGCATAGGTTTTTTAACCCACGGTTCTCTTTCTTTACCGTGTTTTCTAGCAATGAAGTCTCTTTTATCATACCTTTTATTCTTGGGTTGTGGGTTATCAAGATCAACAGGTGGTTCTATCTCAACATCATTATCTGGTTCTTTATTATTTGTTTGAGTGTCTCCATGAACCTCATCATTATCTTTTTCATTATCACTAGGTGAGTGTTCATTACCTGATTGAGTTTCAGCATCAGAGATAGAAGTTTCATTATCATTATCAGGAGGTTTTTCTATTTCAGGTTCACTAGAAGCATGCAAAGTGCTATCGTTTTTCTTCTTCTTTTTCTTTCTAGAAGGACTAGGTGCATCAGTGTTAACTCTTTGTGAATTTTGTTCAATTCTTCTTTGGTGTCCCTCAGGATAAACTGGTTCCTGAGTCATTTTACCTGCTGTAGTTGCAACTCTAACAACAAAGTCATGTATATTATTATTCATTTCATCAAGTAATTCTCTTTGAGATTTAGCAACTTGTTCTAACTGAGTTTGAACCATAGAAGCATGCTTTCCAACACCTCTAACATCATTTGAGATTCTAAATAACAAGTCACTCAAGCGAGCAATCATATCAGAATTATATTTCAATTGTTTCATAACATTTGCATTGAAGTGATCTTGCTTTCTAATATAGTTTTCAAACTCATAAAGGCATTGGCTAGGATGCATATTTTGAGCATTGTCATTATCATTGAACTTCATTAAAGAATTTACCTCTACCACCTTAGGCATAGGTGGTGTATTAAGTCCATGTATTTCTTCAATAGGAGGTAAATTTTTAACATCCTCAGCTTTAATATCTTTTTCCTCCATAGACTTCTTTGCCTCTTGCATATCTTCAGGACTGAGATATAATATACCCCTCTTCTTCGGAGTGGGTTTAGCCGGTGGTTCAGGAAGAGTCCAATCATCATAATTTTTCAATATTTTATTCAATAATTCTTCAGCTTGTCCAACAGTTCGTTCCCTGAAAACACAACCAGCACAACTACCTAGGAAATCCCTAGAAGCATCAGTTAGTGCATTATAAAAAGATATCAAGTATTTCATTTTTCTTAAGTGGATGATCAGGCAAAGCATTAAGTAACTGGCAAAGCCTCCCCCAAGCTTGTGGGAGACTCTCTTCTTTAGTTTGCGCAAAGTTAAATATTTCCAGTAAGGCAGCTTGTTTCTTATGAGCATGAAAATATTTTTCAGAGAAGTAATAAATCATATCCTGAGGACTAAGCACACAACCAGGAGCAAGAGTATTGTACCAAGCTTTAGCAAAGGAAATAATTTGAGAATAAAGTAATAGCGAGTTTTTGCATCATGAGTAAAAAGGGTGGCTATGTCATTCAACTTAGTAAGATGTGCCACAACAGTTTCAGTTTCATAACCATGGAAAGGATCAGATTCAACCAAAGTAATTAACTCTGGGTTGACAGAGAATTCATAATCCTTATCATCAATAAAGATAGGTGAAGTAGCAAACTTAGGATCACATTTCATTCTAGCATTCAGAGATTTTTCTTTATACTTGCATAGTAATTTCTCTAAATCATCTCTATCCTTACAAGCAAGAATATCTAGCTGTCTCCTCATTCATAACATAACCTTCCGGTATCTTAGGCGATTCATATTTAGGAAGGCTTGTTCTAGCAGGTGTTGCAGGAGATTTAATTTCAAGCTCATCATCAGATTCAACAACATCATGTTGTATTACTCTAGCAATTTGTGCATCAAGAAAATCACCAAGTGGCACATCATCATTATCAAGCAAGGTACTAGCATCATCATAAGCATTATCCATAGCAGAAGTAGCATCATCAATAACTTGCGACATATCAGAATTAATAGCATGTGGGGGTGTTGCAAGTTTACTCATAACAGAAGGTGAATCTAAAGCAGAACTAGATGGCAGTTCCTTACCTCCCCTCGTCCTCGAGGGAAATATCTTAGCTTAGGATCCTTCAGATTCTTCATAGTGATAAATTGATAATAATCCCAAGTGACTCAACAAATATAGTTATGCTCCCCGGCAACGGCGCCAAAAAGGTCTTGATAACCCACAAGTATAGGGGATCGCAACAGTTTTCGAGGGTAGGGTATTCAACCCAAATTTATAGATTCGACACAAGGGGAGCCAAAGAATATTTGAAGGTATTGGTAGCTGAGTTTTCAATTCAACCACACCTAGAGATTAATTATCTGCAGCAAGTAATCAGTACCAAAGTAGTTTGATAGTTTTGATAAAAGTAACAGTAGCAACGGTAACAGTAACAATGATAGCAGTAATTTTGTAGCAAGTGTAACAGTGATGATAGCAGTAGTAACTTAGCAAAAACAATATAAGATAAATTCGTAGGCATTGGATCGATGACTTGTTGGATGACATTCATCATGAGACAGTTATAACCTAGGGCAATACGGCACTAGCTCTAGTTCATCAATATAATGTAGGCATGTACTCCGTAAATAGTCATACGTGCTTATGGAAATAACTTGCATCACATCTTTTGTCCTACCCTTCCATGGCAACGGGGTCCATATTGGAAACTAAGGGATATTAAGGCCTCCTTTTAATAGAGAACCGGAACAAAGCATTAACACATAGTGAATACATGAACTCCTCAAACTACGGTCATCACCGGAAGAAGTCCCGGTTTCGGTAACTTCGGGGTTACTGGATCATAACACGTAGTAGGTGACTATAACTTGCAAGATCGGATCTAAAACATGAATATAATTATGATAACATAAACGGTTCAGATCTGAGTTCATGGCACCTGGGCCCAAAGTGACAAGCATTAAGCATGGCAAAGTCATAGCAACATCAATCTTAGAACATAGTGGATACTAGGGATGAAGCCCTAACAAAACTAACTCGATTGCATGATGAATCTCATCCAACTCCTCACCGAACAGCGAGCCTACGAAGGAATTACTCACTCCCGATCGGGAGCATCGTGGAATTGGCGATGGAGAAGGGTTGGTGATGACGAAGAACGAAGATCCCCCTCTCCGTTGCCCCAAACAGACTCCAGATATGGCCTCCCAATGAAGAACAGGAGGTGACGGCGGCTCCGTCTCGTGGACCGCGACAATTCTTTCTCACTGATTTTTTTCTGGAAAAATTGGATTTTATAGCGTTGGTTTCAGGGTCTGCTGGGCCACCTGGTGGGGACAACCCACCTGGGCGTGCCAGGAGAGGGGGGCGCACCCTGGTGGGTTGTGCCCACCCAGGGGCCCCTCTCCGGTATGTCTTGGCTCCAGAAATTCTTATTTATCCTATAAAAATTCCTCCCAAAGTTTCGTTCCATTGCGAGAACTTTTATTTCTGCACAAAAACAACACCATGGTAGTTCTGCTGAAAACAGCGTCAGTCCGGGGTTAGTTTCATTCAAATCATGCAAATTAGAGTCCAAAACAAGAGGAAAAAGTTAGGAAAAGTAGATACGTTGGAGACGTATCAATTACTACATGCAAACCGGATTATTTTCAAAGAAACCGGAGCACGTTCATTAAATTTTGGACATAACACATTTATAAAAAACGACCGGACCTAAGCCATTCTATGGGCCTCTTTGATTCGCAGGATACTGAAAACACAGGAATGGGGAAAGTATGGTGGCGATGAACCGAGACGAGGAGGAAGAGGAGTAGTATTGTACATGCTATAGACTGGACTGTAGCACATTGTTTTTTATGGCCATATCACCACATTGTTTTCTATGGCCTATCGCCTTCTGGTTCTCTCGGCTGCCGTTGTTCGCACTCCTCCGACGTGAGTAGTAGTACTAGTATATACACTATATATACCGCATGATTCTTTGCTCCTTCTTACGTACTTTGCTGACATGTGGGAGTGCCAGCATTCGGGTCGACGTGTCATGCACCAGATTAGAGTGGGGAACAGAAGGGGGGCATCACCCCGGTCGTAGCACCAGTAATTCATGACTATAGTGAGTAGTCATATCACGAGACCCCGTTGAGGGATTCCTGGATTAAGGGGTCCTCGGGCGTCCGGCCTGTTAGCCATTGGCCGGACTGATGGGCTGTGAGGATACGAAGATCGAAGACTGCACCCGTGTCCGGATGGGACTCTCCTTTGCGTGGAAGGCAAGCTTGGCGACCGAATATGTAGATTCCTTTCTTCGTAACCGACCTTATGTAACCCTAGATCCTCCCGATGTCTATATTACCCGGAGGACTTAGCCCAGAAACAGAGATACTCATTACCATAGTCATACATGCTAGACTTCTAGGGTTTAGCCATTACGATCTCGTGGTAGATCAACTCTTGTAATACTCATATCCATCAAGATCAATCAAGCAGTAAGTAGGGTATTACCTCCATAGAGAGGGACCGAACCTGGGTAAACATCGTGTCCCCTGTCTCCTGTTACCATCGACCTTAGACGCACAGTTCGGGACCCCCTACCCGAGATCCGCCGGTTTTTGACACCGACATTGGTGCTTTCATTGAGAGTTCCACTGTGCCGTCGACAAAAGGATCGATGACTCGCCTTGTCCTTAAAGACAATATTACTACCGGAGGAGGACTGGCCCCAGGCCAAACCCTCCGGTTGGGCAGCTTTACCATGACCGCCCGTTCGGCCGTTAAGCCGACGATGACCTCTCGGGCCATCGAAAATCCTCTTCGTATCGACCCCAAACACTCTAAGAAGATGGATCCGGCGGAGTTTTCATATTTAAGCGAGCTCCTTGACCGTATCGCCGCCCTGGGAATCGCCACAGATTACTATCGGATCGGGCTCAAACCCGACCAAAGAGAAATCAAATCTCCATCGATCACCCACCAGATAGCGGTAGTCGAGGAGCAAAACGGCGACTCTTCCCCTATACTGAAGACGGACTACGTCCGGATCGCCGACCCTACAGAGCCGGATACCCACCCGCAAAAGGAGGTGACCTGCCTTCCGAACATAGAATCGGACGGCGGGCAAAGGCAACCAGAAGATACTCTGAAGCCCGGATTGTTAAGTCTGGAAAAACTTCAGACTCCAGATCGTCGATTGTGTCAGGGTCCAGATCCAATTCCACCCACCCACCCAGACATAAGCGCTCTCACGAGCATACAACAGCAGTCTCAGGAAATGGTCCACCACTTCTGGGCCAGATTTCTCCTGGTCAAGGACAAGGTTAAAGATTGCCGCGCCGAGGACGCGATATCAGCGTTCCGCAACAATTGCACGAACGAAGGAATCCTCAACGCCATTAATCACCGCCACATACTACACTTCGCTGACTTGGCAACTATCGTACAGAAGTACAGCGCAATGGAAAGCGCCTGGAGGGATCATGCAGCTTGTTGGGAGCCATCGGTCCCAACCCAACCACTAGTCCAAGCAAAAAGGGCGCATCCCCGTGACGGACCCAGTCCAATAGCCAAAAAATACAAGCCCATTACGTGGCGCGGAACCGTTCTGGAGGGATGGCTCGACGGCCCATGCAAAATACACACAACACCGGATACCATAACAACCCACAGCCTTAGTACATGTTGGATACTCCGGCAGGTAGCCAAAAGCGGCGAGGACATCCTTACCAAAAACACCCCAAGCAACACCCTCCAGAAGATGACGACCCCAGAGTACTGACGGTCTTTGAGACATTCGCTTCGAACAATAAGCGCAAAAGGGCACTTCACGGCCTCGCCGAAGTCTGTCAAATCGCCACAGTAAATCCTTGGAACGACACGGCTATAACCTTTAATGCCGACGACGAACCAAAATACAGGACAATTCGAACACCAGCCGCTTGAGTCGTCAGTCCCATCATGGACGGCTTTCGACTCACCAAGGTCGTCATGGACAGTGGCAGCGGACTAAACCTCATCTATGAGGATACACTCCACAAAATGGAAATAGACAGGAACTGCATCAAGCAAAGCAGCACGACGTTCCAAGGAATCATTTCCAGCCAGGAGGCGCGGTGTGCGGGAAAAATCACACTTGACGTGGTGTTCGGCACCCCGGAGAATTATCGGTCTGAAGAAATCACTTTCCAAGTGGCTCCTTTCAACAACGGATACCACACCCTGTTGGGGTGGGATGCTTTTACACGCTTCCACGCTATACCTCATTACAGGTATATGAAGCTCAAAATGCCCGGACCAACGGCATAATCACTCTTGTCGGTGATTCGGACATAGCACTCCGCGCAGAAAACAAAACCGCATCCCTGGCCCTTGAGGCATTATCTGAAGCCCTTGCGGCCGAAGAATTAACCGCACTGCGCTCCACGATGGACAGGGACGATTTGATCTTAGCCAAACGACCCAAATCCACCTCCTTCAAACCGGCAGAAGAAATAGTCAAATTCCAGGTCCACCCAACGGACCCCAAGAAGACAGCATCTATTGGAGCACAACTAGACACAACGGTCAACGCCGCACTAAGGGATTTCCTTCGCGAAAATTGGGATATATTCGCCTGGCACCCTTCTAACATGCCTGGAATCCCACGTGAGCTGGCCGAACATAGCCTTAATATCTTAAAGGTATACAAACCAATCAAACAAGCACTGCGGCGCTTTTCCGAGCCCAAACGCCAAGCTATGGGGTAGGAGCTGGCCAAGCTAATTGAGGCCGGATTCATCAGAGAAATAAAACATCTGGACTGGCTGGCGAACCTGCTGATGGTACCAAAAAATGACAAATACTGGCGGTTGTGCGTCGATTTTAAAGACCCCAATAAGGCTTGCCCTAAGGATCCCTTCCCCCTCCCCCGCATTGATCCAATCATTGGTGCTACCGCAGGACACGACTCACTGTGTTTCCTTGATGCATACTCCGGATACCATCAAATCAAAATGAAGGAGTCCGACCAAGCTGCAACAACATTCATTACCCCATATGGGGCATTTTGCTTCAACACCATGCCCTTCGGGCTCAAGAACGCCGGCGCCAGATACCAACGCATGATTCAAACATGCCTGGAGAAACAGATCGGCAAGACAGTTGAAGCTTATGTGGACAACGTCGTCATCAAAACTAGGCGCATCGAAACACTATAGATGATTTATGTCTCACATTTGATAACCTCCGCGCTTATGACATTAAGCTCAATCCGAAAAGTGCGTTTTCGGCGTCCCTGCTGGAAAACTGTTGGGCTTCATCGTTTCCAACCGAGGAATTGAAGCAAATCGAGCCAAAATCCAAGCTCTGTCACAATTGGCTACGCCAACAGACCTTAAACAAGTCCAAAAGCTCGCGGGTTGCATGGCAGCTCTAAGCCGCTTTATCTCCAGATTGGGAGAAAAGGCACTGCCACTCTATCGCCTTTTACGGCGAACCGATCACTTCGAGTGGACGGACGCGGCAACATCTGGACTGGAGGAAATAAAAACCCTTCTTGCGAGCAACCCAATCCTGGCCGCGCCAAATGTCGGTGAACCGATGTTATTATAAATATTGGCAACACATCAGGTAGTGAGCGCCGTGCTCGTCATTGAACGAGAACAGGACGGACACAAATTCCCGCTTCAAAAGCCAGTATACTACATGTCCACTGTCCTTACACCATGCAAATCCCAGTACCCCCATTATCAGAAAATAGCATATGCGGTCTTCATGGCATCCCGAAAGCTCCGTCACTACTTCCAGGAGTGTTCGATCATGGTGGCTTCTGAAGTACCACTCAATGAAATTATAAACAACCGCGATGCCATGGGCCGGATGCCAAATGGGCCATTGAGCTCCTTCCATTTGATATTACATACAAACCACGTCGAGCTATTAAATCCCAAGTACTGGCTGACTTCGTCGTCGAATGGACAGAGGCCGAACTCCCTAGAGAGTACGACACATATTCCAATTGGGTTATGTATTTCGATGGCTCCAAAATGCTGGCAGGGCTAGGGGCGGGCGTGGTTTTAACGTCACCTACTGGAGACGTCATTCAGTACGTACTCCAAATACTATACACAGACTCCAACAATGCAGCCGAATACGAGGCCTTATTGCATGGTCTCCGGATGGCTGTCTCCATGGGCATACAACGCCTAGAAGTGCGCGGAGACTCAAACCTTGCAATATCTCAAATAACTGGAGACTTCGACGCCAAAGATCCGAAGATGGTAGCTTATCGTAATGCCGTAATAAAAATTTTGGCCCGGTTCGAGGGGCTCGAGTTCCATCATCTGGCTCGAGAAAGTAATCAAGCGGCGGACGTTCTTGCTCGTATCGGCGCTAAGCGCGACCCTGTCCCACCTAATATCTTTTTGGAAAGGCTTTTTAAGCCATCCGTGGTGTGGCAGGGGGAAAATGGCAACACCAGTCCGGATCCGAACATAACCCCAGATTCTGAAAACACCGACATCATCGGAGGCTCAGCCACCGAAATAACACCGTCGGCGCATCTCATCATGGCAGTCATTGCCCCATGGACCGAACCCTTCCTGGCATAACTTAACAAGAAGGAGCTTCCTGAGGACCAAAATGAGGCCCGCCGTATTGTCCGTCGTTCGAAGGCCTACAAGGTTCACGATGGAGAGCTCTATAAGAAAAGCGTTACCGGAGTCCTTCAAAGATGTATCTCCGAGGAGGAGGGGCGGCAGCTCCTAGTTGAGATTCATGCCGGTCTCGGCGGGCACCACGCTGCAGCTCGAGCCCTTGTTAGCAAGGCCTTCCGTGCAGGGTTTTATCGGCCGACGGCCCGAGCGGATGCACAGGACCTTGTCCAACGTTGCGTTGGATGCCAACTCTTCGCCGACCAAAGCCATATGCCCCCACCACCCTACAAACAATCCCCATCACTTGGCCGTTTGCGGTCTGGGGACTGGATATGGTTGGACCCCTTAAAGTAGGAAGCCATAAGAAAAAATATTTGCTAGTCATGGTGGATAAATTCACCAAGTGGATAGAGGCCAAACCAGTTAAAACGGCCGAGTTCGGACCAGTAATAGACTTTATATCCGGCGTCGTACACCGTTATGGTGTTCCGCACAGCATCATCACTAATAAGGGCTCCAATTTCACAGTCGACGAAGTGAAAACCTGGCGCACTAATCTGGGCATCAAGCTTGATTACGCCTCTGTCTATCATCCACAGACAAACGGCCAAGTCGAACGAGCCAATGGTCTTATTATGAGCGGCATTAAACCCAGACTAGTGTGGTCTTTGAAGGAATCAGACAAGCACTGGGTTGAGGAGCTCGACTCCATACTCTGGGGGCTGCGGACCACGCCCAATCACACTACCGGATACACACCTTTTTTCATGGTGTACGGCACAGAGGCAGTATTACCCTGCGACATTATTCATGACTCACCTCGAGTGCGCATGTACGAAGAGAGAGAGAGGCCGAGCTCGATCGGCAGGACAACCTAGATGCCCTGGAGGAGGAGCGTGATGTCGCAAAAGCCCGTTCTGCATTTTATCAACAGCAGGCTCGCAGGTATCAAAGCAGAGAAGTGCGGGCCAAAACTTACAACGTCGGCAAACTCGTTCTACGCCGGCCGGAGAAGAAAAAGGACAAACTCAAGCCCAAGTGGCAGGACGTTGTGTTTTGACCGGAAGACCTAGAGCTAACTATCGACATTTTGGGCTATCCGGACACGTACTTCGAGAAATGGTTTATGAGTGTTTGTTACCAAGGAGCCTATATCCTATTGGGTATCTATTCCCCGCCTTTTCCCGCTAGGATCGGAAATCTTCATCATCGACGAAGTTCTCATCGGAGGAGGGTACCGCTTGCGTGATGCGTCAGACAATTGACTAGAGCCGAATCCCTAGAACGCGGCCAGAGTCCGAAGATTCTATGCCTAGCGCCGAACTCTTTGTTCGTCTCCTTCCTCTTATTGTCTTCATTATTTTTTTCTCTTTTCGTTTTTTCTCTTTAGCCTTAAAGGCTTTCGTGCAGTTAGATCGTGCACCCCCGATGCATACATCTTCAAGTATGTACGTCTATCATACCTGGGGGCTTCTTGGACAGAAGCTTGCTATTTCCATTTTCTGAGTATAAAGCTCATAACATATGCGTTTTCTCCCATATGTACCTTTTCTTTGCCATTATATGCATCGATATGACTTAAGTTTTGGCCAAGCTGGGTTGCCTGGCTCCTGTGCTTATGCCCTACGTTCCCGTTAGTTCGGCTAGGGCATAAAGGGAGCACCTCTGCGATTGCTACTGCCGGGTCATCTAGATGTGTACCTCAGACTGGGTGAAGCGGAAAGCTAGCGTTCTTAAGGGAATCTTCGGTCGGTGAACTAAAGATGTCTTTGCACTCGCTCCATTATGAACCCCCAGAAATTATACACACTATGATTTTTTCATCGCGGTCCAGACATGCACATAGATGCATGCACGCCCAGGGAAAGGAACCCTTAACGGAACTATTCTCTCTGGAAGATGTTTCTTACAATTTCAATGTAATATAACATAACTAGCTGGATACAACTTGTCTGTTCAAGCACTTATGACCCCTACGCCTAGTTTCCACGCATACCCCGGTTTATTTTGCCGCTTAGGTATTTGGAAACACTCCGCACCTTCGGGTCGAGAGATCGAAGTGAAAAGGTCGGCCATGACAATCGTTTTACAATCCAGCTAGAAGGAAAATACATAGTCACTCAGGACTTAAAAACTTCCTCCTCTATACCGTCCAACAGGCGGTCTAATTTACAATCCTGTTGGGAGTATCTAGCAGCCACCTCTACTTGGCCATATACTAAACTAACGGGAATTTCTTCCCCATTTGACCCTAGCGGTCCAACCTGGGCCATGTGATTCGGATCCAGCTTGGTATATCGTGTTTTTACCATGGCCCAGGCCTCTCGCGCACCCTCTTGGCAGGCCGATATCTTCCATAGTCGAATACGCCGCCGTGCTCCTTTGAACAGCTCTACAAGCTTCTCCATACTCCCTAGAGGGGAGTCGGATGGCCATAAGGCCTTGTCTACACTCCGCATTGCCTGCCGAGCTATATCAGCTACTTCTACCTCCAAACTGTTATAAGGTCAATTCGGCCACGTACTATATGCCGCCTCGAAGCCTTTTGTTCTCCTTCATGGAGTCAGCTAGCTGGGCTCGTACATCTTTCAGTTCTTCGCCCAGTTTGGTGTTTGAATCTTGGAGTTTGTTTTTCACCTCTCTGACTTTGGTCAGGACGCGCTCGCCTGTGGCACGTTGTCTCTTCGCCTCTCTTTCGCTCGTCTGCGCAGCCTTTAGTTCCTCCTCCAGTTGGTCCGATGACCCTGTTATGAGACAAGGAGCAGTTTTAATATAGCTGGCGTATGATTTTTTGTTTCTCGATGGAGGGAAATATTACCAGAGGGCGCCTTCTTGAACTTTTCCAGTTCAGTGGTAGCAGCAGTGAGCTGTGTCCGGCACTGCTCCAGCTCTTGGGCTAGCAAGTCGTTCTTCTCCATAAGAACCTGGTCACACAACAATCCTTAAAACATTTGTCCCAACTGCTTCAAGTCTCGGGGGCTACTGGCTCATGGTTATCAAATTCGGGCAAGGTAAACTTACCTGCACATCTTTCAAATGTTGCTCGGTGGCTCTGTTAAGCCCATCTCGAACAGCTTGGATGTATGCATCAGCCGAGCTGAAGGCACCGAACGCCTCTTTTGAGAACCGGGGATTTCGTAAAACAGCCTTCCAGCGCCGGTCATCCATGGCGCTCTCCACCTCCGAATTGGTGACGGACATATTTTCCGAACCCTCGGCTGAAGGACAGTCCGGCGCCACTCCCATATCGGGCCCCTTTTCTTTGGCCGGGACCGAATCTTGGTTATTAGAAGCACGGCTGGCCGGGTCCCCGGACACAGTCTGCCGAACCTTTTTTCTGATACAAAATGAACATACGAGTCATGGTTGGACGCGACTGCTACAAAGAGCATAGTTGCAAACCCATACCTCTTCAAGGAAGACCCGACCATATCTCTGTTTGCCTTCCTCTTCGAAGGCCTACCCGGCGCGGGAACCTCTCTTTCCGGAGACGCCCCTGCAGCGGCCCGACGCGCCGAACGTCCCCCCTTCTGAGCACAGGATGTCGCGGTGAGCAAAAAACAATGAGGAAACCCTCTCAGACAAAGTGTCTCCTAATTACTTACATGAGAAGCAGGGAGAAGACCGGGATAGTCGGCGACGATCGCCACCTCTGTGCCGTCGTAGCTCGTTTGGTAAAACGTCCCATTCTCAAGCACCACAAATATATCCGGATCCTCTTCGAATCCAGGTTCAAGGTCCCGATTGTGGCCCTCGGGCTGCGGGGCGGGGCTGTGAAGCCCCTCGGAAGTCTTTCGCCAGTGCTGTTATAAATGGACGGGTTAATATTTCAGTAAACGAAGCTCAGGGAGTGGAATTAATGGAGCAAAAAAGTTGGGAGCTCACCCAGCTAGGAGGATTATACATGGAATATCCTTCTCTATGCTTGATGCGCAGGAACTCCTCTTCCTCACCCTTGAACGGTTCGGCCAATATTTTGGCTAAGGCGGCAGGGGTGTCCAGACCTTTCCTGCCGCAGCGGGAGGCGTCATCTTCCCCATTGTAATTCCACATGGGAAGTCCTCTAAATTGGAGTGGCTAAACTCCCCGTACTATGGAGGTCGCCATCACTTCGACTATCGTGCACCCGGACTGGGCAAGCGTCCTAATCTTGCTCAGGAGTTGGCGAACTTCCGCACTATCTTCATCCTCGAGGCTCCGAGGGCGCCAGCTTTGGCGTTTCTTCAGAGGAACACTCGCAAACTCAGGGAGACCTCTCCGGACTAGATCTGGAAGTACGACGTCATCAATATAGAACCACTCAGAGGTCCACTCTTCGGAAGCTTTCTTCGGTGTGCCAGATAGGTATTCGGTCTCAGCAATACGCCATATTTCGGCCCCGCCCACTTCAAATATCGATCCTCGTGGTTGCGCGGGACAAGGCAAAACAACTTTCTCCACAGATCAAAATGGGCCTCACAACCCAGGAATAGTTCGCATAAAGCGACATAACCCGCAATGTGCAGGATGGAGGCAGGGGTAAAATTGTGCAGCTAGAGGCCATAATACTCCAGAAGCCCTCGGAGGAATGGGTGAATTGGAAATCCCACGCCCTCGGCAGATAGGGGACGAAGCACACTCGTTCTCCCGCAGACGGATTGGGGAAATCCTCCGCCTGGGTTTTGCCGTTAAAGGAGGCCAATCCTGCTCAAACAGGGACCAGATTTGCAGGAGGGAGAAATCCCTGCGTTTGCAACTTCTCCAATTGGCTGTGGGATACGAAGCACCTCTCCCACTTGCCTCTCTCTAGGTTGGAATGGGAAGAGGAGCTGGGAATGTTACCATGTTGGAATGGTCCTTCCTGGCCGTCTCTGAGGATTTTCTCCACGTGGTGCCAGATGGATATGAGATCCAATCTCTTTAAATAGACGCTCTTTCTTGCATGGCTAGGGTGTTATTTGCAAAAAATACCCTGACCGTCCGCATTCGCCCGACACATGGAAGCTGAAGTCATGGATGCACAAAAGCCGAGGGGTGCGACATTGAATTATAAGCCGAATACATTACTTGGAAGTCGTCGTCGGAGGAACCCGCCTTGCAATGCCGAAGACAATCTGCGCGCCGAACATCTTGTCATTAAAGCCTGGTTCGGGGGCTACTGAGGGAGTCCTGGATTAAGGGGTCCTCGAGTGTCCGGCCTGTTAGCCATGGGCTGGACTGATGGGCTGCAAGGATACGAAGATCGAAGACTGCACCCGTGTCCGGATGGGACTCTCCTTGGCGTGGAAGGCAAGCTTGGCGACCGAATATGTAGATTCCTTTCTTTGTAACCGACCTTATGTAACCCTAGATCCTCTCGGGGTCTATATGAACCGGAGGACTTAGTCCGAAAACAGAGATACTCATTACCATAGTCATACAGGCTAGACTTCTAGGGGTTAGCTATTATGATCTCATTGTAGATCAACTCTTGTAATACTCATATCCATCAAGATCAATCAAGCAGGAAGTAGGGTAATACCTCCATAGAGAGGGCCCGAACCTGGGTAAACATCGTGTCCCCTGTCTCCTGTTACCATAAACCTTAGACGCACAGTTCGGGACCCCCTACCCAAGATCCGCCGGTTTTGAGACCGACACCCGTCTTTCCAGTAGTAACGCGCTGTCAAATCGCACAGCCCTACCTTTCCAGCAGTAAGTTGAATACGCTACCTCCCTCACCCTCCTCGCCTCTCTGTTAGACCGCCTATGTGAAAACTACCGCGCGTACTGCCCCGGAAAAGGCCCGCCCTCAACTTTTAACTACTCATAGTATAATTTTGTATCGATGAATTATGCCATGGAGCAGAAAACCAAAAGAAAAATGTGGTACTTGTAAACAAATACAGTTCAAGCTCTAGCTAGCGATTCGGAATGTAAACCGTGCTTTTCTTTTTACGTATAGGTTACTTCAAAGTACTGAGTCTATTGATGCAATGTGGTCAAACTGTACCATCGATATCTCAAAGCCAAAATAGTTCGAGCTTGTTCGTTCTATATAAATACTAGTACTGTATGTTTATTCACCCGTGGGGTTGTTCAGTGAATGGAGGGCCCGGGAGCACAAGTGAACAATACTACTACTAGTAAGTAGGAGTCGTACAGTTAGGCACATTAAATAGAGAGTTTCTTTTCTTTAATGCGACGTACACAAATTGAAACTCTTGTTGTGGAGAGAAATAGATAATCACTCCACTACACATATAGGTAGGGGCCTGAGCGCTTGCTTTACTAGGGTTGCTCTCTTCATTCTCTCATCCTCTCCAGATCTAAACAAGACAGCGGTAGTGATATTTTCTCTCTACTCACCGCTGTCACAGATCCGGCCGGATCCCTTCAGACGGTGTGTGTAGAGGACTAGGTGCATCGTTCACGCGGTCATCGGTGTCAAGGGAGGAAACCCACAGCTGCCGGTGGGTCTCGATCCTCTGCCCGTGCCGTTCTCTCTGACACAGCGCCGGCTTGGGAGGTCATCCGACCCTTCTTCCTCCCTGTCGTATTGTGCACAGATCCGACCTGCCGCCACCGACATCCCGACGACCCTCAGGTATAAGTTCTTCGAAAGCTGCCTTACTCTACAGCCCCGGCTCTCCACGTGTCTGCATGTGCATCTTTTTATACTTCCATCAGCTCTTCCAAAGCCACCTAAATTTTTAGTATTATAGGAGGTAAAGCTACTTCACGCAGCCGAATCTAGGACTTGGTTCAAACAACGAAGAAAGGGGGGAAAGTCGTAGCATGGATCTAGGACATGATTCAAAGAGGAAATAACAGGGGGAAAGTAGTAGATACTGGATACCCAACCAGTCTCTTGGTTGAGAAGGGAAATAAAGGGAAAGGTAGTACAAACTGGATAAGGAACAGATCTATTATTGGTTGAAAAAAGGATAGAAAGTGGCGGCTGGTGGACAAGTCAACAGAGTATGTCCAGGATTAGATTTGCTGCCCTCATAGAGTATGAACAAACTCGGCATCACCACTTTATGCCTCCTTGTAGGTACATTGTGCTGATGCGTCCACTGTCGCATGTCCTTATACCAACTTTTTTTGTTGTTAATGTAAGGGCGGATGTAAAATCAAGCGATCACATTGTTACCTTAAGGTCATGTCTAACCAGTGTTATTGTTAATCTAATGCCTCCAGTGATATGATGCAATTATACTATGTTACAAATGGTACTCCTGCTATTTTCCCCAGTACGATAAGTAAGTTGCTTCTTTACGCTGCTAAATGTCCTGGTGTCCCAACGGTCCCATGCACTTAAACCAATTCTTTAGCCGCTGTTGATCTATTGTATCTGGTAAACAAGCAATGCCACCATTAAAGTAATTCCATATTTGACGAATGTCATTGTTGATCGTAATGCTTCCGGTAACATGAAGCATTGCTGACGTTTTAAAATTTCTACTGTCCTTGCATGATTTCCATGAACATAATCAAGATGCTTCTTTTCATTTCGTGTATGTTTCATATCTTGTTATTGACCAGCAATTGTTTTCTTTCTATCTTTTTGTGCAAATAGGGATATCCAGTTCACCTTGTTGCTATTGTGACCTTTTGGTGAACTGCACAAAATATTTTTTTGGAATGAGTGTCTTATGCAGTTCAAATAAAATGCCACGTGGGCAACATCTCTCAATTTTGGTGGAACTGCACAAAATGGTGATTCGAGTTTAAAAAATCTCCGTCAAATTCTGCTGGTAATCTCGTGCAACATTTATTAGCCTTTGCAAGGTGAGACATCACTATCACCACAATGTCACTTTATTTTAGTGGAACTGCACAAAAGGATAAGAAAATTATAGTTGCACCTTACATGAGTAGGACAACCGACCTTAATGTTGCTCAATTTTAGGGCAACTACTAAAGAAGAACCTGCCAGCTCACGAGAGCAAGTACTTCTTGCTAGCTGAATGATGCAATCTTTGCTTCATTTCAGGTGAACTGCAGAAAAAGTCGCCTGAATTGAATCATCGAGTGGAGCTCCAGGTTGACTTCAACTAGTGCCACTATTAATCATGCTCTTTTCTTATCAGTGCAAATAGGAATACTCAACTACAGCTGTTGTGATGGTCAAGAGTATTCACCAAGTTCTTGGGTTGTATGACACGGCTAGCCAAGATGGATTTAATCCCGATATTCACTTAATCAAAAGGCTCTAATGGGTTGGTTCCGAATCTTGCAAGCTGGGAATCAATGAGATGTGTAGGCATCTTTGTTGTACTTATTATTTGAATGGTATTTGTTGGTTCTGAATCTTGCAAGCTGGGAATCAATGAGATTTGTAGGCATCTTTGTTGTACTTATTATTTGAATATTATTTGCTGGTTCTGAATCTTGCAAGCTGGGAATCAATGAGATGTGTAGGCATCTGTGTTGTACTTATTATTTCAATCTTATTTGTTGGTTCTGAATCATGAAAGCTGGGAAACATGGCATGATGATGCAGAGGACAGCAATCATAACAAACAGTTCAAACTTGGTAGTATCATCTGTGTGAAAGTGCGACAAATGTGCTGATCGTGTGCGTCCTGAGAATAATAATTATAATTGTTGTGCATGTTGATCCTGTAGCACTCATAGAATGAGCCAATGCATTGCTTGTTTTAAGAATAAATTTTAATTAAAGCTAATTAAATTTAAGTAAAGTGACCACTAACACTTGTTATTACAGTACCAATACAGACCCGCTCATGAACCAACGTGTGGCCGGAATAGGTTTCTTAATGGAGGCGTTTGAATGTGCCGAGGGTGCATGTTCTGCCAGGCGTGCAGCAGGCGAGGGAGGGGCAGTAACTGTTGTCGCATGTACACATTCAATTTACTATTGAATCCAGTTCCCCAAGAGCTGAAAAACGAACTGCTGCCGCCGCCTACCCACTAGCGATCCGAGGGGTGAGCCTGTTGGATATGGACTTTAGCAAGGAGTTCACCTTTGAGTCCAACTAGGGTTTACATGGAGTCGGTTACATAAGAAGAAATCTTCATAGTCGGTCGCCAAGCTTGCCCTCCACACCAAGTAGAGTCCAATCCGGACACGGTGCAGTCTTCGGCCTTCATGTCTTCACAGCCCATCAGTTCGGCCCATGGATAACAGGTCGGACGCCCAAGGACCCATTAGTCCAGGACTCCCTCAACCATTGTATTGAGAAATCAGCGAGAGAAAGGAAGCCATCTAGCTACTAACTACGGACCCGAAGGTCTACAATGAACTCCTCACGCATCATTGAAGAGGAACCAATGGAGGTGGCGAACCCCATCCGAGATGGTGTCTAGATTGGATCTGGTGGTTCTGGACTCTGCGGCGGCTGGAATTGATTTTTTGTCGACTCCCCTAGGGTTTCTGGAATATTGGGGTATTTATAGAGCAAAGAAGCGGTCCAGGGGGCACCCGAGGTGGGCACAACCCACTAGGGTGCGCCTGGGCCTCCTGGCGCGCCCTAGTGGGTTGTGCTCTCCTCGGAGCACCCCCCAAGCGCAGCCTTGGCCCATTAGGTGTCTTCTGGTCCATAAAAATTCTTCGTGAAGTTTCGTTGCATTCGGAATCCGTTTGATATTGATTTCCTGCGATGTAAAAAACATGCAGAAAACAGCAACTGGCACTTGGCACTATGCCAATAGGTTAGTAACAAAAAATGATATAAAATGACTATAAAATGATTATAAAAAATCCAAGATTGATAATTTAACAACATGGAACAATCAAAAATTATAGATACGTTGGAGATGTATCATCCCACGTCTAGCCTAAAATGTAATAATACCCCACGTCCTATTAACTCATCAAATTAAAATGATATTTTATTTCATAAACTGAAAGTTCTTAAAAAATAAGAATAATTGTTTATATATAACTTGGCAAGTTAACTCCTGGTGGTTGTGTGCATAAGCTTGCGAAGATTTTACTGACCAATGCAGTAATAAACGC
Organism: Aegilops tauschii subsp. strangulata; assembly: GCF_002575655.3. Classification (NCBI taxonomy): domain Eukaryota; kingdom Viridiplantae; phylum Streptophyta; class Magnoliopsida; order Poales; family Poaceae; genus Aegilops; species Aegilops tauschii. Next base: position 143,969,806 of record NC_053037.3, read on the forward strand.
GCAATCATGTGTTTATTTTTTTATAACATTTCTCCGTCCAGCCCAACATGATATTTTCACCCAGCGCAGCAAGTCCACAGATTTCGAGAAAAATGCAAATGGGCTTTAAATTCTACCATAATATATAAATGGGCTGCATAGGCGCTACATCGTTGTTTCACCCACCTCACCAAATGGACTGAAAAAACAAATGGATTGGCTGAGATGTGGGCCAGTAGGTCGAAGCCTAAGAACTTTCACAAAACATAAAAATACAAAGGTCGAAGCCTAAGCAAGGTGTTGGATTCACTTCCAATGGCCGGCATTCTTCTTCAATCTCTCGCCTTCTTCCCCTAGCGCTGTCGGGACCGCCTGCTCCAGCCTCGGCATCCAGCGGCGCTGTTTTACGCGCCTCGCAGGAAAACGCTACCCCACCGATGGCCCGACCATCCCTCCACTCGACCGCACCTCCTGTTATTCTTTGCCGAGTGTAGGCCCACCCCGCACCTGAACCAGTCAAGTTTCCCACTCCTCTCCATCTGCGACTCCACTGCCGCGTCTTCCCCATCTCCGGGTCGTTCCAGTCTGGGGCTCACCGTCGTCCATCGGCCTTGGTGTGCTCGGCACGGTGTGGTCAACGAACGAGAGTCATCGGAAGATGATTGTACGTGAGAGGCCGAAAGTGGGGACGCACCATGCCCATGGACGCATGTGTAACGCCCCGGATCCGATGCGCCAGGTGTCTGCCAGTTATTCGCTGTCCTTGCCTTGTCATCCGCTTGCGTGTTGCATTTTTGTTCATGTCATGCATCCCATATCATGTCATCATGTGCATTGCATTAGCATACGTGTTCGTCTCTTGCATCTGAGCATTTTCCCCGTTGTCCGTTTTGCAATCCGGCACTCCTATCTCCTCTGGCGCACCCCCCTTTTGCCTCTTTTCATGTGAGGGTGTTAAACGTTCTCGGAATGGGCCGAGGCTTGTCAAGTGGCCTTGGTATACCACCGTTAGACCACCGGTCAAGTTTTGTTCCATTTGGAGGTCGTTTGGTGCTCCAACGGTTAACCGGGTAACCGCAAAGTCCGTTTATGTGTTGCCGCAAAACCCCCTTTCAAACAGCCCCAAAACCCCTCTAAGTCTCCGCCATGCTCTCGGTCGTTCGATCACGATCGCGTGGGCAAAAACCGCACCCCGTTTGGACTCTCCTAGCTCCCTCTACCTATATAAACCCCCTCTCCCCCGAAATCTCGGGCAAAAACCCTAGCTTCTTCCTCCTCCCGCCGACGGACACGTCCACCCTCACGCCCGGACATGTCCGCCACCGCCCCTGCCCAATCCGGAGCCACCACCTGTCCGCCGCCGTCGTCCTTGCGGCCGCGGCCCGCCAGGCCCATCGCGGGCCCGCGCGAGCCTGACCGCGCCCGCCGCCGCGCCCCACGGGCCCGAGCGCCCCGCCGCCCGCTCCGACGTGCTCCGCCGCCGGCCATCGCCGTCGCCGTGCCTCCCGCCAGCGTCGTCCAACCGCCCCGCCGCCGCGGTTCCTTCTCCTCCTCTCCGCCGGACCCCGCGCCGCCGCTCGCCGGCGCCGCCCCGCGCCATGGCCGCCGCCGCCTCACCGCCGTACCTCGCCGCCGCCGCCGCGCACCACGGCGCCGCCTCCCTCCGGCGCCGCCCCCCTCTTCCCGCCGACCACCGCGCCTCCCCGAGCTCTCCTCCCTCCGGCGAGCATCGGGCCCGAGCTCGAGCAGCCTCCCTTCGATCCGATCTGTACAGACGAGGTTGACTTTTCTCCCCCCCCCCCCGAAATCTCTGTCCCAGATTTTCATAATATTTGCACATGTTCATAGCATTGTCACTTCATGCATACTGCTCCGATTTGTGCGTGTTATATGTCAAATTTTTTGTCTCGGGATGCTCTACATTTTGTTCCATTGCGCCATGATCATTTGAGTCCATCTTGTTGCCCAAATCATCGTTGCAAGAGTGCTAGTTGCTGTTATCTGCTGTTACTTATCAGAACTTGGTGATTTGTCATTTTTGTATCATTTAATCTGTGCATCTTATGGGCATGAGCTCTACATATGTTTTGTTGTATGCCATGCTATCTTTCCAGTGGTATATGAAATGTATTTTTGTGATCTATGTGGTGACTAGCACAAGCATGCAAACTAGGCCCCGTAATGTTTCTGATTTCAGAGACTTGCTGATTTCTCTAAGTCTTTGTCTGCTGTTATTTTGTTGCCATGTAAACTTGATGCTACAGAGAGATCCATGCATATTTTGGAGATGTTCAGTAAGGATGTTTTGTAGATATTGTTGTAATTGATCCATCCATGCCCTTGTTTGCAATTATAGGGTGCCCTAGCATGTCTCAACCTTTCTCTACTTTTGCTATAAAATGTTCCTGGCAGATTGTTTACGTGTTATTCAATTTTGCCAAGCTTGTTGTAGTTGTTCCATACATGCTATGTATTTGCTCTTGCCATGGTTAGCTTCATAAACATGCCATCTTGCTGTAGGTATGCTTTTTTTGTCATGCATTGATTTGTGGTGAGTGCTTCAAGCTCACCAAGATGCCTACATATTATTGTTTCTGCCATGCTCTGTTTTCTGCCAAGTCTGGAACCTGATAAGAGAACTTGCTATGTTTACATGGGTGCCATCATATCTTCTGGTCCTTATTAGCTTATGGTCAGGAAGGGACTTTTGTCACATGAATTTAGTAGAATACTTCCATGGCTTGTTTTGCCATGTTAAGTTCATGTAGCATGTTGGTTTCGTGCTCTGAACATTGCAACCTGATGTTATTTCTGCCATGTCCAGTAATTTCTGCCAAGTCTGTGAATCTGTTATTATTTGCAATCTTGCCATGTCCTTTTGAGCATGTTCTATTGATTTCTGGAGATAGCTCACTGTTCATGTTTTGTTGTGCTTTACCTGTACATCATGTCCATGCCTTTTGTTTTCATGTTGAGTTGCTGTAGCATATTGTTTTGATGCATGCTAGATACCTAGTTGCTGTTTTGGACAGATTGTTGCTATGTCTTGTTTGGAGTGTATGTGTTGCACCGTTGCTCCGTTTCGAGCATGCTCTATATGAAACTTGCTTAGATTTGCATGTATTTTCATATTATCATGTTGCATCCTTGTTTTGAGGTGTTTGCTTCATGGTTGTATGCATTTTGCATCGATGCCATGTTTAACTTGTTTTGCTCATATCTTCTAGGCCGTAGCTCCGAATCTAATGAACTTTATATGTAACTTGACTAGAATTTCGTGTAGATCGTCTTGGTGCATATTAACTTGCTGTTTAACAACTTGAATATAAGGTTTATTCAGTTCTGTACCAATTTCAAAATTTGCATATGAGGACTTACCGGATTTGTTATATGTTGTTTCCGGCCTCATTTAAACTTGCCTTGATGTGTTGTTCTTGTATGCATCATCTCTTGCCGTGTGTAGCCTCATATAGCTTTGTCATGCATCATTCTTGGTTGAGCATCATGCCTTGTTCATGTGTGGTGTGTTTACCTTGTTGTGTGCTTCTTCTCGATAGTTCCCGTGTCGTTGCGATCGTGAGGATTCGTTCGTCTTCGTGGCTTCATCTTCTTCATGGACTCGTTCTTCTTCTCGGCGGGATTTCAGGCAAGATGACCGTCACCTTGGATCTCATTACTATCATTGCTATGCTAGTTGCTTCGTTCTATTGCTATGCTGCGCTACCTATTCCCTTGCTATGCTATTCTCAAATCCTTTTCGAAGTTTGATGTAAGTATGAATTTCATCAGTCAGACGCTTTCCAATTTCAAATTATTTTTCATTGTTGGCTCAACCTCTTCGCTTCTCATTCTCCCGGAGTATCTCAATCAATTTTGGTGTTCTTTCTCGTCGTCATTCTCAACATTGAAGACCGAAGTAGAGTTTCTCTTAAATTTTGTCCGTTCTCGCGGAAATTCGCAGTGCTAGCTCGATGGTTATCCTATCAAATTGTTACAAGTGGTGCAATTAATTTCAACCATCCGGCGTATTTCAGGAGCTGTTTTACGTCTCAATTATCCGGAGGCCTCCATTTCAGAATATTTTGTCGTTCTAAGTTTTCTAATCCGTTCTCCGATTATTCTATATTCGTGCCCCTTCGTTCGTTTACATATTCTTCGGAGCTTCGTTCAAGTATGCTTCAATTAGCTCGCGATCTCTTCTTTCAATTGCATCTTGATTCCCTCATGTATATTCGTGCTTTTCCTATTTTCCCGGTGAGTCATCCTCCTTCGTCAGTCAATTTTGAATTTTAACGGTGGTTCGTTCAAGATTCCTTCTGTTGTTATCATATCAATTAATTCGTTCTTTCCAAATCATACCGGTGGTTCATGAAGACTTTCGCAAGTTTTGCGATATATCCCCCCTTAATCTTTTCCAATGTGAATAAGTAGTATGCAAGTCCATTGTTTCTCATCAATTTAATTGGGGAAGGATAAGCATAACGTAATCCTTATTCTTCTTTCTTTAAGTGGTTTTATCTCTTCTTTTCAGAGATTGATCATCTCATCACATTCTCGGTTCAAGTGTTTTCATTTTTTTCTTTTCCGGAGTTCAAATTACTCGGCCATTTCGTCGGAACCTCCATCTAAATCACCGCAAGGCTCCTCTTATTCTTTCTTTCTTCATTTTATCGCGTCATTCTTTTGTTACCGGAATTCTTCACGGTGGCTCGCCATGATTTAATTCATTCCTCAAGTGTTCACCAAGATTCTTATCGAAGGAGCTCAAGTATCTTTCCTTTTTTCTTCTCGAAGTGCAATTAATTCTTCGTATTCTTTGAAGTGGAGTTTTGCATTTCTTCGTTCTTCTCGGCTATCCAATCATTTCCGGTTGTGGCTGGTTATCACCCTATGATCTGGAGATGTTATCCATAAGTCCACAACAAGCTTATTCTTTTTGTTGTTGATTTTTCTCAACAATTCCATTCAATCCTTTCTTCTAAGGTTGCTTTCTATTTTCATTTGTGGCACAAGTTGTCATTTTCTTCCCCGTTCTTCTCATTCTATTAATTCAAGTCTTCCGGAGATTTTGTGTTGTTCCTCAAGTCAAGTATCATCCCATTTCTCAAGTGCATGTTCTATTCTTTCTTGTTCAGCCGGAGTGCTGCATAAATTCCTTCATTTTTATTCCTTTTCGATTTTGTTCCAACCGGAGTGATTTGAAATTCAGTCTTATTCATTGAGCTTTTGCTTCTCGTCTCATTCAACATTCCCTTTTTCTTCTTGAGTGTTCTTGATTTTGTTCATCCTCATTGTTTTGTTCTTATTTCACCTCATCCTTTTTCCCTTCCGTCTCGGTCCTAAGATCTCGGGACAAGATCTCTTGTTAGTGGAGGAGTGTTGTAACGCCCCGAATCCGATGCGCCAGGTGTCTGCCAGTTATTCGCTGTCCTTGCCTTGTCATCCGCTTGCGTGTTGCATTTTTGTTCATGTCATGCATCCCATATCATGTCATCATGTGCATTGCATTTGCATACGTGTTCGTCTCTTGCATCTGAGCATTTTCCCCGTTGTCCGTTTTGCAATCCGGCACTCCTATCTCCTCCGGCGCACCCCCCCCTTTTTCCTCTTTTCATGTGAGGGTGTTAAACTTTCTCGGAATGGGCCGAGGCTTGTCAAGTGGCCTTGGTATACCACCGTTAGACCACCGGTCAAGTTTCGTTCCATTTGGAGGTCGTTTGGTGCTCCAACGGTTAACCGGGTAACCGCAAAGTCCGTTTTTGTGTTGCCGCAAAACCCCCTTTCAAACAGCCCCAAAACCCCTCTAAGTCTCCGCCATGCTCTCGGTCGTTCGATCACGATCGCGTGGGCAAAAACCGCACCCCGTTTGGACTCTCCTAGCTCCCTCTACCTATATAAACCCCGTCTCCCCCGAAATCTCGGGCAAAAACCCTAGCTTCTTCCTCCTCCCGCCGACGGACACGTCCACCCTCACGCCCGGACATGTCCGCCACCGCCCCTGCCCAATCCGGAGCCACCACCTGTCCGCCGCCGTCGTCCTCGCGGCCGCGTCCCGCCAGGCCCATCGCGGGCCCGCGCGAGCCTGACCGCGCCCGCCGCCGCGCCCCACGGGCCCGAGCGCCCCGCCGCCCGCTCCGACGTGCTCCGCCGCTCTGCCGCCGGCCATCGCCGGCGTCGTCCAACCGCCCCGCCGCCGCGGTTCCTTCTCCTCCTCTCCGTCGGACGCCGCGCCGCCGCTCGCCGGCGCCGCCCCGCGCCATGGCCGCCGCCGCCTCACCGCCGTACCTCGCCGCCGCCGCCCGCGCCCGGCGCCGCCTCCCTCCGGCCCCGCCCCCCTCTTCCCGCCGACCACCGCGCCTCCCCGAGCTCTCCTCCCTCCGGCGAGCATTGGGCCCGAGCTCGAGCAGCCTCCCTTCGATCCGATCTGTACAGACGAGGTTGACTTTTCTCCCCCCGAAATCTCTGTCCCAGATTTTCATAATATTTGCACATGTTCATAGCATTGTCACTTCATGCATACTGCTCCGATTTGTGCGTGTTATATGTCAAATTGTTTGTCTCGGGATGCTCTACATTTTGTTCCATTGCGCCATGATCATTTGAGTCCATCTTGTTGCCCAAATCATCGTTGCAAGAGTGCTAGTTGCTGTTATCTGTTGTTACTTATCAGAACTTGGTGAGTTGTCATTTTTGTATCATTTAATCTGTGCATCTTATGGGCATGAGCTCTACATATGTTTTGTTGTATGCCATGCTATCTTTCCAGTGGTGTATGAAATGTATTTTTGTGATCTATGTGGTGACTAGCACAAGCATGCAAACTAGGCCCCGTAATGTTTCTGATTTCAGAGACTTGCTGATTTCTCTAAGTCTTTGTCTGCTATTATTTTGTTGCCATGTAAACTTGATGCTACAGAGAGATCCATGCATATTTTGGAGATGTTCAGTAAGGATGTTTTGTAGATATTGTTGTAATTGATCCATCCATGCCCTTGTTTGCAATTATAGGGTGCCCTAGCATGTCTCAACCTTGCTCTACTTTTGCTATAAAATGTTCCTGGCAGATTGTTTACGTGTTATTCAATTTTGCCAAGCTTGTTGTAGTTGTTCCATACATGCTATGTATTTGCTCTTGCCATGGTTAGCTTCATAAACATGCCATCTTGCTGTAGGTATGCTTTTTTTGTCATGCATTGATTTGTGGTGAGTGCTTCAAGCTCACCAAGATGCCTACATATTATTGTTTCTGCCATGCTCTGTTTTCTGCCAAGTCTGGAACCTGATAAGAGAACTTGCTATGTTTACATGGGTGCCATCATATCTTCTTGTCCTTATTGGCTTATGGTCAGTAAGGGACTTTTGTCACATGAATTTAGTAGAATACTTACATGGCTTGTTTTGCCATGTTAAGTTCATGTAGCATGTTGGTTTCATGCTCTGAACATTGCAACCTGATGTTATTTCTGCCATGTCCAGTAATTTCTGCCAAGTCTGTGAATCTGTTATTATTTGCAATCTTGCCATGTCCTTTTGAGCATGTTCTATTGATTTCTGGAGATAGCTCAGTGTTCATGTTTTGTTGTGCTTTACCTGTACATCATGTCCATGCCTTTTGTTTTCATGTTGAGTTGCTGTAGCATATTGTTTTGATGCATGCTAGATACCTAGTTGCTGTTTTGGACAGATTGTTGCTATGTCTTGTTTGGAGTGTATGTGTTGCACCGTTGCTCCGTTTCGAGCATGCTCTATATGAAACTTGCTTAGATTTGCATGTATTTTCATATTATCATGTTGCATCCTTGTTTTGAGGTGTTTGCTTCATGGTTGTATGCATTTTGCATCGATGCCATGTTTAACTTGTTTTGCTCATATCTTCTAGGCCGTAGCTCCGAATCTAATGAACTTTATATGTAACTTGACTAGAATTTCGTGTAGATCGTCTTGGTGCATATTAACTTGCTGTTTAACAACTTGAATATAAGGTTTATTCAGTTCTGTACCAATTTCAAAATTTGCATATGAGGACTTACCGGATTTGTTATATGTTGTTTCCGGCCTCATTTAAACTTGCCTTGATGTGTTGTTCTTGTATGCATCATCTCTTGCCGTGTGTAGCCTCATATAGCTTTGTCATGCATCATTCTTGGTTGAGCATCATTCCTTGTTCATGTGTGGTGTGTTTACCTTGTTGTGTGCTTCTTCTCGATAGTTCCCGTGTCGTTGCGATCGTGAGGATTCGTTCGTCTTCGTGGCTTCATCTTCTTCATGGACTCGTTCTTCTTCTCAGCGGGATTTTAGGCAAGATGACCGTCACCTTGGATCTCATTACTATCATTGCTATGCTAGTTGCTTCGTTCTATCGCTATGCTGCGCTACCTATTCCCTTGCTACTCCAGCCTCCCAAATTGCCATGAACATCTAACCTTTCTCACCCTTCGTAGCAAACCGTTGTTTGGCTATGTTACCGCTTTGCTCAGCCCCTCTTATAGCGTTGTTAGTTGCAGGTGAAGATGAAGATTGCTCCATGTTGGATTATGTTTATGTTGGGATATCACAATATCTCTTATATTATTAATGCATCTATATATTTGGTAAAGCGTGGAAGGCTCGGCCTTATGCCTGGTGTTTTGTTCCACTCTTGCCGCCCTAGTTTCCGTCATACCGGTGTTATGTTCCTTGATTTTGCGTTCCTTACACGGTTGGGTGATTTATGGGACCCCCTTGACAGTTCGCCTTGAATAAAACTCTTCCAGCAAGGCCCAACCTTGGTTTTACATTTGCCTCACCTAGCCTTTTTCTCTTGGGAGTCGCGCTCTCGAGGGTCATCTTTATTTACCCCCCCCGGGGCCAGTGCTCCTTCGAGTGTTGGTCCAAACTGTCAGTAGCCGGTGGCCACCAGGGGCAACTCTGGTCTGGCCTACCGGAAGCTTGGACAATCCGGTGTTGCCCTAAGAACGAGATATGTGCAGCTCCTATCGGGATGTCGGCGCATCGGGCGGTCTTGCTGGTTTTGTTTTACCATCGTCGAAATGTCTTGTAACCGGGATTCCGAGACTGATCGGGTCTTCCCGGGAGAAGGAATATCCTTCGTTGACCGTGAGAGCTTATAATGGGCTAAGTTGGGACACCCCTGCAGGGTATTATCTTTCGAAAGCCGTGCCCGCGGTTATGTGGCAGATGGGAATTTGTTAATATCCAGTTGTAGAGAACCTGACACTTGACCTTAATTAAAACACATCAACCGCGTGTGTAGCCGTGATGGTCTCTTCTCGGCGGAGTCCGGGAAGTGAACACGGTTTCTGGGTTATGTTTGCCGTAAGTAGGAGTTCAGGATCACTTCTTGATCATTGCTAGTTTCACGACCGTTCCGTTGCTTCTCTTCTCGCTCTTCTTTGCGTAAGTTAGCCACCATACATGCTTAGCCGCTGCTGCAACCTCACCACCTTATCCTTTCCTTTCCCTTTAAGCTTTGCTAGTCTTGATACCCATGGTTATGGGATTGCTGAGTCCTCGTGGCTCACAGATTACTACAACACCAGTTGCAGGTACAGGTTGTGCGATGATCATGAGGCGAGAGCGATGTTACTTGTTTTGGAGTTTCTTCTTCTGCTTCTTCTTTGTTCAGGGGATAGGTTCCAGGTCGGCAGCCTAGGCTAGCAGGGTGGATGTCGATCGAGTTTCTGTTTATGTTTCATCCGTAGTCGGATGTTGAGCTTATGTATGATGTATTGTTGTATTCTTGCGGCATGTGTATGCCTTGTATGTATCCCCAAATATTTTGTAATGTTGATGTAATGATATCCACCTTGCAAAAGCGTCTTCAAGATGCGCTTCTATCCTTGGTGGGACCGTCGAGTTCCTTTAGGATAGGGCCGCATCTTGGGCATGACAGCATGCATGCAACTGCATCCTTTTTACCCTGAAAAATAATGTTTTCTCCCCCTGACAGCTGGGACCCACCAGCTACATCTTCGCACACAAGGAAGTGTATCCTTATTACGGGAAAAAATGATTCCCCCCCCCGACAGCTGGGACCCAGCAGCTATTTCTTCGCACGCAAGGAAGTGCGTCCTTATCCTCCCTAACAGCTGGGACCCACCCAATCGAAGCGCACGTAGCGTTGTCTGTCTTGTCGCGAACGTGTACGTACATACTGGTCGATCGGTCGCTCTGCAACGATGAACCATGGCCAAGTAAGTAGTGGCACATGTCATAGTAGAGCCCCCCACGTAGCAGTTCAGGCTGTCCCATCTAAACCGTGTACACGTACATACAGCCACACACCAAAAAATACGGCCACGTACTGACATACGAGCAGGGTCTTGAAATGCGTACTCGCGCATACGGTGGCCAGGGCGCGTGTACATGGAGAGGCAAAGGACGACAGCGATGTTTTCCTGTGCATCTTCAGCTAACCGTCTGGGTCGGAACGGAGGAAACATCGTCGTGTTCACCGGGAGCCAAGTGACTGGGTCGGAACGCGTCATGTTCATCGGGAGGCAACAGACTGGGTTGGAACGCGTCCAGTTCATCGGGAGGCAACATACTGGGTCGGAATGGGTCATGTTCAATGGGAGCCAACTGGCTTGGACGGAACAACCGGAACAGGGCCTGGCATACCGCAAAATGGAGGAAAACGGCCTTGTGTTCGACCGCGTACGGTCGAAATGTGGTCCTGTTCATCGGGAAAGGTTTGGCGTACCGCAAAATAGAGGAAACAGACTTGTGTTCGAGCTCCTACGATTGAAATGCGGTGTTGTTGATCGGAAAGGGTGTGGCGTACCGCGAACGGAGGAAACGGACTTGTGTTAGAGCGCCTACGGTCGAAACGGGGGTCCTGTTCATTGAGAGGGGTGTGGAGTATCGCGAAACGGGACTCCACGGGCTACTGTTCACCCACCGTCTACTGCCTTGCTCCAGCCCCCACGGGCTATTGTTCATCCACCGTCGACTTCCTCCTGCCTCCACCTGCTACTGTTCATCCACCGTCGACTTCCTCCAGCCTCCACCAGCTACTATTCACCACGGGGTACTATTCATCCAGCCTCCACCGGCTACTGTTTAACCAGCCCTCTCCACGGGGTCCTGTTCAACCAGCCCTCCACGGGCTACTGTTCATCCAGCCCTCCACCGGCTACTATTCAACCAGCCCTCCACCGGCTGCTGTTCATCCAGCCCTCCACGGGGTCCTGTTCATCCACCCCTAACCGGCTCGATCGGGGTCCTGTTCATCCAGCGGCGACGGCCTCTACTACCACGGGGTCCTGTTCATCCAACCCCCACCTGGAACTATTCATCCAACCCCCAACAACGCTCATTGTTCATCAAGAGGCAGCAGGTTCGATCAGCTTCAGTTAGCAGCAGTAGCGAAGTGCTCGGGTTCAGTTAATAGCCAGGGATCGACCGATCGCTCGGGTTCAGTAACACGTAGCCTGCAGTGCAATCGCTTGGGTTTAGTAGGCGAATGCCTCGCTCGAGTTTAGTTAGAGCCCAACGCCTCGCACACACGCGCATACGTGTACGAGGGAAACGCGCAAATCTCCGTGCATCGCTCGGCCCCGACCACCCACCGTAATCGGGAACTCCCCGAAATTTTCCTCGCCCTCGCTTCTACCATGATTCTTCTGTCATGGACGCCCCAAAGAATGTCATGCAGGTGCGTCTCTGGCCGGCCCAAGATGAAAAGCCCATTTTCTGTCATGATTTTTTGCAATAGAAGTAGGAGCCCACCACATCTATGATGACACCGGGTTTTGTCACAATTATCATCCTAGAAGTGTCATAAGCATGACAGAAAAAAAATTCGTTCGCCCCAAAATGTCACAGATGTGTCTTTTTTTGTAGTGTAGATCAGAAAGTAAAAGATTGCAATATAGTAGATCGCAAACTTATATGATGGAAAATAGACCCAGGGGCTATAGGTTTCACTAGAGGCTTCTCTCAAGATAGCAAATAATACGATGGGTGAACAAATTACTATCGAGCAACTGATAGAAAAGCGCAAAGTTATGACGATAACTAAGGCAATGATTATGAAATATAGGCATCGCTGATACATCTCCGTCGTATCTACTTTTCCAAACACTTTCGCCCTTGTTTTGGACTCTAACTTGCATGATTTGAATGGAACTAACCCGGACAGACGCTGTTTTCAGCAGACTTTCCATGGTGTTATTTATGTGCAGAAACATAAGTTCTCGGAATGACATGAAACTCCACGGAACGTCTATTTGGAAATAATAATAAATTCTTGCGAAAGATGAAGACCAGGGGGCCCACACCCTGTCCACGAGGGTGGGGGGCGCGCCCTCCCCCCTAGGGCGCGCCCCTACCTCGTGGGCCCCCTGGAGCTCCTCCGACCTCAACTCCAACTCTATATATTTGCTTTCGGGGAGAAAAAAATCAGAGAGAAGAATTCATCGCGTTTTATGATACGGAGCCGCCGCCAAGCCCTAAAACTTCTCGGGAGGGCTGGTCTGGAGTCCGTTCGGGGCTCCGGAGAGGGGGATTCGTCGCCGTCGTCATCATCAACCATCCTCCATCGCCAATTTCATGATGTTCACCGCCGTGCATGAGTAATTCCATTGTAGGCTTGCTGGACGGTGATGGGTTGGATGAGATCTATCATGTAATCGAGTTAGTTTTGTTAGGGTTTGATCCCTAGTATCCACCATGTTCTGAGATTGATGTTGCCATGACTTTGCTATGCTTAATGCTTGTCACTAGGGCCCGAGTGCCATGATTTCAGATCTGAACCTATTATGTTTTCATGAATATATGTGTGTTCTTGATCCTATCTTGCAAGTCTATAGTCACCTACTATGTGTTATGATCCGGCAACCCCGAAGTGACAATAATCGGGACCACTCCCGGTGATGACCATAGTTTGAGGAGTTCATGTATTCACTATGTGCTAATGCTTTGTTCCGGTACTCTATTAAAAGGAGGCCTTAATATCCCTTAGTTTCCATTAGGACCCCGCTACCACGGGAGGGTAGGACAAAAGATGTCATGCAAGTTCTTTTCCATAAGCACGTATGACTATATTCGGAATACATGCCTACATTACATTGATGAATTGGAGCTAGTTCTATGTCACCCTATGTTATGATTGTTACATGATGAACCGCATCCGGCATAATTCTCCATCATTGATCCAATGCCTACGAGCTTTTCACATATTGTTCTTCGCTTATTTACTTTTCCATTGCTACTGTTACAATCACTATAAAACACCAAAGTATTACTTTTGCTTCCGTTACTTTTGTTACCGTTACCACTACTATCATATTACTTTGCTACTAAACACTTTGCTGCAGATATTAAGTTATCCAGGTGTGGTTGAATTGACAACTCAACTGCTAATACTTGAGAATATTCTTTGGCTCCCCTTGTGTCGAATCAATAAATTTTGGTTGAATTAATACTCTACCCTCGAAAACTGTTGCGATCCCCTATACTTGTGGGTTATCAAGACTATTTTCTGGCGCCGTTGCCGGGGAGCATAGCTCTATTCTTTGAGTCACTTGGGATTTATATCTGCTGGTCACTATGAAGAACTTGAAAGACGCTAAGACAACAATTTATCCCTCAATTACGAGGGGAGGTAAGGAACTGCCATCTAGCTCTGCACTTGATTCACCTTCTGTTTTGAGTAAGCTTGCGACACCTAAACATGCTTCTGCTATTCGTTCCGATATGTCGCATGTTATTGATGATGCCACGTCTGCTATGCATGATACTTATGATGAAACTACTTCTATGCTTGATACTACTGTACCCCTTGTTGAATTTCTTGATGAACAAATTGCTAGGGCTAGAGAGAATGAAATGATTGAAACTAATTATATTGATGAAAGTGATGAAGAAAACTTGCCTGTTATTCCCGAGGGTTATGTTTTTTATAAAGAATCTTCTTTAGCTATTTTAGCTTGCAAAGATAGATATGAGCTCAAGAGATTATTAGCTAAATGGAATCACCAATCTCTTATTGATAGAATGAGACCTGACCCTGCTTTTGCAACTTCACCTATCTATGTTACCGATAAGGATTATGAATTCTTTGTTGATCCTGATATAATTACTTTGGTTGAATCTGATCCTTTTCATGGTTATGAATCTGAAACTGTTGTGGCACATCTTACTAAACTAAATGATATAGCCACCCTGTTCACTAATGATGAGAGATCTCGCTACTTTTATATCCTTAAAATATTTCCATTCTCATTAAAGGGTGATGCTAAGATATGGTTTAATTCTCTTGATCCTGGTTGTGTGCGTAGTCCCCAGGATATGATTTATTACTTCTCTGCTAAATATTTCCCTGCTCATAAGAAACAAGCTGCTCTGAGGGAAATGTACAACTTTGTGCAAATTGAAGAAGAGAGTCTCCCACAAGCTTGGGGGAGGCTTCTCAAGTTACTTAATGCTTTGCCTGATCATCCTCTCAAGAAAAATGAAATACTTGATATCTTTTATAATGGGCTAACTGATGCTTCCATAGATTACCTGGATAGTTGTGTTGGTTCTGTTTTCTGGGAAAGAACACCGGATGAAGCTGAAATCCTATTGAATAATATGTTGACAAATGAAAATAATTGGACACTTCCTGAGCCAGTTCCTGAGCCTATTCCTAAACCAACTCCGAAGAAGAGAGGTGTTCTATTTCTCAGTCCTGAAGATATGCAAGAGGCAAAGAAATTTATGAAAGAAAAAGGTATTAAAGCTGAAGATGTTAAGAATTTACCTCCTATTGAAGAAATACATGGTCTTAATCTACCGCCTCTTGAAGAAACATATGATCTTAATCCAGTACCTATTGAAGAACCTCATGGTCTTAATAACCTGACACAGGTAGTAAAGGTAAATTCTCTTTATAGATATGATAAAGCTGAAATCCCTCCTACTAAAATTGCTAGCCAATGCTTGGATGAGTTTGATAACTTTATGGTTAAGCAAGAAGATTTCAATGCTTATTTTGGTAGACAATTGAAACAAAATGCTTATATGATTGAACACTTGGGTAATTACATGGCTGATGTTAGAGGTGAACTTAAACTCATTACTAAACATGCTTCTATGGTTACCACTCAAGTAGAACAAGTGCTTAAGGCTCAAAATGATTTGCTCAATGAAATGAATAGTAAGAAAAATGATTATGCTGTTAGAGTGGCTACTAGAACTGGTAAGATGACTCAGGAGCCTTTGTATCCTGAAGGCCACCCTAAGAGAATTGAGCAAGATTCTCAGAGAAATAATATTGATGCACCTAGTCCTTCTAAAAAGAAGAAAAAGAAAAATGATAGGACTTTGCATGCTCCTAGTGAACCTATTGCTGAAACACCTGAGAATCCAAATGACATATCTATTTCTAATGCTGAAACACAATCTGGTAATGAACATGAACCTAGTGAAAATGTTAATGATGATGTTCATGATGATGCTCAACCTAGTAATGATAATGTTGTAGAAATTGAACCTGCTGTTGATCTTGATAACCCACAATCAAAGAATCAACGATATGATAAGAGAGACTTTGTTGCTAGGAAACATGGTAAAGAAAGAGAACCATGGGTTCAAAAACCCATGCCTTTTCCTCCCTAACCATCCAAGAAAAAGGATGATGAGGATTTTGAGCGCTTTGCTGAAATGATTAGACCTATCTTTTTGCGTATGCGATTAACTGATATGCTAAAATGAATCCTTATGCTAAGTACATGAAAGAAATTGTCACTAATAAGAGAAGATATCGGAAGCTGCAATTTCCACAATGTTGCTAATTATACTTTTAAGGGTGGAATACCAAAGAAACTTGGAGATCCAGGAGTAGCTACTATACCATGCTCCATTAAAAGAAACTATGTTAAAACTGCTTTATGTGATCTTGGAGCCGGTGTTAGTGTTATGCCTCTCTCTTTATATCGTATACTTGATTTGAATAAGTTGACACCTGCTGAAATATCTTTGCAAATGGCTGATAAATCAACTGCTATACCTGTCGGTATTTATGAGGATGTGCCTGTTGTGGTTGCAAACGTTACTATTTTAACGGACTTTGTCATTCTTGATATTCTCGAGGACGATAGCATGTCTATTATTCTTCGAAGACGTTTTTTGAATACTGCAGGGGCTGTTATTGATTGCAACAAAGGCAATGTCACTTTTGATGTTAATGGTAATGAGCATACGGTACACTTTCGGAGGAAACAACCTCAAGTCCATAGTATCAACTCTATTGGAAAAATTCCATCGATTATATTTGGAGGTTTTGAATTTCCTCTTCCTACTGTCAAGAAGAAATATGATATTCTTATTATTGGGGATGTGCATATCCCCGTTGAGGTAACATAGTGTTATTCGAAATTTCTCCGGTTCCATGATTATTCGGAATGAGTTTGTTAACAAGACTTGATCAACCTTGTTAGTGGATTCCTTTTGATGAGCATGAGATGGATGAAACTAGAAGGCACAACCTTTTGTACCCTCTTTCTACTTTCTGTTATTTAGTTGAAATAAAGTAAAAATAGTATTTTTCTGTCTGTTTTCTGATTTATCCGTGCAATATAAAAATACCCTGAAAATAAAAGATCTCCAAATGCCCTGAAAATGGAAAATGATTTTTTCTTGAATATTTGAGAATTTCTGGCACTGAGAACACAGCAGGAGGGGCAAGCACCTGGCCACGAGGGTGGAGGGCGCGCCCTACCCCCCAGGGCGTGCCCCATGGCTCGTGGGCCCATGCTGACCCTCCTCCACTCATTCCTGCACCCATACACTCCTTCTTCCTCCCAAAAACACCAATATCCAGCTCAAGCACGAGTTCTAGCTCATTTTGCTGTGATTTTCGATCTCCTTGCTCAAAGCACCTCTCACAAAACTGCTTGGGGAGATTGTTCCTTGGTATGTGACTCCTCCATTGGTCCAATTAGTTTTTGTTCTAGTACTTTATTCATTGCAAATTTGTGCTGCCTAGGTGACCATGTTCTTGAGCTTGCATGTCAAATTTATATGGTTCCAAGTAGTTCTAATGCATGATATAGGCTCTAGGCACTTGTAGGAGTAGTTGCTATCAATTTCATTGAGTTTGGTTCACTTTTGTTTGGTTTATTGACACCATTACTGTGGGGGAAACTAGGAAGGTTTCCGATGCAAGAATCACTAGCATACATTTTCCTGTTTTACGCTACTTTGCCATATTTGCTAGTCGGTGCCTGATTGGTCGCGGAAACTATGAAACCTTAGTGTTCCTGATATTATCATTTTGTTCCATGGTTTATTTTCTGATAACTCTGTTAGTATGGGTGGTATTATTGCTAAACGGTTAAGTTTGAACCATACTAAGGGTCCCATCTTTGGAGGTATTTATGCTTCACGCCTTGCTGCACATTATAACATACCTATTAGGCTCTATGAGAAAGAAGAAAAATTGCTGCCCAATGCTTATTTAGATTATAAGAGTATGGTAGCGCATGATTTCATTATTAAGAATAGGGAAGGGGAGCTTAAATACAAATTGTTCTTTGATAAACATCACCATGAGACTATTACCTTACCTGCTCATTCCTTGTTTAATTTATCTGAAGGTCCGTATCTCGTTCCGTGGGCGGCCATTCAAGCTTACTGGAACCCTACACCAGCCCCGGAGCCGGAACCACAATTTGAGCCTCCACGACAGTCTGATTACTTTTGGGATCCGGAGATGACTGCCAGCCAGTGGCAGTCAGAGTCCTCTTCATCTCAGTACGACCCCAGCTACACCTACGGGTATCCGCCAGGCCATCCTTGGCAATAAACCAACTTAGGCCAAAAGCCTAAGCTTGGGGGAGTACGTATTTCCCAATGACATTACATTTATGTTCACACACTCATTGCTAAATGTCGGTGCTCATACTCTTTCACTGTAATATCCGTGCTTTATTCTTGTGTGTTTAATAAACTTTAAGAAAAACAAAAAAAATAGTGTAACTTTTAGCTAGTTTACTTTTCTTGCTGTAGTAAGTAATAATTAAAAAGAAAACCCAAAAAGATTTCCCGTTCTTCTTTTGCTTGTTGGGAGCTTTTATTTCTTTTCTTTTCTTTGGGGGTCGATAGGAGAAGACCATGATTCAATTGTTGAAGAGGCTCTTATATGCATTGTTGTTGATTTAACCAAGAGCCCATATTTCCTTGTCTTCTCCTGTTTATTGAATGCTCGCAGATTCCAGCTTAGTCCAATGCACGTGCACTCTTATTATTATTCACATCGTTCGGTCGTGCAAGTGAAAGGTAATTATGACGATATATGATGGACTGACTGAGATGAGAAAAGCTGGTATGAACTCAACCTCTCATGTTTTTGTAAATATGATGAGTTCATCGTTCCTGATTCAGCTTATTATGAATAAACATGTTTGCAATGACAATTAGAGATCATAGTTGCTTATGCCATGCTTGATTAGCTATGAGTTATAATGGTTTACCTTGCGTGCCAACATGCTATTAAAATGGTTGTGATGTGGTATAGTGGGGTGGTATCCTCCTTTGAATGATTTAAGTGACTTGACTTGGCACATGTTCACACATGTAGTTGAAACAAATCAACATAGCCTTCACGATATTTATGTTCATGGTGGATTATATCCTACTCATGCTGGTACTCAATGTTTATTAATTTTAATGCATGTTCATGACTGTTGTCGCTCTCTAGTTGGTCGCTTCCCAGTCTTTTGCTAGCCTTCACTTGTACTAAGCGGGAATAGTGCTTGTGCATCCAATCCCTTAAACCCCAAAGTTATTCCTTATGAGTCCACCATACCTTCCTATATGCGGTATCTACCTGCCATTCCAAGTAAATTTGTATGTGCCAAACTCTAAACCTTCAAATAAACATTATGTTTTGTATGCTCGAATAGCTCATGTATCAACTAGGGCTGCCCTTATCTTCCATGTTAGGCGGGTTATTCTCAAGAGGAGTGGACTCCGCTCCTCACTCACGAGAAAATGGCTGGTCACCGGGATGCCCAGTCCCATGCTTTATGCAAACTAAATCGAAATAATTGCAAACAAAACTCCCCTTGGGACTGTTGCTAGTTGGAGACACTCGTTGTTTCAAGCAAGTCATGGATTGATGCTTGTTGGTGGAGGGGGAGTATAAACTTTACCATTCTTTTTGGGAATCGCCTATAATGTGTGTAGCATGGAAGATATCGCCATCTCTTGGTTGTTATGTTGACAATGAAAGTATGCCGCTCAAAATATTATTTATCTCTATTTCAAAACCGAGCTCTGGCACCTCTACAAATCCCTACTTCCCTCTGCGAAGGGCCTATCTATTAAATTTTATGTTGAGTCATCACCCTCTTATTAAAAAGCACTAGCTGGAGAGCGCAGCTATCATTTGCATCCATTACTGTTAATTTATATTGGGTATGACTATGACTGGATCTCTTTTACCATGAATTACAATGTCTAGTCAGTCCTTCATCTTTAAAGGCACTCAGCATTTATGTTTTGCGGTCTCAGAAAGGGCTAGCGAGATACCATCCTGTTATATCATATTATGATTGTTTTGAGAAAGTGTTGTCATCCGAGATTTATTATTATGACTCGCTAGTTGATTATGCCATTGATATGAGTAAACATGAGACCTAAGAGTTATTGTGAATGTGGTTAGTCATAATCTTTGCGGAAAACTTGAATGCTGGCTTTACATATTTACAACAACAAGAGCAGACAGAGTTTGTAAAAGTTTTTCTTTATCACTTTCAGTTTATCAACTGAATTGCTTGAGGACAAGCAAATGTTTAAGCTTGGGGGAGTTGATACGTCTCCGTCGTATCTACTTTTCCAAATACTTTTGCCCTTGTTTTGGACTCTAACTTGCATGATTTGAATGGAACTAACCCGGACTGAGGCTGTTTTCAGCAGACTTTCCATGGTGTTATTTATGTGCAGAAACAGAAGTTATCGGAATGACCTGAAACTCCACGGAATGTCTATTTGGAAATAATAATAAATCCTTGCAAAAGATGAAGACCAGGGGGCCCACACCCTGTCCACGAGGGTGGGGGGCGCGCCCTCCCCCCTAGGGCGCGCCCCCTACCTCATGGGCCCCCTGGAGCTCCTCCGACCTCAACTCCAACTCTATATATTTGCTTTCGGGGAGAAAAAAACCAGAGAGAAGAATTCATCGCGTTTTACGATACGAAGCCGCCGCCAAGCCCTAAAACCTCTCGGGAGGGCTGATCTGGAGTCCGTTCGGGGCTCCGGAGAGGGGGATTCATCGCCGTCGTCATCATCAACCATCCTCCATCACCAATTTCATGATGCTCACCGCCGTGCGTGAGTAATTCCATCATAGGCTTGCTGGACGGTGATGGGTTGGGTGAGATCTATCATGTAATCGAGTTAGTTTTGTTAGGGTTTGATCCCTAGTATCCACTATGTTCTGAGATTGATGTTGCTATGACTTTGCTATGCTTAATGCTTGTCACTAGGCCCCGAGTGCCATGATTTCAGATCTGAACCTATTATGTTTTCATGAATATATGTGTGTTCTTGATCCTATCTTGCAAGTCTATTGTCACCTACTATCTGTTATGATCCGGCAACCCCGAATTGACAATAATCGGGACCACTCCCGGTGATGACCATAGTTTGAGGAGTTCATGTATTCACTATGTGCTAATGCTTTGTTCCGGTACTCTATTAAAAGGAGGCCTTAATATCCCTTAGTTTCCATTAGGACCCCGCTGCCACGAGAGGGTAGGATAAAAGATGTCATGCAAGTTCTTTTCCATAAGCACGTATGAGTATATTCGGAATACATGCCTACATTACATTGATGAATTGGAGCTAGTTCTGTGTCACCCTATGTTATGATTGTTACATGATGAACCGCATCCGGCATAATTCTCCATCGCCGATCCAATGCCTACGAGCTTTTCACATATTGTTCTTCGCTTATTTAGTTTTCCGTTGCTACTGTTACAATCAGTATAAAACACCAAAAATATTACTTTTGCTTCCGTTACTTTTGTTACCGTTACCACTACTATCATATTACTTTGCTACTAAACACTTTGCTACATATATTAAGTTATCCAGGTCTGGTTGAATTGACAACTCAACTGCTAATACTTGAGAATATTCTTTGGCTCCCCTTGTGTCGAATCAATAAATTTGGGTTGAATACTCTACCCTCGAAAACTGTTGCGATCCCCTATACTTGTGGGCTATCAATCACGACCGTGTCAAGTAGACCGACTCCAGCCTGCATCTACTTATATTACTCCACACATCAACCGACTCTTGCCTACATCTAGAGTATTAAGTTCATGAAGAATAGAGTAACGCTTTAAGTAAGATGGCATGATGTAGAGGAATAAACTCAAGCAATATGATGTAAACCCCATATTTTTATCCTTGATGGCAACAATACAATACGTGCCTCGCTACCTGTACTGTCACTGGGTGAGGACGCCGCAAGGTTGAACCCAAAGCTAAGCACTTCTCCCACTGCAAGAAAAACCAATCTAGTTGGCCAGACTAAACCGATAGTTCGAAGAGAATTACAAAGATATCAAATCATGCATAAAAGAATTTAGTGAAGATTCAAATAATATTCATACATATGCTGATCATAAATCCACAATTCATCGGATCTCCACAAACACACCACAAAAGAAGATTACATCAGATAGATCTCCAAGAACATCAAGGAGAACATGGTATTGAGAATCAAAGAGACACTGGTACAACGAGGTGCTATACAAACGGTTTTAACCCCTTCCCGCGAAGGCGTTCGGAACCGTCACCTAGTGAGTGACTGCGATAGGGGGGTCCTTCCCACACGACCCAGAAACCGTCGGGGATATGCCCTCCTGGCACACACGCTGGCCAAAATGAGGTCGTGTGCGACCGGCGAGCGACCAAATATGGTTATACGTACAATAGTGCTAAAAAATACAATTATACATGTGAAATCTTTTCCAGTCGTAAGTACAACCCACACGGTCAGTCCCCGCTAAACGTTTCCGTTCGTATATACATCCCACACAGTCACTCCAAGGAAAACGTTTGCGCAAGGTGGCGTAACGCAAACAGTTTTCAAGAGAATGTCGTGTGTGATTGTTCATTGATCCAACACGGTTTATTACTAGATATTGTGTGCGTTGCCTGAGGTCATCACCCACGGTGTTTTCTCAATAAACGTTTGCAATAGGAAACCTAATTAGCAGGCTAATTTGCCAATTAGCAGGCTAATTTCCCTATTATTAATAATCCATTTATTAATCTAATTCACATTCATATTAAGCGCATAATATATTTCATTTCCATATTAAGGAAGCAGGATTTCATAATTGAAATACATCCGAGTACAACATGATATAGCTTCAGCACTCACCTACCCCATTACACAACTGCACCAGCACCAAGTTTCACATGCAACATCTAGAACCTTTCAAAATTAGCATCGTAGACGGTACATAGACAGATGCATCTCGTCTGGAAAACTGCTGAAGTGGAAGGCGAATATTGAGCCTTCATTCAGTTGAAGTCTTTGCAACTTTAGGCCAATCCCTGTGGATGATTGACCATCCATCCTTCGTCCTCTTCAGGAACACTTCAATATTAAACTGTGGGTGTTGTATGAAAATTTTCCTTGCCTCCTAACCATAGAGGTGGTTTGAGAGGTAATCATCAGTGAACTGCTTTGGAAAGGCCTGAAAACAAGGATGTGCATAAATATTTTCTCTATATTGGAAATGGGGCAAAGGAATAAAAAAAGGCAAGGTATAATAGTTAGTACCATCTTGTAAACCTCAGTGCTTCCCATTGTTTCCCCGCAACACATATAAGGTAGTTAGTCATCAGGTTAAGTAAGGGTTCGCATGCTATCAGTAAAATATGTTGATTGAAACTAAGCACATTGCAGATTCATCAGATTAATTCAAGCCACATGGAAAACCCATTTATCCAAACCAAGCACGATTGAGAACTAGGAAATATAGCACTTGTATATGTTTCTCATGTATTAAGTGCAGCCAAATTCGATTTATTCTTCACATGGTATACAATAACATAATGCAGCCACAACAATTGAACATCGAATTGCAGAATTGAACCAAGCAGTTAACTAAACACGACAACAAATGAACCAAACGTTAACTGAGCACCACATTGCACAATATAACATACTCCTAATAGAAGATCAGACAGTTAACCAAACCAAGCATGCTCTACTTGGAAATATAGCAATTGTATTTGTTTCTCATGTATTTAGTACAGCCATATTCGATTTATTTCTTACATGGTATACAATAAAAACCACAACAATTGAACATTGCATTGCGGAATTGAACCAAGCAGTTAACTAAACACCACAACAAATGAACCAAACGTTAACTTAGCACCTCATTGCACAATATAACATACTCCTAATAGAAGATCAGACAGTTAACCAAACCAAGCATGCTTAACAACTTGGAAATATAGCAATTGTATTTGTTTCTCATGTATTTAGTACAGCAAATTCGATTTATTTCTCACATGGTATACAATAACAGAGTGCACTAACAACAATTGAACATCGCATTGCAGAATTGAACCAAACAGTTAACTAAACACCACAACAAATGAACGAAACGTTAACTGAGCACCACATTGCACAATATAACATACTCCTAATAGAAGATCAGACAGTTAACCAAACCAAGCATGCTTGACAACTTGGAAAATTGCACCCTGAAGAATTGAACATCACATTTGCAGAATTGAACCAAATAGTAAATTGAACACCACATTGCACAACATATAGAACATATACACTAGAGCAGAAGATTGCATGGTAAAAGTAGATAGCGCAATTCACTAGAATTTGTTAAGGAAAGGCAGTAGCTAGCAAACTAAACATGGGTCCTTATAGTGACCTAATAAGACAAGCTACTCCTCATTGTCGGAGATATCGATGACAATTGGCTCCTTGGACATGGAAGAGGGCGAGGCTTGCGCATCGTGGGTGCCCTTGTCATAGTTGTGAGTTTCCTGAGCCGCTCCGGGTACCAACCTGCTAGCTCTCGAGATGAGGTAAGCACGTGCACGCTGAGAAAACACCTCGTAGTCTTCGTCGAAGGCACCGACGGTGGCCTTGAGAAAATGCCACAAACTGTCGTTTAAACCAGCCAACCGCATCGCGGCGTCGGGCGCGAGGCATCGACGGTGGCCTCGACGGCGAGGTGCTCCTCCAAGATCTGGGGGTCGGCACGAATAGCAGCCATCGCGACCACATCCGCGCGTGCGGCCGTGATTTGCTTCTCCGCTGCCAAATGCTCCTTGAGATCCTGGCTATACTGCGTGCACCATGGCTTAGGGCAACGCTTATTTAATGGAGGGGTCGCTGATTTGGGTGGAAGGTGTCGCTCCGGCGGTCGGGGCATGTGGGATGTGGAAGGAGGAGGAGGATGAGGGTCGGGTGTGGATTACCTGCCTGGATAGACGAGGCTGAGCAGCGTGAAGGAGGGTCACCGGCGGTGCTCCAAGATATTTTGTGTTGCATCTCACACGGTTGGTTACAATAAACTATGTGGGATCTACTTAATTTTTCGTCTTGATTTGAATTACATAATGGGGTCACAGTGGCACTGGACGGTGTTTGAATTGCTAGACCTTTTATCTCCAGTGAACATGCAACTATATGTGTGTCGTAAAAGAATTGGAATTATTCACGGTTCGTTTGGACATTTTATACATTAAATTGGTTTTCAAGCCATTTCAGGTGCACGATTCAAAATTAAACTACATGCACATGCTCCGGTGCACCAACATGGGTTGTAAAATTATATATGTGTCCATGGGTTTATGCTTATGTCCCATGCAAGAAATGGGGATGAATTTCAAGTACCACGGCATCGTGGCTCTCCGGCAAACGTCGACGTACTTGCTTTTGTAATTCTAGTAAATCCAAAAGTCGTCCAAAATTCATGAAACTTGGCATGATATCATGGAGCAGCATCAACATGCCGTGGTAAATTATTTGTCCCATTTGGGGCAGGTTTGGGTATAAGCTTCTCATAAACCAGAGCTTCTCACAACAAGTGTGATGGTTTCAGTAGGGAACGTTTCACCTTTCTGGACGAAACGATATCTGTTGCCTCTTCTCGATTTCAAATTTTTTTCCTAGTGTCAACATAGAACAACATGAGTGTTGTGTCAATTTTTGGGATTTTTCGGGGTTCGCTTGGACATTTTTATACATTAACTGAGTTTTCTATGCATTCATGTGGATAATTCAAATTTGAACTACATGCACATGCTCTAATGCATATAAATTAGTTGAAAATTAAAATCTGTGTCCTTAGTTGCATGCTTAGGTCCCATGCAAGAAATGGGAATGAATGTCAAACACCCTGCCACCGTCACTCGGCCGCAAACATTGAGATACCTGGTTTTCAAATTCTAGTAAATCCAAAGCTCGTCTGAAATTCATGAAACTTGGCATGCTGTCATGGAGCGGCATCAACATGCCGTGGTAAATAATTTGTCCCATTTGGGGCAGGTTTGGGGATATGCTTCTCACAAACCAGAGCATCTCACAACAAGCCTGATGGTTTCGGTAGGGAACGTTTCACCTTTCTGGACGAAACGATATCCATTGCCTCTTCTCGATTTCAATTTTTTTCCTACCATCAACATAGAACAACAGGAGTGTTGTGTTAATTTTTGGGATTTTTTGGGGTTCGCTTGGACATTTTTATACATTAACTGAGTTTTCTATGCATTCATGTGCATAATTCAAATTTGAACTACATGCACATGCTCTAATGCATATAGATTGGTTGAAAATTCAAATATGTGTCCTTGGTTGCATGCTTAGGTCCCATGCAAGAAATGGGAATGAATGTCGAACACCCTGCCACCGTCACTCGGCCGCAAACATTGAGATACCTGGTTTTTAAATTCTAGTAAATCCAAAACTTGTCTGAAATTCATGAATCGTCGTGGTAAATATTTTGTCCCATTTGGGGCAGGTTTGGGGATATACTTCTCACAAACCAGAGCTTCTCACAACAAGCCTGATGGGTTCGGTAGGGAACGTCCCACCTTTGGGGACGAAACGATATCCATTGCCTCTTATTGCTTTTAAAAAATTTCCCGTGTCAACATAGAACAACAGGAGTGTTGTGTCAATTTTTGGGATTTTTCGGGGTTCGTTTGGACATTTTTATGCATTAATTGAGTTTTCAATGCATTTATGTGCATAATTCAAATTTGAACTACATGCACATGCTCTAATGCATATAAATTGGTTGAAAATTCAAATATGTGTCCTTGGTTGCATGCTTAGGTCCCATGCAAGAAATGGGAATGAATGTCAAACACCCTGCCACCGTCACTCGGCCGCAAACATTGAGATACCTGGTTTTTAAATTCTAGTAAACCCAAAACTCGTCTGAAATTCATGAAACTTCGCATGCTATCATGGAGCGGCATCAACATGTTGTGGTAAAAAATTTGTCCCATTTGGGCCTGGTTTGGGTATATGCTTCTCACAAACAAGAGCTTCTCACAACAAGCATGATGGTTTTGGTAGGGAACGTCCCACCTTTGGGGACGAAGCGATATCCATTGCCTCTTATTGCTTTCAAAAATGTTCTCGTGTCAACATAGAACAACATGAGTGTTGTGTCAATTTTCGTGATTTTTCGGGGTTCGTTTGGACATTTTTATGCATTAACTGAGTTTTCAATGCATTTATGTGAATAATTAAAATTTGAACTACATGCACATGCTCCAGTGCATATAAATTGGTTGACAAATCAAATCTTTGTCCTTGGGTGCATGCTTAGGTCCCATGCAAGAAATGGGAGTGAATTTCAAACACCATGGCACCGTTGATTGCCGGCAAAACATTGAGATACTTTGTTTTTAAATTCTAGTAAATCCAAAACTCATCTGAAATTCATGAAACTTGGCATGCTATGATCGAATGGCACTCGACATGCTGTGGTATTTTTCGTGTCCATTTTGAGAGAAGGTGCACTCGTATAACTGCCAACAGAGGCATTTTGAAAAAATAGCTGCAACTTTAATATCTCAAATATTTGTATAATTCAAACCATGTGTGTTATGTTAACCATTCATGTGACGCCACGTCTCTTGGTTTTAATGGCTATAGGTTTTAATGGCTCTTGATCGCAAACGTTTTTGATAGAACACCCATATGCAAAATGAGAGCAGGATTTGTGCATCTCTTCAACGCAAACGGTTCTTTTGGATGACCCGTGTGCACCCACTTACAAACAATTTTGTAAGATTTGCATCTGTCATATTGGGTATGTTGCCATTTGTCAAACTGGAAAGATTGACATTTGTTGATCTAGTAACATTGCCATTTGTCAACCTTGTAACACTGCGATTTGTCAAAATATGAAGCTAAAAATCACTAGCAGTATCTATTTTTTGCAACTAAAATTTAGTAATTAAGCATAGATGGAGGCGAGGAAGCGTGTTCAGTCGGTCATGCAGCGGGCAGCGTAGTACTATTTGATTTGATAGCGGGCGGCGCAGTTCCCGATACGGCTTTAATGCAGACAAGGGAGAGGGTAGCGGTTCCCGAAATGTTGGACGACCAATGATGCGTCCTCCTTCAATTAGCATCGTGAATGCATGAGGAAGTAATGGGAGGAGAACAGGGAAAAGAGGTAGCACGATGTGAATGCTACGCAGTTTGCACTCATATAAAGGCGCCCCTCCATTCCAATGCATCTACCACATCATACGCACTTAAGCATTTGCCTAAGCACCTACACTAAGTGCAAAAGTGCTCACTCCAGACCCATGGCGGTGATGCGCGTGTGCGGCCAGCGGCTGTGCCAGATGGTCCACGACGCCGGCCTGCGGCATGGCACCGAGGATCGTCTCTAGACGGTGTTGGCGACCGGCTAGTGGATGGCCACTGTTGACGCCAGCTACGACTCTCAGTTGGACCAGATGATCGTTGCCACCACCAACAAGTTCACCGTCGTCAACTAGCTCGCAGACGACATCACCGTACTCCTCCAGCCCACGCGTCCGGGCTCCTCATTGCCTGCCATCCTAATCGGCCTCCATGGCCAAAACCTCTTTCAAGCACTGGTGGCCCCGCGACAGCCCGCCCACGCCACGAAGAATGTCCACCTGGAGGTCGCGCCCGCTATGAGGCGCCTTGCCCTGCAAGAATTCGTCGACCTACACATCCATGTGTACGAGCAAATCATGTACATAGGTATCTACAAGGCCAGTGAGGACGCGACGACGTTGGCCTTCTTCAACCGACTGGAAGCCTTGTATGCCTTTGCTGGGAGGCACCTTGACCTTGCCACAAAAGCCGCCGCTCCTTAGCCCGCCGGTCGGTGGCCCGGCGCACTGAGTTGAGGAGGAGGAGGTCGTACGTTGATGGATGCATCTTTCTTCTTGCCTCCTGTAACCACCACTGCGATCGCATCATCGTGGCCTTAATTCTTCTTGTGCTATTGCATTCTCGTTCCAGTCAATACAGACATGTGCGATCCCTTTGCTTAATTATATGCATCACTGTATCTAGTACTCCATCCGTCAATTTATAAGTTGTGCTGCCAGTGTTTGGGGCCAGCGCACGATCACGCACGTTCGTGTGCATGCGGTTGCGCCGGGCGCGGCGCGACGATGCAGTTATCCGCTGCAAAAACTGCCACGCGGGGGACTTGGCATTGACCATTGGGTGGCAATAGTCGGTCATCCGGGTGCCCAATAAAGGATGCAAAGAGGGATCCTACAGCAGCAAGGACCAACTTCCCTACTGATAGCTCATCTAACATAACTCCCAAGTTAAGTGTGCTGAGGCTTGAGTAGTCATCAGATGGGTAACCGGATGGGAAGTGGCCTCGATGTTAAATTAACTTATGTGATGGGTCACTATAACATTTAATTGCGTTGAATGTATATAGTGCCCCATCATATTAGTTGAATTAACCTCTTGTAATTTTTGACATTTTTTGTTTTTTGTACACATGTTGATTGGCTTGAAGAAGGTCTATCTCGTTACTTTTTGATAATTTTGTTTTTTGAACACATGTTGATTGGCTTGAATGAAGGTCTATCCCGTTACTTTATGACATGTTTCCAAAACATGGACCTCGAGGTTAATTCAACTAATAGATCGGATCACTATATACATTCAACGCAATTAAATGTTTTCCAAAAAAAAGTGATATGATTTCTGTGAAACTTATAAGTCATGTATGTCAAATTAACCTCTGTGTACTTGTTCTCGAATTAACCTCCGGACCTTTTTGCCGCGTATCACACACATCTTGTTAAGTTGAATCGTTTATGTTCTCTTCCTTAATCGAAAACAGTTCATTCGACTGAACCGTATCCCGTATATCACACACAGCTTGATCTGGCTGACTGTTTCTGTAGCTTTCCCTAATAGCAAACAGTTCATCAGAGCAAACTGTATGGCGTATATCGCACACACATTGATAAGCTGCCCATTTCTGTTGTTCTGTCTAATCGCAAACAGTTCGTCTGGATCAACCGTATGCCCTGCTTCGCACACGCAACTAAAATCTGAACCGTGTTTGATGCATCTGTCATCGCAAATGTTTTGCACCCTTTTGACGGTGTTTTAGAACACCGTTTGCGATTATTGCATCACACACAGTTTCGTAAAAGGGTCTCTAATCGTAGTTTCGCGTTAGCAGCATCCTGCAGTAGTGAGAGAGAAGAAGCCATCTAGCTACTAGCTATGGACCCGTAGGTCTGTGGTAAACTACTCACGCTTCATTGGAAGGGCAATAGAGTTGGTGTAGAAGCCCTCCGTGATTGAATCCCCCTCCGACAGGATGCCGGAAAAGGCCCCAAGATGGGATCTCATGGGAACAGAAGGTTGCGGCGGTTGAAAAGTGTTTTCGTGGATGCTTCTGGTGGTTTGGGAATATATGTGAATATATAGGGCCAAGGGTTAGGTCAGAGGAGTCCCTAGGAGGCGGCAAGGTAGGGGCGCGCCCTCCCCCCTTGCCACCGCATCACCGCTCTTTTGACATGATCCCAAGTCTCCGGGGTGTCTTCTCATCCAAGAAAAATCTCCGCGAAGGTTTTATTCCGTTTGGACTCCGTTTGGTATTCCTTTTCTGCGAAGCTCAAAAACAGAAACTGGCACTGGGCTATAGGTTAATAAGTTAGTCCCAAAAATAATATAAAATAGCATATTAATGCATATAAAACATCCAAAACAGACAATATAATTGCATGGAACAATAAAAAATTATAGATACGTTGGAGACGTATCAGGCATCCCCAAGCTTAATTCCTGCTCGTCCTCGAGTAGGTAAATGATAAAAACGGAATTTTTGATGTGGGATGCTACCTAACATATTTATCCATGTAATTTTTCTTTATTGTGGCATGAATGTTCAGATCCATAAGATTCAAAACAAAAGTTTAATATTGACATAAAAACAATAATACTTCAAGCATACTAACAAGGCAATTATGTCTTCTCAAAATAACATGGCCAAAAAAGGTTTATCCCTACAAAATCATATAGTCTGGCTATGCTCCATCTTCATCACACAAAATATTGAAATCATGCACAACCCCGATGACAAGCCAAGCAATTGTTTCCTACTTTTGGTGTTCTCACACCTGTTCAACTTTCACGCAATACATGACCGTGAGCCATGGACATAGCACTATAGGTGGAATAGAATATGGTGGTTGTGGAGAAGACAAAAAGAGGGAGATAGTCTCACATCAACTAGGCGTATTAATGAGCTATGTAGATGCCCATCAATAGATATCAATGTGAGTGAGTTGGGATTGCCTTGCAATGGATGCACTAGAGCTAAAAGTTTATGAAAGCTCAAAAGAAAAATAAGTGGGTGTGCATCCAACTTGCTTGCTCATGAAGACCTAGGGCAATTTGAGGAAGCCCATTGTTAGAATATAGAAGCCAAGTTCTATAACTAAAAATTCCCAGCATATCCAAGTGACAACATAGGAGACTCTCTACCATGAAGATCATGGTGCTACTTTGAAGCACAAGTGTGAAAAAAAGGATAGTAACATTGCCCCTTCTCTCTTTTTCTCTCATTTTTTTGGATTCTTTGGCCTCCCTTTTTTCCCTCACATGGGACAATGCCCTAATAATGTAGATCATCACACTCTTATTTACTTACAACTCAAAAATTACAACTCGATACTTAGAACAAAATATGACTCTATATGAATGCCTCCGGCGGTGTTCCGGGATGTGCAATGACTCAAGAGTGACATGTATGAAAGAATTATGAAAGGTGGTTTTGCCACAAATACGATGTCAACTGCACGATCATGCAAAGTAATATGACAAGGATGGAACGTGTCATAATAAAACGGAATGATGGAAAGTTTCATGGAAATATATCTCGGAATGGCTATGGAAATGCCATAATAGGTAGGTATGGTGGCTGTTTTGAGGAAGGTAATAGGTGGGTATATGGTACCAGCAAAGGTTGCGCGGCACTAGAGAGGCTAGCAATGGTGGAAGGGTGAGAGTGCGTATAATCCATGGACTCAACATTAGTCATAAAGAACTCACATACTTATTGCAAAAATCTATTAGTCATCGAAACGAAGTACTACGTGCATCCTCCTAGGGGGATAGATTGGTAGGAAAAGACCATCGCTTGTCCCCGACCGCCACTCATAAGGAAGACAATCAAAAAATAAATCATGCTCCAACTTCATTACATAACGGTTCACCATACGTGCATGCTATAGGAATCACAAACCTTAACACAAGTATTTCTCCAATTCACAACTACTCACTAGCATGACTCTATAATATCACCATCTCTATATCTCAAAACAATCATAAGGAATCAAATTTCTCATAGTATTCAATGCACTTTATATGAAAGTTTTTTTATACCCCTCTTGGATGCCTATCATATTAGGACTAAATTCATAACCAAAGCAAATTACCATGCTGTTTAAAAAGACTCTCAAAATTATATAAGTGAAGCATGAGAGTTCAATAATTTCTACAAAATAAAGCCACCGCCGTGCTCTAAAAAGATATAAGTGAAGCACTTCAGCAAAATTGCCTAGCTCAAAAGATATAAGTGAAGCACATAGAGTATTTTAATAAATCACGATTCATGTGTGTCCCTCTCAAAAGGTGTGTACATCAAGGATGATTGTGGCAAACTAAAAAGTAAATACTCATATCATACAAGACGCTCCAAGCAAAACACATATCATGTGGTGAATAAAAATATAGCCTCAAGTAAGTTATCGATAGAGGAAGACGAAAGAGGGGATGCCTTCCGGGGCATCCCCAAGCTTAGGCTCTTGGTTGTCCTTGAATATTACCTTGGGGTGTCTTGGGCATTCCCAAGATTAGGCTATTGCCACTCCTTATTCCATAGTCCATCAAATCCTTACCCAAAACATGAAAACATCACAACACAAAACTCAACAGAAAATCTCATAAGCTCCGTTAGTATAAGAAAGTAAATCACCACTTATGGTACTATTATGAAATTATTCTTTATTTATATTGGTGCAATATCTACTATATTCCAACTTTTCCATGGTTCATACCCCCGATACTACCCATAGATTCATCAAAGTAAGCAAACAACACATAGAAAACAGAATCTGTCAAAAATAGAACAGTCTGTAGTAATCTGGGTACTTCGAATACTTCTGTAACTCCAAATATTCTGAAAAATTAGGACAATAGAGGAAATTTGTATACTAATATTGTGTAGAAAATTCAGAATTTTATCATGCTTCTGTGATTTTGAAAAATTCTGGGACTAGGTGCAAAAGTTTCTGTTTTTCAGGAAGATCAAATCAAATATCACGTAAGCCATCCCAAAGGTCATACTTGGCACAAACACTAAATAAAACACAAAAACACATCCAACCAGAGGCTAGATTAATTATTTATTCAAAATCAGAAAGTAAATATATTGGGTTGTCTCCCAACAAGCGGTTTTCTTTAGAGCCTTTTAGCTAGGCATTGATAATTTCAATGATGCTCACATGAAAGATAGCAATTGAAACACAAAGAGAGCATCATAAAACATGTGATAAATAAGTTTAAGTCTAACATTCTTCCTGTGCATACGTATTTTATAATCAAACAAATTATCAAGACAAGCAAAAACCACCATATGCAAGGAAGAAGAAAGAAACAATAGCAATCTCAACATATCGAGAGGTAATTTTGTAACATGAAAATTTCTACAACCATATATTCCTCTCTCATAATAATTACATGTAGGATCATAATCAAATTTAACAATATAACTATCACATAAAATTTTCTCTTCATGATCCACATGCATGCAAAGTTGACACTCTTCCGAAATAGTGGGATTATCATAAAATAAAGTCATGACCTCTCTAAACCCATTTTTATCAAAAAATTCATAAGATTGAATATTTTCCAAATATGTGGGATCTAAAGTCGACACTCTTACAAACCCACTTTCAATATTATTGCAAATATTATTATCAATCTCATATTCATCATGGGGTTTAAATAAATTTGCAAGATCATAAGAAGAATCACCCCAATCATGTTCATTGCAACAAGTAGTAGACATAGCAAAATTAGCATCCCCAAGCTTAGGGTTTTGCACATCAGTAAAATAATAGACATTAATAGAATTTATAATAACATCATTGCAATCATGCTTTTCATTCAAAGATCTATCGTGAATTACTTCATAAAGTACTTCATCACAAATTTCAGATTCACGGTTTTCAAGCAAAACATCATAAAGATAGTCTAGTGCACTCAACTCACTAGCAATTGGTTCATCATAATTGGATCTCTTAAAAAGATTAGCAAGGGGATGAGGATCCATAACAATAGTTTTTTAGCATGCAAAGATGCAAGCAAATAGAAGGCACATGGCAACGCAATCAAAGATAGCAAATGAGCAAAAAGGCATACGAAACGAGGGTGAATACAAAGGCAAATCTTTTCGAAAATCGTTTTCGAAGTTGGGGAGAGGAAAATGAGATGCAAATGGCGAATAATGTAATGCAAGAGATGACAGTTTATGATGGGTACTTGGTGAAGGAAATATGCCCTAGAGGCAATAATAAAGTTGTTATTTATATTTCCTTATATCATGATAAATGTTTATTATTCATGCTAGAATTCTATTAACCGGAAACTTAGTACATGTGTGAGTACATAGACAAACAGAGTGTCACTAGTATGCCTCTACTTGAGTAGCTCGTTGAATCAAAGATGGTTTAGTTTCCTAGCCATAGACATGAGTTGTCATTTGATTAACGGGATCACATCATTAGTGAATGATGTGATTGACTTGACCCATTTCGTTAGCTTAGCAATTGATCGTTTAGTATATTGCTATTGCTTTCTTCATGGCTTATACATGTTCCTATGACTATGAGATTATGCAACTCCTGAATACCGGAGTAACACTTTGTGTGCTACCAAACGTCACAACGTAACTGGGTGATTATAAAGGTGCTCTACAGGTGTCTCCGATGGTACTTGTTGAGTTGGCATAGATCAAGATTAGGATTTGTCACTCCGATTGTCGGAGAGGTATCTCTGGGCCCTCTCGGTAATGCACATCACTATAAGCCTTGCAAGCAATGTGACTAATAAGTTAGTTGTGGGATGATGCATTACGGAACGAGTAAAGAGACTTGCCGGTAACGAGATTGAACTAGGTATTGAGATACCGACGAACGAATCTTGGGCAAGTAACATACCGATGACAAAGGGAACAACGTTTGTTGTTATGCGGTTCGACCAATAAAGATCTTCGTAGAATATGTAGGAGCCAATATGGGCATCCAGGTTCCGCTATTGGTTATTGACCAGAGAGGTGTCTCGGTCATGTCTACATAGTTCTCGAACCCGTAGGGTCCGCACGCTTAAACGTTCGTTGACGATATAGTATTATATGAGTTGTGTATGTTGGTGACCGAATGTTGTTTGGAGTCCCGGATGAGATCACGGACATGACGAGGAACTCCGAAATGGTTCGGAGATAAAGATTGATATATGGGATAATAGTGTTTAGTCTCCGGAAGTGTTCCAGAATTCACCGGAAGGGGTTCCGGATGTTTCCTGAAATGTTTGGGTACGAGAACACTTTATTTGGGCCAAAGGGGAAAGCCCACATGGTTTTTGGAAAGCGAAAAAGGAAGTTTTGCGGAGTCCAGGGGCCAGACGCTAGGGTCCCTGGCGTCTGGGTCCAGTCGCCGGGAACCCTAGCGTCTGGCCCTGGAGTCCGAGAAGGACTCTTACCTTTCGGGTGAAACCGACTTTGTGGAGGCTTTTACTCCAAGTTTCGACCCCAAGGCTCAATATATAAATAGAGGGGTAGGGCTAGCACCCAAGACACATCAAGAAACACCAAGCAATGTGTCGGCAACCCTGTCCCCTCTAGTTTATCCTCCATCATTGTTTTCGTAGTGCTTAGGCGAAGCCCTGCGGAGATTGTTCTTCACCAACACCGTCACCACGCAGTCGTGCTGCCGGAACTCACCTTCTACTTCGCCCCTCTTGGTGGATCAAGAAGGCGAGGATGTCATCGAGCTAAACAAGCGTTGAACACAAAGGTGCCGTACGTTCGGTACTTGATCGGGACGGATCGTGAAGGTGTACGACTACATCAACCGTGTTGATAAACGCTTCCGCTTACGGTCTACGAGGGTACGTGGACTACACTCTCCCCTCTCGTTGCTATGCATCACCATGATCTTGCATGTGCGTAGGAATTTTTTTGAAATTACTACGTTCCCCAACAGTTGGTATGTCTTGACTTGGCATAGATCTCCCCGGCAACGGCGCCAGAAATTCTTCCTGCTACTTCTTGAGCTTGCGTTGGTTTTTCCCTTGAAGAGGAAAGGGTCATGCAGCAAAGTAGAGATAAGTATTTCCCTCGGTTAGAGAACCAAGGTATCAATCCAATAGGAGACAATGCCCAAATCACCAATACCTGCACAAACAATCAAACACTTGCACCCAACACGATAAAGGGGTTGTCAATCCCTTCACGGTCACTTGCAAAAGTGAGATCTCATAGAGATAGATAAACTAAACAAAAGATAAAGTAAATATGTTTGGGTTTTTTAGTTTATAGATCGGAAAGTAAAAGATTGCAAAATAATAGATCGCAAACTTATATGATGGAAAATAGACCCGGGGCCATAGGTTTCACTAGAGGCTTCTCTCAAGATAGCAAATAATATGGTGGGTGAACAAATTACTGTCGAGCAATTGCTAGAAAAGCGCAAAGTTATGACGATATCTAAGGCAATGATTATGAAATATAGGCATCATGTCCATGTCAAGTAGACCGACTCCTGCCAGCATCTACTACTATTACTCCACACATCGACTGAGTCCTGCTTGCATCTAGAGTATTAAGTTCATGAAGAACAGAGTAACACTTTAAGTAAGATGACATGATGTAGAGGAATAAACTCAAGCAAGATTATGTGAACCCCATCTTTTTTATCCTCGATGGTAAGAATACAATACATGCCTCGCTACCCCTACTGTGACTGGTTGAGGACACGGCAAGATTGAACCCAAAGCTAATCACTTCACCCATTGCAAGAAAAACCAATCTAGTTGGCCAAACCAAATCGATAGTTCGAAGAGACTTGCAAAGATATCAAATCATGCATAGAAGAATTCAGAGAAGATTCAAATAATATTCATAGACAAGCTGATCATAAATCCACAATTCATCGGATCTCGGCAAACACACCGCAAAATAGTATTACATCGAATAGATCTCCAAGAACATCGAGGAGAACATGGTATTGAGAATAAAAGAGAGAGAAGAAGCCATCTAGCTACTAGCTATGGACCTGTAGGTCTGTGGTAAACTACTCACGCTTCATTGGAAGGGCAATCGAGTTTATGTAGAAGCCCTCCATGAACGAATCACCCTCCGGCAGGATGCTGGAAAAGGCCCCAAGATGGGATCTCACGGGAATAGAAGGTTGCGGTGGTGGAAAAGTGTTTTCGTGGATGCTTGTGGTGGTTTGGGAATATACGTGAATATATAGGGCCAAGGGTTAGGTCAGAGGAGTTCCGAGGAGGCGGCAAGGCAGGGAGCGGCCCCCTAGGGCACGCCCTCCCCCCTTGCCACCGCCTCTCGGCTCTTATGACTTGATCTCCAAGTCTCCTGGCTGTCTTCTGCTCCAAGAAAAATCATCGCGAAGGTTTTATTCCATTTGGTATTCCTTTTCTGCGAAGCTCGAAAACAAGAAAAAACAGAAACTGCCAATGGGCTCTAGGTTAATAAGTTAGTCCCAAAAATAATATAAAATAGCATATTAATGCATATAAAACATCCAAAACAGATAACATAATAGCATAGAACAATAAAAATTTATAGATACGTAGGAGACGTATCACGCCCCATGCCCACTGTCGCCGCTCGCGCCCGTGCCTCTTTCCGCGGTTGCTCACCCCGTTCCTCCGCCGCCGCTCCCGAGCACCGCCGCGGGCCCTCCCACCTCCGGCCGTCGCTAGCCCCAGCCATTGGCCCGCTTCCCCCTGGCCGGCGCCCCGCCACGCCCCGGCGGCCTTTGTCCGCCGCGCCCACACGCCAGCACCCGCATTCCCAATAGCCCACGCCCGCTAAGGCCCTGGGCCACCGCCCAGTGGGGCCCCCAGCGCCCTGGCTTTTAAAAAAGGGAAATTTTAAAAATAAAATTAAGCAATTAATTAATTAGGTAATTAATTAACTTAACTTGATTAGTCTAATTACCTAATTTAGTTACTTAAAACTGTTAGTTTAGCTGGTCAATGACAGATGGGTCCCACTGCTCTGTTTGGCCAGTCAACGGTCAGTGTTGACTGCTGACGTCATGATGATGTTATAATTCCTTTTTGTATTAATAATAATTTCATAATATTATTTAAACTTTGAAAAGTCATAGAAAATTATCCGTAAGTCGGATGAAAAAGTTTTATACATGAAAGTTGATCAGAAACTCAAGTCGAATCTGACTCCGCAGTCCGTTTGTATGTCACACGTCCCTAGCATAGCAAACCTGCAACCATCCCCCTCCGGTTTGTCTGTCCAAAAATGCCAAAGTTCGGGAAAACTTTCCCGTATGTTGTCCCCCTTCGCCGGTATCATGTAGCACTACGATAGGTCACTCCTAGCACCGTGTATCACCATGTCTTGCTTAGTGATGCATCTGTGTGCTTTTTATTTACTGTTTCTTCCCCCTCTTCTCTCTAGTAGACCCAGAGACCACTGTTGATATCCCTGTGTTCGACTACACAACCGACGACCCTCCTTCCCTTTCAGCAGAGCTTGCCGGCAAGCAAACCCCCCCTTGATCATTCCGATATCGCCCCTTTGGTTGCTCGATTCTGCAGAGCTACTATCAAGTGCCTAGGGTGATACATCTTAACGCACTCCTGATGATAACTCTGTAGGGTAGCTATTCGGTCGTGGTCAACGAGGATGATTCCTCCTTCACCACTCCCGATACGACTTTGTCGTGCAACACCTCAAGTGTGAACCTCGAGGGTGATTCCTCTTATGTTCACCTTGACAATTACATCAAGTGGATTCCATCGAGGGTGATTCCTCAGATTCCCCTTCTTGTTTTGGACACACGGTTACCTGGACTTTACTTGATACCATTATTGAAGTCGGGTCGGCCCTGGGGGGTACCCAGGAGTTGATGTGAAAGTCGGGCGGGCCTGGAGAGCACCCGCGAGATAATTACATGGCACGGCCGGACATTCTGGGACCTTGCCGTAAGTCCATGAGACAGGGCGACGCGGTCACATCGCTCGTGAATCTCTACTCGTCTCCGCGAGCTCCTAATACACTAAGGTTTGGGTATTTGTTCTGAGTTGGCCTCTGGCCTTTACGCACTAACCACCATGCGGGAACAGTTATGGGCACTCGGCATCGCAGTATCAGCGGAAGCTTTGTTAGACGTCCAGTTTAGCATTGCGGCACGACTGGGCCGGCACCATCCTTGTAGTGGTGGAGCCTGGACCCGCCTTTCACGCAGCGACCCGGAGTGTAGCAGGCAATGGGCCCAAGACCCTGGAGTTCTTAGGATGTAGACCGGCAGGGATCTCTCTGTTGACCCTAAGTAGGGCCGCGACGTGTTGATCTTCCGAGGCCAGGCATTGACCCAAGAAAGTTTGTCCGGCTAGAGTAATGAAGCATGTTGGGTAATGTGGTGCACCCCTGCAAGGAAGATTATCTATTCGAATAGTCGTGTCCACGATAACGGATGTTCAGACTTGTATCCTGATCTATTACAACTAGAAATGGATACTTGAGATATGTGATGGATATGTGGCTCCGAGATTGCTTTCTCGCAGGGAGTCGAGGAAGGATCTCTGGGCGTTAATACTACAACATGTTTGTTAAATATAAACTGCTATTCTATACTCTTCTGAATGCTGCAAGATGCTTGGAGCTACTTGAAGATGCTAGTCTTTGATAGGCTAGGCCTTCCCATATATTCTGGCATTCTACGGTTCAGTCCATAGATACATACCTTCCTTTGATACCAAGGTCTACTTAGTATAGATCTGATGCTTGCTAGTACTTTGGATGAGTACTCACAGTTGCTTTGCTACCCCTTTTCCCCCTTCTTCCTTCTTTCCGGTTGTTGCAACCAGATGGTGGATCCCTGGAGCCA
This sequence comes from Aegilops tauschii subsp. strangulata, assembly GCF_002575655.3. NCBI lineage: Eukaryota > Viridiplantae > Streptophyta > Magnoliopsida > Poales > Poaceae > Aegilops > Aegilops tauschii. Next base: position 144,009,469 of record NC_053037.3, read on the forward strand.
GATGCCACCGCTGACGGATACTACTACATGGAGGCCGCCGAAGACCATGAGTAGTTAGGAGGTCCCAGGCAGGAAGCCTTGCCTCTTTGATCGTTGTTGCTTTTGTGCTAGCCTTCTTAAGGCAGTCTTGTTTAACTTATGTCTATACTCAGATATTGTTGCTTCCGCTGACTCTTGTGTCTCAAGCTATGTATTCGAGCCCTCGAGGCCCCTGGCTTGTAATATAATGTTTGTATTATTTCAATTTGTGTCTAGAGTTGTGTTGTGATATCTTCCCGTGAGTCCCTGATCTTGATCGCACACATTTGCATGTATGAGTAGTGTACGATTGAATCGGGGGCGTCACAATTAGTTGGTATCAAAGCCGACATCCTGTAGGAACCCCCTTTCCAACTCCTTGGCCGAAGTTGAGTCTAGTCTTTGAAACCTATTTTGCTAACATGGCTATGTGGCTTACGGCCCACGTTGCCAATTGGGTGGGATTAGGATCTTTTATTCCTCGTCCTTACTCTGGGATTCTGATCTCTCTTCTATTCGGGTAAATGATTTGCTAACTCTAACATTAGGTTCTCATGATCACATCCACCCTGAGGTTTGTGTTACCCCTTTCTCGAATTGAAGACCAAGATTTGCTTCATAATGTTCACTGACCGCAGGATCCTCATATCAAGGGCACCCTGCGTCCTCACTTGAAAATCCCTCACTCTAGTGGTTTTCTCCAACGTTGATGTAGCCTTTGCTATGTCCCGTTGTTGTATCCCTCCATCGCGTGCATGCGTGCCGCCTAGTATGTCTAGGATGTTTCTCTTGTCCGAACTCATACGAACAGCGTGTATTTGGTTCCATATATGTACCAGTATGTCTTTAATGACTGCTTTGTACATACTGCGCATTTGCTCATTGCTCAAGTTACATCATGAATGACTCCATACACTTGCTCCACCCCTTGCTAAACTACCTCTATTGCATTTAAGCGGGATGGTTAGAACTATTGGTCGTGTCCGTGGTGGCGACAATCCACCACCACCCGAATACATGTCCGGAATGATACAACAGTTTGATGCTGAATCGCCAGTTCATGGTAGGGGTCATGGCTTAGTTTCCGCGCCCCAATATGAGTCAGCAACCAACCCCAGTGACTCTATAAGACTTTGCACGTCTCAACCCTGTCATCTACCGCACCTCAAATCAGCCCCTTGATTGTCATGACTAGCTCTGTGACATCACTTTCGAGTTGGAGTCTATTGGTGTAGCCCCTGCTAACTATGTCACCTTCACGGTTTATGACCTGAAAGGTCCCGCTGCTCAATGATGGGACAGCCACAGGCATTCCTTACCTTTGGGAACCGCAATCACTTGGCCGAAAATTCCAAGCTGCATTCCGCAGGCCAATGTCGAACCACCATGGTGTAACGCCCCAAAAATTTAACCATGTTTTGTTTATTAAAATTTTGCTAAGAAATTAAATTTTCTTTTTTCTGGATTTATTTTTGATCTCAGAACCTCTCTTTTCTTCTAAGTTGTGGAGTTTTCACCCCAAGTGAAAACTTTCCAATTATTATTGGACTTGTTTACCCTCTCAAATAAAACAATTCTTTTATCAGTGGGATTATTTATAATTATTTTTCCCTGAGCTTTAGTTCTCTAAAATGGGTTTTCATAAGTTTTAGGGCCCCATTTGCACTGCAACCCTTTGATAAATTATTTTAAAAATCCAACCAAAATTTGGGGATGACATGTGATGTTCCTAGATCACTTTTGTGCAAAAATACCATTTAGTCATTTGGAGATATTGAGCTTTTCCCCAAGTTTTGAAATCTGGTCCAGTTTGCACTTTTGCACTACAACCTATTTAAATATTTCTTTAAAACTTCCACCAAAATTAGGGGATGTTAGTAGGAGTATATTATTCAACTTTATGCAAAAACCCACTGGTGTTCTTTGGAAAATTTGAGCAAAACATCCTCTTTTGCCCTCTGGACCAGATTGGCCTTTTCTACTGGAACTCCATTTTGTATTGCTCTGTTGCCCATGATTCTTCTTCTTGCTTATAGTCCTCCCTACCAAACCCTTAAGTCCAGGAGAATGGACCCATTGGGGTATTTTTGGTTCATGAGATAATAACCTTTAGTTTCTGCCCAAAAATTGGTTTTCTCAAATATTTTCACTAACAAGTTTCTGGTGTTGACCAACTAACCTTGCCACCCTCTTTATCATCTAAAGAGAATATGATCTGGAGAGTTTGGCCACCCCAAGAGTTGCCTAGATGCACTTAGCTTTTTGTCGAACACTTTGTGTGCATAGCCAGAATTGGCATGATTTTTAGTTTACATTATAAACTTGATCCCCTGACCTAACCACCATGTCCATTAACCTCCTTGAAAACTCTAGCATAGTCCTGTTAATTGCCAACCTCGTTCAAGCACTCTAGCCCACCCCTGGCATTCTGTCGAGCATGTCGTGTGCGTGCTCTGGGCGCGCCCAGAGCGCACGTTTTGCACGCGCGCGCGCAACCGAGCCGCCGCGTTCGCTACCCCGCGCCCTGGCCTTTGCTCGCCTGTAGAGCCGCGCCCCGCCCTCGACCACTCGCCAAAACACTCCAAGCCGCCCTGGCGCCCTACAGCGCCGCCGTCAGGGCCCTCTTGGCGGCACGCCGGCGTCCACAGTGCGCCTCTGCCATGGACGGCGCCGCCCGAGCCACAACTCCTCACCAGCTGCCCTCGTGAGCAGGCCGTCCTTATCTCCAAGCCCGTCCGCTAGCACTGACCCTGCTCCGGCCATCGCCACGTCGCCCTGCCGCAACAGAAGAGGTCGGCTAGCGATCTTATCCCCAGCAGCGGCGGAACCGACCTTCCCCGGCTATGAATGGCCCCAGGCCTCGCTCGAGCATCCCCAGGCAAGCCATAGAGTGCACCCCCTCGCTCAAATTCTTCTGAAACCACCGTCTTCTCCGCCTCCGGCAACTTCGGCCGTTGCCGTCCCTCAACTAAATTCGCCATAGCCGGAGCCCCCTTACCCTCCCAGTGCCACCATCCTCTTCCCCTCAACCTTGCGGAAGCACTCAGACCCTCAAACGCGTTCGGGAACCACCGTAGCCCCGGCCCCCAAATCCACCCGAAGCCATCTCCGCCGCGAAGCTCGCCGCCGGCGACTCCCTCCGTCCCCACCTACCTAGCGACCACCGGGAGGACCGCCTTGGACTGGCGGATCCATCCCTGCCCCCGGGGCCCCGTGGGGAGCCGCCGTTCACCGGCGTCGATCGCCGGAGCCCGCCACCACTCGGACAGAGGAGGAGGGAGGCGCGGGCGACTGGTCAAACCTGACCAGTGGGCCCCCTGGACCCACTGTCAGTGACCCCGACCAGGCCCGCGTTGTTTAAAGTGGAGGCGTAATCCCAGAGTACGTCTCCTGCGTGTTCTCTTATTCGAAACGTTTTTCCTTTCCTTTTTCTTTTTTCTGTTTTATTTAAAAGCAGAACTTTGACTGGCTATAACTTTTTAAATATAAGTACAAATGATTTGATTCTTTTTCTATCATTACTCAAATTTGGTCTAGTTTATTTTCATATTTATTTGAAAATTTTCCAAACAACTTTTTTGTACTCTTTTGAAACTATGTGTTAATTTGAATATTTTCAAAAATAGGACTTGGAGAGGGAAGAAAACTTTCAAAAGTTCTGGAATGCACCCTGCCTCTCCACAACTTGAAGGCAAGCATTCTGAACCCTGGCATAATATTTTTGTGTGTTGTTTGATACGGTTACAACACCACCTTGACATGGAGCATTCGTTATTTTATGTGACGATACAATCATACGCATGAGTGCATAATGAAGATTCTTTGCTGTTAGAAATGGATATGCTTGTGATAGTAATCATCCTCGTATGCTTTTCATGCATACCGGAAGGAAGCCGGGAAAGTATCTGTCTTGGGTAGACACGAGCTTGTCCCTAGTTCCTCGTCGAGACGAGTGTGTCCGGTATGGCATGATGAGGTATGATGAGTGGTGATGTTATCTGTTAATGGAAATATATTGTTATGCTAATCATACAGGGAATACTTGGACGTCCTGAGTCGGCCGTAGATCGAGTCTTGTTCCAGTAACCCCCATACTTGTTTCGTACTACCACTTGTCCCTGCCGCAGGTAGGGTACGGTTCAGTAAGTTGTCAACCCCTTCCTAGCACACACCGTACAGAGAGGCCATGGTGGAAGATACCGGAGGCCTCCGGTAGGCATGCCACCTGGTCCGGGGGCATGGGTGTTTCCGGTTGGAGCCGAGGGGGTAGCTCCCTAGTTTGCGCGCGTTATAAATTTTGTGATCCCATGCTAAGTCGAGGTTGTAGCCTCCCCCCTTAGAGTTTTGCTTAATGGGTGTCGTGGGTGATTCCAGACACTGGTAAGTTAAGCTGGTGTGTGCGGGTCAGGTGTGTTTTCAATTAAAAGACCGTAAATGGAATTAGTCCCGATGGACTAGAGGAATTCGTTACTCGTGGGTAAAGAGTACACCCTCTGCAGAGGTTAAATCTATTCGAATAGCCGTGTCCATGGGTAAGGACTACAGTCTAAGATGGGTCTAGTGTCGGTCTTAGTGTCGGTCTTCGGAGGAGAAACTGCTAAACTAGAACATTGATTTTGGCCTGTGACATATGATGATGATGATTATTGTAGACTAACCATTTACGTTGTTTGAATTATTGAGTATCCCTGGGACGGTTCTACCTCCTGGATATTCAATGTGATTATTCTTATATAAGCCCTTTATGTGGTGTCGCTCAGACGCCCGACTGTGGCATGCTTGTTATTTGAATTATTTATAAGCCCTTTATGTGGTGTCGCTCAGACGCCCGACTGTGGCATGCTTGTTATTTAAATTATTTATAAGCCCTTTATGTGGTGTCACTCAGACGCCCGACTGTGGCATGCTTGTTATTTAAATTATTTATAAGCCCTTTATGTGGTTTCGCTCAGACGCCCGACTGTGGCATGCTTGTTATTTAAATTATTTATAAGCCCTTTATGTGGTGTCGCTCAGACGCGCGACTGTGGCATGCTTGTTATTTAAATTATTTATAAGCCCTTTATGTGGTGTCGCATAGACGCCCGACTGTGGCATGCTTGTTATTTCTTTTATTTATAAGCCCTTTTTGTGGTGTCGCTCAGACGCCCGACTGAGGCATGATTTATCTTATTATCCTTTCGAGGCGTCGCTTCAGACACCCGATCGGTGCATTGTTATTTCTATCCTCGGATTGCATATTCATGTTTTATATGAACAACCTGCATGCATGCATCATGGATTTTGTTTATTTCGTGACTGACATTGTGATCATAGAATATTTCAGAGCATGATTATCATTCGTTGTATTATACCCGCGTTCATAATGTTTGCGAGTACATTCAAACGTACTCACTGGCTTGTCCCTGGCTATTGTCTTGGCCAGATTTCTTGCTTGGGAAGGAGCGTTGCGATGACAGCCCCGGAACCTAAGCAACGGTGATAGCAGCCTCGCGAAGATAGGAGTTAACCAGGTCAGCTGTTCCTGTGGGAAATGGAGTCCCATAGACGCTGATGAACCACAAACCGCTTCCGCCATCAACCACTAGAAACCATTTGTTGTACTCATAGGCCACAATGGTCTTGTACTGCATATTTTGTACTTTGCTTGGAATTTCTGTATCAAGTTGGTGCCTCATCAGCTAGCAGTAATCCTGGGGCTGGTGAGCACAAGGGCCATTTTCTGGGAAATTAATATCCCAAAAATCCGGTCCTGACATATGGTTAGTCACAACGTCCCCATTTAAATTGAAGGACTGGAATTCCATGTTTCCCCCATTGTTTTGAAGTCGTCCAATATTGAACTCATTCTAGGAATGGAATGGTTGAAAACACATACCGCTTCTATCATTTGCGCCACTAAAACTGTCCATCTACTACATCCTTCAGATGAGATAGGAAGATACCATGCTCATCTTGTTCAAAATGCCGAAGCACGAATTTATTCCTTGAATGCGTTAAAACGCTTCTCCTCTTGTGAGAATTGAAAATGCTCCAGTCATTTGGGAATTTCAAGGTATCTTTCCTAAAGAACTACCTAGTCCACGACCTTGAACTTGCTGCAGTTAAATTTGCACTAAAGTTGTGGCGGCCTTCCCTTTTTGGTACTCGTTGCAAGATCTTCACCGATCATTGAAGTCTGAAGTATCTGTTTACTCAGCTAGATCTGGATCCCCGATTGCAGCGATGTATGGAGATAATTATAGACTATGACTACGGTATTTCTTATACCCCTTGCAAGGCTAATATCATGGATGATGCCTTGAGTCGCAAGTCTTATTGCAACAACCAGTTGGCTTATAAAGTTCAACCCCTGCACGATGATCTCACTTATAGAGAGCATCCGATCCGCGTTCTCGTTCAAGCTGAATGTCGCGCCTGTCTGAGGGCTATGAACTTTCATAAAGTTCAGTGGTCAAATCATTCTGAAGATGAAGCCACTTGGGAACGTGGGGATCGTCTTCGAGAAGAATACCCCGCTTTTGTTTCCTTCTACCTCCTAAAATCTCAAGACGAGATTTCTTGTAGTGTAGGAGATTTTTAACGCCCGAGTATTTAAGCTACAGTAATTCTCTGCTAATGATACCATGTCACCACGATTACTGTTGTTAAACTCTTGTTGATTCGAAAATGGTTCAAGTTCAAATTTAAAATAAAGTCAAAAACAAAAGTTTTCAAGTGTCAAAACTAAAATGTGCAAACTGTGGCAAACAATTCATAGGTATTATTAGTGAAGAAACCAAATTGTTATAAAATGTTTAAGTGCTCAAAATTAATTAAAATAGTGGCTTAAGCAATATTTTAAATGCCTTTTATAAATTCTAAAATGTTAAACTATTTTATTTGCGAGTGAAACTTTTTGTGGCAGAGGGTAAACTAAAACATTAATTTAGGTGTTGGCATCCTATTTTTGATAAACTAAAATAATGTAGAAACAAAATAAAACAAATAAATAGAAAATAAGTAAAAACTAAAACTAAAAAAATGTAAACAAAGGAGGGAGATTTGCCCCTTGCCCACTGGGCCTCATCCCCGCTGGCTCCCCCCCAGCCAGGCCAGGCCCACCCGTGCCCATGAACCCCTCTTCTCCTGTTCACCGCACTGATGCCTGCCACCGCACCGACCGTCGCCGTGGCGACCCTCCGGCGTTTCCCCTGCCTATATCTACCCCCCCGGCGACTGAAACCCTAGCCCCTCCGTATTTGCCTCCCCTCCTCAGATCCCCTTCTTCCGAGCTCTGCCATGGACGCGTCGCCGGTGTAGCCGTCGCTGCTGCCCTCCCCGCTGCCAGAGACCGCGCCAGGGGCACTGCCTGCGGTGCCTATATCTACGTGGGTGAGCTTAGGTCGGAAGCCACCGGGGCGCCCGCTGCTTCCCCGTCCTCAAACTCCATCCGCCTCGAGTCGCCACGCCTTCTTCGACTCCGGCCATCGCCTCTGCTGCTCCCAATCCACTCACCGGCCACCATGTGCCGCCCGGTGAGCACACGCCCCTAATGAACCCCTTTCTTCTTCGTTCACGTGCCGTAGGCGTCGTAGCCGTTGTTGCCGACCTCGCCGCTGCCCGCTGCATCCGCACCCCGCGTCATCTGTGTGCGCGCTACTGCTGTCTGCTAGACTACGTCGGTATTTCCCCAAAGAGGAAGGGATGATGCAGCACAGCGACGGTAGGTATTTCCCTCAGTGATGAGACCAAGGTTATCGAACCAGTAGGAGAACGAATCAACACTACGTAAACAGCACCTGCACAAAACTAACAAATACTGCAACCCGACATATTAAAGGGGTTGTCAATCCCTTTCGGGTAACGGTGCCAGAAATTGGCAAACGGACGTGAGAAAGTTGTAATAATTTGATAGATAGATCTCTCGGGAACGCGAGATAAAATAAATTGCAGCAAGCTATTTTTGTGTTTTTGGTTTAATAGATCTGAAAATAAAAGAAAATAAAATAGATCGCAAAGGCAAATATAATCAGAAAGAGACCCGGGGGCCGTAGATTTCACCAGTGTCTTCTCTCGAGAAAAATAGCAAACGTTGGGTCAACGAATTACTCTTGGGCAATTGATGGAACTTTAAATAATCATGACGATATCGAGGCAATGATCATTATATAGGCATCACGTCCAAGATTAGTAGACCGACTCCTGCCTGCATCTACTGCTATTACTCCACACATCGACCGCTATCCAGCATGCATCTAGTGTATTAACTGCATGGAGAAACGGAGTAATGCAATAAGAACGATGACATGATGTAGACAAGATCTATTTATGTAGAAATAGACCCCATCTTGTTATCCTTAATAGCAACGATACATACGTGTCGGTTACCCTTCTGTCACTAGGATCAAGCACCGTAAGATCGAACCCATCACAAAGCACCTCTTCCCATTGCAAGCTAAATAGATCAAGTTGGCCAAAAAAAACCCAAATATCGAAGAAGAAATATGAGGCTATAAGCAATCATGCATATAAGAGATCAAAGAAGACTCAAATAACTTTCACGGATAAAAAGATAGATCTGATCATGAACTCAAAGTTCATCCGATCCCAACAAACACACCGCAAAAAAGAGTTACATCATATGGATCTCCAAGAGACCATTGTATTGAGAATCAAAAGAGAGAGAGGAAGCCATCTAGCTACTAACTACGGACCCGTAGTTCTACAAAGAACTACCCATGCATCATCGGAGAGGCACCAATGGACATGATGAACCCCTCCGTGATGGTGTCTAGATTGGATCTGGTGGTTCTGGAACTTGCGGTGGCTGGAATTGATTTGCGTCGACTCCCCTAGGGTTTCTGGAATATTGGAGTATTTATAGAGTAAAGAGGCGGTCTGGGAGGCAACCGAGGTGGGCACAACCCACCAGGGCGCGCCTAGGCCTCCAGGCGCGCCTTGATGGGTTGTGCTCCCCTCGGAGCACCCCCCCCAGGTGCTTCTTCGGCCCACTGGATGTCTTCTAGTCCATAAAAAATCCACAAAAAGTTTCGTTGCGTATGGACTCCATTTGGTATTGATTTCCTACGATGTAGAAAACATGGAAAAAACAATTGGCACTTGGCACTATGTCAATAGGTTAGTACCAAAAATGATATAAAATTACTATAAAATGATTATAAAACATTCAAGAATAATAACATAACAGCATGGAACAATAAAAAATTATAGATACGTTGGAGACGTATGAGCAACCCAAGCTTAATTCCTGCTCGTCCTTGAGTAGGTAATTGATAAAAACAGATTTTTTGATGTGGAATGCTGCCTAACATGTCATCTCATATTCTTTTCTTTGTAGCATGGACATTTGGACTTTTATATGGTTCAAAGCAATAGTCTAGTTTTGACATGAGGTCTTTAATACTCAAGCATACCAACAAGCAACCATGTCTTTCAAAATATCAATGCTTAAATAAGTTATCCCTAGTCCATCATGCTCAATCATTGATCCATTCATGAAACACACTCGCATATTAGCTACACCCAATGCTCAAGTACGATCATAGTGCCCCCTAGTTGGTGCTTTATAAGAGAAAATCGAGACTCAAATTATTATTTTTTGCATAAAGTAAAAGAAAGGCCCTTCGCGGAGGGAAGTAGTGATTTGTAGAGGTGTCGGAGCTCAAAGTGAAAAACATAGAGATAAAAACATTTTGGGAGGCAAGCTTTTCCTGTCAACGAGAACGATCGAGTAGTTCCCAATACTTCCATGATAGATATATCATAGGCGGTTCTGAAACAGAAATTAAAGTTTATTCCTTTTTCAACCATACTTTCACTTTCCAGGGCTAGCCGTATCCACGGGTGCCTTCCATACCAACACTTTCCAAGGAATTTATTATTTGACAACATAAAGTAAATTCATTTTTCATTTCAAGAGTGGGCATCCCTAATACCTTTGCCTTACTCTCGTGCAATGACAAGTGAATAAACACTCATCGTGAGAATAACATATCTAGCATGAAAATATATTAGCCACCCCCTACCGGTTCATGAGCGGTACGAGCACACAAAAGAGAAGTTTGTTTTGAAAATTCGAGATGTCACATACAAATTTTCTTAGAAGGCAAAAGAATACCGCATATAAGTAGGTATGGTGGACTCATGTGGCAACTGGTTTAAAGGATTTTGGATGCACAAGTAGTGATCATACTTAGTGCAAAATGAAGGCTAGCAAAAGATTGAGAAGCGACCAACCAAGAAACGAATAATTTCATAAGTGAGCATTGAGCATAATTAACACAGAATATGCACCACAAGTAGGATGTAATTTCATTGCACAACTATTGACTTTCGTGCTTGCATAGGGAATCACAAATCTTAACACCAATATTCTTACTAAAGCATAATTACTCATCAACATGACTCACATATCACATCATCATATCTCAAAACTAATACAAGGAATCAAGTTTATTTTGTCCAATGATCGTCATGTAAGTTTTTATTATATCCTACTTGTATATCTATCACTTTGGAACTAATTTTCATGTGTTGCTTTTGATAAGCTCAAACAAATATAAGTGAAGATCATGAGCATAATATTTCTTTCTCTCAAATTAATTTAAGTGAAGCAAGAGAGAATTTCTTAAAAAAATTACTAACGCTCAAATAAATCTAAGTGAAGCAAGAGAGCATTTCTTCAAAAATACTAAAGCACACCATGCTCAAAAAGATATAAGTGAAGCACTAGAGCAATTCCATAGCTCATAAAGATTAAGTGAAGCATAGAGAGCAATTCTAACAAGTCATGGCATAATTTTAGCTCTCTCAAACAAGTGTGTCCAGCAAGGATTTATGACTTAAAACAAAAAGGAAAACAAGCAAAGACTCGTATCATACAAGATGCTCCAAGCAAAACTCATAGTATGTGACGAATAAAAATATAACTTCGAGTAAAATTGCCACTCGGGGGCATCCCCAAGCTTAGTTGCTTGCTTCTCTTTGGATAATAGCTTGGGATGCCATGGGCATCCCCAAGCATAGGCTCTTATTACTCATTATTCCTTCATCCATCGTAACATCACCCAAAACTTGAAAACTTCAATCACACAAAACTCAACAAAACCTTCGTGAGATCCGTTAGTATAAGAAAGCAAATCACTACTATAATTACTGTTGCAACCCATTCATATTTTATTCTTTCATTATACCACTATATTCCAACATTTTTATGGCAAAAACTCTTAAAAGAAAACCATAGAATCATCAAAACAAGCACACAACGCAAGGAAAACAGAATCTATCACAAATAGAACAGTCTGTAGCAATCTGGATATTTCGAATACTTCTGTAACTTTAAAAAATTCTGAGAAATTGGGACAACCTGAGTAATTTGTATATCAATCTACTGTAAAAAATTCAGAATTTTTCGTCGCTTCTGTGATTTTTAAAAATTGTAGCTCTGGACGCAAAAGTTTCTGTTTTTTCAGCAAGGTCAAAGCAACTATCACCCAAGAAGATCCTAAAGGCTTTGCTTGGCACAAACACTAATTAAAACACAAAAACCACCATCATAACAGTAGCATAATTGTGCAAACACTCAAGAACAGAAAGCAAAAGACAAAAGTAATTTTTATTTATTGGGTTGCCTCCCAACAAGCGCTATTGTTTCACGCCCCTAGCTAGGCATAAAGCGAGGATCTAAGTGTTGTCATCTTTGTTTCGAGATCCATAAGATGCCCTCATGATTGATTCATATGGTGGCCTAATTCTTGTTCTAGGGAAGTGTTCCATACCCTTCCTTAGTGGAAATAGGAACTTAATATTGCCTTCTTTCATATCAATGATGGCACCTATATTGCGTAAAAACGGTCAGAATAATTGGACAAGACAGATTGCAATTGATATCAAGAACAATAAAATCTATAGGCACAAAATTCCTATTTGCAAGAATAAGAACATCATTAATTCTTCCCATAGGCTTTTTAATAGTAGAATCCGCCAAGTGCAAATTTAAAGAACATTCTTCAGTATCGGTAAGACCAAGCACATCACATAAAGATTTCAGAATTGTAGAAACACTAGCACCCAAGTCACACGAAGCAAAACACTCATAATTTTTAATCTTCAATTTGATATTAGGTTCCCACTCATCATGTAATTTTCTAGGAATTGAAACTTCTAATTCCAACTTTTCTTCTAAAGCTTTCATCATAGCATCAACAATATGTTTAGTAAAAGCTTTATTTTGTTCATAGGCATGGGGTGAATTTATCATGGATTGCAACAAAGAAACACAATCAATCAAAGAGAAACTATCATAATTAAAGTCTTTGTAATCCAAAAGAGTGGGCACATCGCTAGTTAAAGTTTTGACCTCTTCAAACCCACTTTTATCAATTTTCTCAACAAGATTTTCACCCTCTGAATTATCGGGACGCCTTCTAACTAAAGTTGACTCTTCTTCAGTCCCTTTTTCATCAATCTTAATTTTACTAAACAAGGAATCAATAGAAGAAACACCAATCATTTTAAGATCTTCATCACTTTTATGAAAGCAATCACTAGAAAACACTTTTTTCTAAAAATTCTCTTCTAGCTCTAAGCATAGCGGTTCTTTTCTTACTTTCATCCATAGAAACATAAACAACTTTAATTGATTCCTCAACCTTAGGCACAAAAATTTTCATCTTGAGATTTTCTACATCATCATAAATTCTATCAACACTTCTAGACAAATCATCAATCTTATTCAACTTTTCTTCCATTGTAGTGTTGAAAACTTTTTGAGTGTTGATAAATTCTTTAATATTATTCTCAAGATCAGAGGTGATCCTATTATTATTATAAGAAGGATTTCCATAGGAATTACTATAATCATTAGAGGAATTACTAGGAAAAGGCCTAGGATTAAAATTACCTCTATAAGCATTGTTATTGAAATTGTTTTGCGAGATAAAATTCACATCTACGGCATCACTATTTTGCTCAATCAAAGTAGACAAAGGCATATCATTGAAATCAATAGGAGCACTTTTACTACCAACCAATTTCATAAGAGCATCAACTTTTTCACTCAAAGAAGAAATTTCTTCAACTGAATTAACCTTTTTACTAGTAGGAGCTCTTTCGGTATGCCATTGTGAATAATTTGCCATGATATTATCAACAAATTTTGTGGCTTCACCCGAAGTAATTTCCATAAAAGTACCACCGCGACGGAATCTAAAAGATTACGAGAAACAAAATTCAATCCTACATAAAAAATTTGTATGATCATCCAAAAATTTAACCCATGAGTTGGGCAATTCCGTAACATCATTTTCATCCTTTCCCAAGATTGTGCAACATGCTCATGTTCAAGTTTCTTGAAATTAATGATCTGGGTTCTAAGGGAAATAAATTTTGCGGGCGGAAAATACTTAGTGATAAAAGCATCTTTGCACTTATTCCAAGAATTGATACTATTGCGAGGCAAAGAAGAAAACCAATTTTTTGCATGATCTCGCAAAGAAAACGGAAATAATTTCATCTTCACAACATCATTGTCCACATCTTTTTTCTTTTGCATATCGCATAATTCCACGAATGTGTTAAGATGGGACGTGGCATCCTCATTAGGAGTGCCAGAAAATTGATCTTTCACAACAAGATTCAGCAAAGCAGTATTAATATCACAAGATTCCGCACTAGTGGCGGGAGCAATCGGAGTGCCAATAAAATCATTGTTGTTGGTATTTGAGAAATCACACAACTTGGTGTTCTCTTGAGTCATTGTGATTAGGAACCTGGTAGATGTTGATGATGTCTCCCCAGCAACGGCGCCAGAAATTCCTTTTGATGTCTGCTAGACTACGTCGGTATTTCCCCAAAGAGGAAGGGATGATGCAGCACAACGACGGTAGGTATTTCCCTCAGTGATGAGACCAAGGTTATCTAACCAGTAGGAGAACCAAGCAACACTATGTTAACATCACCTACACACAAATAACGAATACTCGCAACCCGATGTATTAAAGGGGTTGTCAATCCCTTTCAGGTAACGGCGCCAGAAATTGGCAAACGGACGTGAGAAAGTTGTAATAATTTGATAGATAGATCTCGCGGGAACTCGAGATAAAATAAATTGCAGCAAGGTGCTACCTCTTGAGCATGTGTTGGTTTTCCCTTGAAGAGGAAAGGGTGATGCAGCAAAGTAGCGTAAGTATTTCCCTTAGTTTTGAGAACCAAGGTATCAATCCAGTAGGAGACAACACACAAGTCACCTAGTACCTGCAAAAACAATCAAGAACCTTGCAACCAACGCGACAAAGGGGTTGTCAATCCCTTCACTGTCACTCACAGAAGTGAGATCTAATAAAGATAATAAAGTAAATATTTTTGGTATTTTTGTTGTATAGATTGGAAATTAAAGTTTGCTAAATAGTAAACGAGATGCGATGTAAATAAAAGAGATGCAATATATTAAGAAAGAGACCCAGGGGCCATAGGTTTCACTAGTGGCTTCTCTCAAGATAGCATGTATTACGGCGGGTGAACAAATTACTGCCGAGCAATTGATAGAAAAGCGCATAGTTATGAAGATATCTAAGGCAATGATCATGAATATAGGCATCACGTCCGTGTCAAGTAGACCGAAATGATTCTGCATCTACTACTATTACTCCACACATCGACTGCTATCCAGCATGCATCTAGAGTGTTAAGTTCATAAGGACGGAGTAACGCATTAAGCAAGATGACATGATGTAGAGGGATAAACTCAAGCAATATGATATAAACCCCATCTTTCTATCCTCGATGGCAACAATACAATACGTGCCTTGCTGCCCCTACTGTCACTGGGAAAGGACACCGCAAAATTGAACCCAAAGCTAAGCACTTCTCCCATTGCAAGAAAGATCAATCTAGTAGGCCAAACTAAATCGATAGTTCGAAGGGAGTTGCAAAGATATCAAATCATGCATATAATAATTCAGAGAAGAACCAAATGATATTCATAGATAATCTTGTTCATAAAGCCACAATTCATCGGATCTCGGCAAACACACTGCAAAAGAGTATTACATCGAATAGATCTCCAAGAACATCGAGGCGAATTTTGTATTGAGAATCAAAGAGAGAGAGAGAAGAAGCCATCTAGCTAATAACTATGGACCCGAAGGTCTGTGGTAAACTACTCATGCTTCATCGGAGAGGCTATGGTTTTGATGCAGAAGCCCTCCGTGATCAATTCCCCCTCCGGTAGATCGCCAGAAAAGGCCCCAAGATGGGATCTCACGGGTACAGAAGGTTGCGGCGGTGGAAAAGTGGTTTCGTGGCTCCCCCCTGATGTTTCTAGGGTATAAGAGAATATATAGGCGGAAGAAGTACGTCGGTGGAGCAACGAGGGGCCACGAGGGTGGGGGCGCGCCTACCCCCTGGGCGCGCCCTCCCACCTCGTGGCGCCTCGTGGCGTTCCAGACTTCAACTCCAAGTCTTCTGGATTGCTTTCAGTCCAAGAAAGATCATCGTGAAGGTTTCATTCCGTTTGGACTCCGTTTGGTATTCCTTTTCTGCAAAACTCTAAAATAGGCAAAAAAAAAGGAACTGGCACTGGGCCTCTGGTAAGTAGGTTAGTCCCAAAAATAATATAAAAGAGCATATTAAAGCCCATTAAACATCCAAAACAGATAATATAATAGCATGGAACAATCAAAAATTGTAGATACGTTGGAGACGTATCAAGCATCCCCAAGCTTAATTCCTGCTCGTCCTTGAGTAGGTAAATGATAAAAACAAATTTTTTGATGTGGAATGCTACCTAACATAATTATCAATGTAATTTTGTTTATTGTGGCATGAATGTTCAGATCCGAAAGATTCTAAACAAAAGTTTAATATTGACATAAAAATAATTATACTTCAAGCATACTAACAAAGCAATCATGTCTTCTCAAAATAACATGGCCAAAGAAAGCTATCCCTACAAAATCATATAGTCTGGCTATGCTCTATCTTCATCACACAAAATATTTAAATCATGCACAGCCCCGATGACAAGCCAAGCAATTCTTTCATACTTTTGATGTTCTCAAACTTTTTCAATCTTCACGCAATACATGAGCGTGAGCCATGGACATACCACTATAGGTGGAATAGAATGGTGGTTGTGGAGAAGAGAAAAAGGAGAAGATAGTATCACATCAACTGGGCTTATCAATGGGCTATGGAGATGCCCATCAATAGATATAATGTGAGTGAGTAGGGATTGCCATGCAACGGATGCACTAGAGCTATAAGTGTATGAAATCTCAAAAAGAAACTAAGTGGGTGTGCATCCAAGTCGCTTGCTCACGAAGACCAAGGGCATTTTGAGGAAGCCCATCATTCGAATATACAAGCCAAGTTATTATAATGAAAATTCCCACTAGCATATGAAAGTGACAACATAGGAGACTCTCTATCATGAAGATCATGGTGCTACTTTGAACCACAAGTGTGGAAAAAGGATAGTAGCATTGCCCCTTCTCTCTTTTTCTCTCATTTCTTGGGCCTTTCTCTTTTTTATGGCCTCTTTTTTTCGTCCGGAGTCTCATCCCGACTTGTGGGGGAATCATAGTCTCCATCATCCTTTCCTCACTGGGACAATGCTCTAATAATGAAGATCATCACACTTTTATTTACTTACAACTCAAGAATTACAACTCAATATTTAGAACAAAATATGACTCTATGTGAATGCCTCCGGCGGTGTACCGGGATGTGCAATGAATCAAGAGTGACATGTATGAGAGAATTATGAAGGTGGCTTTGCCACAAATACGATTTCAACCACATGATCATGCAAAGCAATATGACAATGATGAAGCGTGTCATAATAAACGGAACGGTGGAAAGTTGCATGGCAATATATCTTAGAATGGCTATGGAAATGCCATAATAGGTAGGTATGGTGGCTGTTTTGAGGAAGGTAAATGGTGGGTGTATGGTACCGGCGAAAGTTGCACGGTACTAGAGAGGCTAGCAATTGTGGAAGGGTGAGAGTGCATATAATCCATGGACTCAACATTAGTCATAAAGAACTCACATACTTATTGCAAAAAATCTATTAGTTATCGAAACGAAGTACTACGCGCATGCTCCTAGGGTTCAAATTGGTAGGAAAAGACCATCGCTCATCCCCGACCGCCACTCATAAGGAAGACAATCAAAAAATAAATCAAGCTCCGTCTTCATCACATAACGGTTCACCATACGTGCATGCTATGGGAATCACAAACGTTAACACAAGTATCTCTCAAATTCACAACTACTCAACTAGAATGACTCTAATATCACCCTCTTCATATCTCAAAACAATCATAAGGAATCAAACTTCTCATAGTATTCAATGCACTTTATATGAAAGTTTTTATTATACCCATCTTGGATGCCCACCGTATTAGGACTAATTTTATAACCAAAGCGAAATACCATGCTGTTCTAAAAGACTCTCAAAATGATATAAGTGAAGCATGAGAGATCAATAATTTCTATAAAATAAAACCACCACCATGCTCTAAAAAGATATAAGTGAAGCACTAGAGTAAAATTATCTAGCTCAAAAGATATAAGTGAAGCACATAGAGTATTCTAATAAATTCTGATTCATGCGAGTCTCTCCCAAAAGGTGTGTACAGCAAGGATTATTGTGGTAAACTAAAAAGCAAAGACTCAAATCATACAAGACGCTCCAAGCAAAACACATATCATGTGGTGAATAAAAATATAGCCTCAAGTAAAGTTACCGATAGACGAAGACTAAAGAGGGGATGCCTTCCAGGGCATCCCCAAGCTTAGGCTTTTTGTTGTCCTTGAATTTTACCTTGGGGTGCCTTGGGCATCCTCAAGCTTAGGCTCTAGCCACTCCTTATTCCAAAATCCATCAAATCTTTACCCAAAAACTTGAAAACTTCACAACACAAAACTTCAACAGAAAATCTCATGAGCTCCGTTAGTATAGGAAAATAAACCACGACTTTAAGATACTGTAATGAACTCATTCTTTATTTATATTGGTGTTAAACCTACTGTATTCCAACTTCTCTATGGTTCATACCCCCCGATACTACTCACAGATTCATCAAAATAAGCAAACAACACACGAAAAGCAGAGTCTGTCAAAACAGAATAGTCTGTAGCAATCTAATTTGTTCCAATACTTCTGGAAATCCATTTTTTTTGAAAAACTAGGACAACCTGGATAATTTGTATATTAATCTACTTCAAAAAGAATTAGCAATTTATCACGTTCTGGTGAATTTTAACAATTTTTTTCGTGAGCACAAAGTTTCTGTCTTTTTCAGCAAGATCAAACAACTATCACCCAAGAAGATCCTATTGGTTCTACTTGGCACAAACACTAACCAAAACACAAAGAACACAATCATAACAGAAGCTAGATGAATTATTTATTACTAAACAGGAACGAAAAACAAAGAACAAGAAATAAAATTGGGATGCCTCCCAACAAGCGCTATCGTTTAAAGCCCCTAGCTAGGCATAAAAGCAAGAATAGATCTAGGTATTCCCATAATGATAAGGCAAATCGCGAAAACTCATCTCATACTCCCTACGTTTAGCATCAAGTTTTCTTTGTGGCTGGCAGAAGTAATCAAAAGGGCTAAATTTAATGCGGCAAAAGTCCCCAAGATCAAGCTCGGGAGGTATTGGTTCCTCCTTTGGCCCCTCATATTGCACAACCAATTCATCATTATCAGCATTCTTTTGGCAAAAAGTCATGAGCCTTTGTTCAAGAGAAAAACCTAACCCATTGTTCTGAATAGCAAAATTATCATTAAGTTCAGAAATCCTATCCACTAGAACATCGGTAGGAACATTTTTTCTAAGGTTTTCATTATAAGCAACATGGTCTAAGGATCGTAAACGCATTATGTCTTCTTGATAAAAAAGAATTGCTTCAATGGGAGGACGGCCAGCATCCACCCTATAATGCGCAGAAGTTTCGTTGGCCTCTTTTATTATAAATCTGAACTCATGAGCTAAAAAGATGGTAGCTGCTTGCTTAACAGAAGAATGCTCAACATTGGAGAATTCTAGAAAAATCCGTTGTATGCAAGGATGCATGTGGATAAATTGTCTTTCGAGTTCAACCACGAGCAAAGATATAGCATCCGCAAGACTACTAGTTCTATGAAGAATAGACCCACCCATAGTGGGCAAGGCACCGGCGCAAGTAAAGAAATCTTGAATAACTCCTTTTCCAATAATATTACCACTACCAATCCGAAACTTTTTAGTGTGTAAAATAGTAGGTTCTTCACGACGATCATCAAAAGCATCAAAGTTTCCCCCATCGTTACTACTATCCTTTTCAATGATAACCTCCTCAGTTTCAGACATGATGGCAACAAACCGCACTAAGAACGAACACACAAGAGGCAAGCGAAAAGAGACGAACAGAAGAGGGGCGAAGAAAAGGCAAAGGTTTTCGAAAATAATTTTAGAAGTGGGGGAGACGAAAACGAGAGGCGAATGGCAAATAATGTAATGCGAGGGAGCAGAGTTTCTGATGGGTACTTGGTATGTCTTGACTTGACGTAGATCTCCCCGGCAACGGCGCCAGAAATCCATCTTGCTACCTCTTGAGCATGCTTTGGTTTTCCCTTGAAGAGGAAAGGGTGACGCAACAAAGTAGCGTAAGTATTTCCCTCAGTTTTGAGAACCAAGGTATCAATCCAGTAGGAGACAGCGCACAAGTCACCTAGTACCTGCACAAACAATCAAGAACCTTGCAACCAACGTCATAAAGGGGTTGTCAATCCCTTCACGGTCACTCGCAAAAGTGAGATCTAATAAAGATAATAAATTAAATATTTTGGCATTTTTATTGTATAGATTGGAAAGTAAAGATTGCAAAATAGTAAACGAGATGCGATGTAAATAAAAGAGATGCAATATATTAAGAAAGAGACCCAAGGGCCATAGGTTTCACTAGTGGCTTCTCTCAAGATAGCATGTATTACGGTGGGTGAACAAATTACTGCTGAGCAATTGATAGAAAAGCGCATAATTATGAAGATATCTAAGGCAATGATCTTGAATATAGGCATCACGTCCGTGTCAAGTAGACCGAAACGATTCTGCATCTACTACTATTACTCAACACATCGGCCTCTATCCAGCAAGCATCTAGAGTATTAAGTTCATAAGAACGGAGTAACGCATTAAGCAAGATGACATGATGTAGAGGGATAAACTCAAGCAATATGATATAAACCCCATCTTTTTATCCTCAATGGCAACAATACAATACATGCCTTGCTGCCCCTACTGTCACTGGGAAAGGACACCGCAAGATTGAACCCAAAGCTAAGCACTTCTCTCATTGCAAGAAAGATCAATCTAGTAGGCCAAACTAAACCGATAGGTCGAAGAGACTTGCAAAGATATCAAATCATGCATATAAGAATTTGGAGAAGAACCAAATAATATTCATAGATAATCTTGTTCATAAATCCACAATTCATCGGATCTCGGCAAACACACCGCAAAAGAGTATTACATCGAATATATCTCCAAGAACATCGAGGAGAACTTTGTATTGAGAATAAAAGAGAGAGAAGAAGCCATCTAGCTAATAACTATGGACCCGAAGGTCTGTGGTAAACTACTCATGCTTCATCGGGGTGGCTATGGTGTTGAGTAGAAGCCCTCCGTGATCGATTCCCCCTCCACCAGATCGCCGGAAAAGGCTCCAAGATGGGATCTCACGGGTACATAAGGTTGCGGCGGTGGAAAAGTGGTTTCGTGGCTCCTCCGGATGTTTCTAGGGTATAAGAGTATATATAGGCGAAAGAAGTACGTCGGTGGAGCAACGAGGGGCCCACGAGGGTTGGGGGCGCGCCCTCCCACCTTGTGGCCGCCTTGTGGTGTTCCAGATTTCAACTCCAAGTCTTTTGGATTGCTTTCGGTCCAAGAAAGATCATCGCGAAGGTTTCATTCCGTTTGGACTCTGTTTGGTATTCCTTTTCTGTGAAACTCTAAAATAGAAAAAAAAAATTAGAAACTGGCACTGGGCCTCCGGTTAATAGGTTAGTCCCAAAAATAATATAAAAGAGCATATTAAAGCCCATTAAACATCCAAAACAGATTATATAATAGCATGGAACAATAAGAAATTATAGATACGTTGGAGATGTATCACAAGGTTTTTTTGTATTTTTGGTTTAATAGATGTGAAAATAAAAGCAAATAAAATAGACCCCAAAGGCAAATGTAATGAGAAAGAGACCCAGGGGCCGTAGATTTCACAAGTTGCTTCTCTCGAGAAAAATAGAAGACGGTGGGTAAATGAATTACTGTTGGGAACTTGACAGAACTTAAAATAATCATGACGATATCCAGGCAATGATCATTATATAGGCATCACGTCCAACATTAGTAGACTGACTCCTGCCTGCATCTACTACTATTACTCCACACATCGACCGCTATCCAGCATGCATATAGTGTATTATGTTCATGGAGAAACGGAGTAATGCAATAAGAACGATGACATGATGTAGGCAAGATCTATTTATGTAGAAATAGACCCCATCTTGTTATCCTTAATAGCAATGATACATACATGTCGGTTCCCCTTTTGTCACTGGGATCAAGCACCGTAAGATCGAACCCATCACAAAGCACCTCTTTCCATTGCAAGATAAATAGATCAAGTTGGCCAATCAAAACCCAAATATTGGAGAAGAAATACGAGGGTATAAGCAATCATGCATATAAGAGATCAAAGAAGACTCAAATAACTTTCATTATTAAAAAGATAGATCTGATCATAAACTCAAAGTTCATCTGATCCCAACATACACACCACAAAAAGACTTACATCATATGGATCTCCAAGAGACCATTGTATTGAGAATCAGAAGAGAGAGAGGAAGCCATCTAGCTACTAACTACGGACCCGTAGATCTACAAAGAACTACTCACGCATCATCGGAGAGGCACCAATGGACATGATGAACCCCTCCGTGATGGTGTCTAGATTGGATCTAGTGGTTCTGGAACTTGCGGCGAATGGAATTGATTTTCGTCAACTCCCCTAAGGTTTCTGAAATATTGGGGTATATATAGAATAAAGAGGCGGTCCAGGAGGCAACCAAGGTGGGCACAACCCACCAGGGCGCGCCTGGGCCTCCAGGCGCGCTCTAGTCGGTTGTGCTCCCCTCGGAGCACCCCCAGGTGCTTCTTCGGCCCACTGGATGTCTTCTGGTCCATAAAAACCCTCAAAAAGTTTCGTTGCACTTGGACTCCGTTTGGTATTGATTTCCTGTGATGTAAAAAACATGCAGAAACATTAACTGGCACTTGGCACTATGTTAATAGGTTAGTACCAAGAAATGATATAAAATGATTATAAAACATCCAAAAATGATAATGTAACAACATGAAACAATCAAAAATTATAGATACATTGGAGACATATCAACTACGTCTGCGCGCCTCTCGCCCGCGAACCCCCTATAGCCGCCCATCACCGCCTGTCATTGCCCTGGCGTGCCCGCGCCTCGCCTGACTCTAGCCACGTCATGTCGCTGTCTGCCGTCTCCCCTCCCCTGCAGCTCGCCTAGCCCCGCGTCGCCCGCCAACTACTGCTGATTAGGTGCCATCGCTGCTGCCCATAGTTGCACCGGACCTCCTTGCTCACCTCCGCCCACGTGCGTTGACCCCGCTGTGGTCCTCGCATGCCGCACCTCCCCCTCGTCCTCCTGCTGCTGCAATGCTCTTCGTTGTTGCCCCACATGCCGTCGGCGGTCGCCTCCCCTGGCCTCCTCTACCGTGCGCACCGCCCGCGCCCATGGCTGCCCTGCGTGCCCGCCTCCCCTCGCCGCACCGGGGCTCCGCCTTCATGGTCGCAGTCGTCCCCCATGGCCTCGCTCGCCCGCGGCCTGCTGCCATTGTTGCCTTGCCGGCAACTACCATTGCTCCCCGCCTCTCCGCTGCACTGTCACTGCTGCTCGCATGGAACAATAAAAAATTAACCAAATTAGGTAATTAGGATGGAGGGGAGGGTGCGCCCCCCAACCTTGTGGGCCCCTCGATGACCTCCTGACCTAGATCTTCCTCCTATATATTCTCATATACCCCAAAAACTTCCAGGGGAGCCACGTAACCACTTTTCCACTGCCGCAACCTTCTGTACCCATGAGATCCCATCTTGGGTCCTTTTCCGGCATCCTGCTAGAGGGGGATTCGATCAAGGAGGGCTTCTACATCAACACCATTGCCTCTCCGATGAAGCGTGAGTAGTGTACCACAGACCTACGGGTCCATAGCTAGTAGCTAGATGGCTTCTTCTCTCTCTTTGATTCTCAATACAAAGTTCTCCTCGCTGTTCTTGGAGATCTATTCGATGTAATACTCTTTTGCGGTGTGTTTGCCGAGATCCGATGAATTGTGGATTTATGATCAGCTTGTCTATGAATATTATTTGAATCTTCTCTGAATTCTTCTATGCATCATTTGATATCTTTGCAAGTCTCTTCGAACTATCGATTTGGTTTGGCCAACTAGATTGGTTTTTCTTACAATGGGAGAAGTGCTTAGCTTTGGGTTCAATCTGGTGGTGCTCGGTCCTAGTGACAGAAGGGGAACCAACACGTATTGTATTGTTGCCATCGAGGATCATAATATGGGTTTTTCATCATATTGCTTAAGTTAATTCCTCTACATCATGCCATCTTGCTTAAGGCGTTACTCCGTTCTTATGAACTTAATACTCTAGATGCATGCTGGATGGCGGTCGATATGTGGAGTAATTGTAGTAGATGTAGAATCATTTCGGTCTACTTGACACGGACGTGATGCCTATGTTCATGATCATTGCCTTAGATATCGTCATAACTTTGCGCTTTTCTATCAATTGCTCAGCAGTAATTTGTTCACCCACCGTCATAATTTCTATCTTGAGAGAAGCCTCTAGTGAAACCTATAGCCCCCAGGTCTATTTTCCATCATATAAGTTTCCGATCTACACTTTTTGTTTCCTATTTAGTTTCTTTGCAATCTTTTACTTTCCGTTCCATAAACGAGAAATACCAAAAACATTACTTTACCGTTTATCTATCTCTATCAGATCTCACATGCATATAATCGTGAAGGGATTGATAACCCCTTTATCGCGTTGGGTGCAAGTTGGTGTTTGTTTGTTTAGGTATTCGATGGCTTACGCGTTGTCTACTACTGGATTGATACCTTGGTTCTCAAAACTGAGGGAAATACTTAATCTACTTTGTTGCATCACCCTTTCCTCTTCATGGCAAAAACCAACGCAAGCTCAAGAGGTAGCAGGAAGAATTTCTTACGCCGTTGCCCGGGAGATCTACGCCAAGCCAAGACATACCAAGTACCCATCATAAACTATCATCCCTCGCAGTACATTATTCGCCATTCGCCTCTCGTTTTCCTCTCCCCCACTTCTAAAACGATTATGAAAAGATTCTTCTTTTCTCCGCCCCTCTTTCGTTCGTCTTCTTCGTTTGGCTTTTGTGTGCTTATCTCGCTTATATGGCTAGTCCTCCTATCCTTGTTAGCACCCCCGTTAATCAAGTTCTCAACTTCAAACAAAGGGAAGGAGAATTTAAAAGATGCTTAGTATAGAATTTGCAACGCTCAAAATATATCTACTCGAAAGCAACCTACTTCCGTTCTTCTTCACAATTTTTATGTAGGCGTCACTCCTTGGAATAGATATGTTTCTAGATACCATTACCGAGGGGAATTTCTTGGGGAGCCATACTTTCGACTCTTACAATGCCATGATAGATTTGCTAGGCCCACCACCTCTTTTGGTTAATGGAACTGTTTTAACCTTGGAACATGTAATGCAAAGATTGGATATTATTGAAAATAAAATTGCTACCGTAGATTGGATTAAAAATTTGGATAAAAGATTCATAATCAGATTACTCAATATGGATCTAAGGTGGGAGTTACTCTAAAGAACCTTAAGGAAAAGGAACCCATAGTTAATGAAAAGATCGATCAAGATTCTAATAGAATTGGCAAACTAGAATATATTATTACCAACTTGGGTTCCGCTTTTTCCTCCATTAAAACTACTCCAAATCTTCCTCCTAAGATTGCTAAGCTTGCTTATGTTCCTAAAAATAAGGGTGAATCCTCTAGTAAAAACCATGAAGATCTCAAATCAATTAGTGTTCACCCCAATTTTCTCGATATTATTAAGGAACCTATTGTCACGAATGAATTTCTTGATTTCTTTCCTAGGAGTTTGATCATTTATAAAACTAAAGAATCTCCTAAGAATCATAAGTGTGTAATTCAATAATTGCATGCCGAAGATGATAATACTTAAGATATATTTGTGTTTTATGCCTAGCTAAGGGCGTTAAACAATAGCGCTTGTTGGGAGGCAACCCAATTTTATTTTTTGTTTTTGCTTTTGAGGTTCTGTTTTGCAATAAATATTTCATCTAGCCTCTAGTTAGATGCGGTTTTGTGTTTTAATTAGTGTTTGTGCCAAGTAAGACCTTTGGGATAGATTACGGTAATAGTTGACTTGATCTTGCTGAAAAAATAGAAATTGTGCGCTCAGTTCCAGAATTTTTAAAAATCACAGAAGCGTCGAAAAACTCTGAATGTTTTACAGTAGATTGATATACAAATTTCCTAGGACGTCCTAATATTTCAGGATTTTTGGAGTTACAGAAGTATGCGAACTATCCAGATTACTACAGGTTGTTCTGTTTTTGACAGATTCTATTTTTCGCGTGTTGTTTGCTTATTTTGATGCACCTATGGCTAGTGTCGGGTGGTATGAACCATGGAAAAGATGGAATACAGTAGATATTACACCAATATAAATAAAGAATGCGTTCACAACAGTACCAAAAGTGGTGATTTATTTTCTTATACTAACGGAGCTTACGAGATTTTCTGTTGAGTTTTGTGTTGTGAAGTTTCCAAGTTTTGGGTAAGGATTTGATGGACTATGGAACAAGGAGTGGCAAGATCCTAAGCTTGGGGATGCCCAAGGCACCCCAAGGTAATATTCAAGGAGGCCAAAGAGCCTAAGCTTGGGTATGCCCCGGGAAGGCATCCCCTCTTTCGTCTTCGTCTACTGGTAACTTTACTTGGGGCTATATTTTTATTCACCACATGATATGTGTTTGGCTTAGAGCGTCTTGTATGATTTGAGCTAGACAATTTTGCTCTAGTGCTTCACTTATATCTCTTCCGAGCACGACGGTGGTTTTATTTTATAGAAATTGATGAACTCTCATACTTCACTTATATTATTTTGAGAGTCTCTAAACAGCATGGTAATTTGCTTTGGTTATAAAATTATTCCTAATATGATAAGCATCCAAGAGGGATATAATAAAAACTTTCATATAAAGTGCATTGAATACTATGAGAAGTTTGATTCCTTATGATTGTTTTGAGATATGAATATGGTGATATTAGAGTCATGCTAGTGAGTAGTTGTGAATTTGAGAAATACTTGTGTTAAAGTTTGTGAGTCCCGTAGCATGCACGTATGGTGAACCGTTATGTGATGAAGTCGGAGCATGATTTATTTATTGATTGTCATCCTTATGAGTGGCGGTCGGGGACAATCGATGGTCTTTTCCTACCAATCTATCTCCCTAGGAGCATGCGCGTAGTACTTTGTTTCGATGACTAATAGATTTTTGCAATAAGTATGTGAGTTCTTTATGACTAATGTTGAGTCCATGGATTACACGCACTCTCACCTTTCCGCCATTGCTAGCCTCTCTAGTACCCGTGCAACTTTCGCCGGTACCATAAACCCACCACATATCCTTCCTCAAAACAGCCCCCATACCCACCTATTATGGCATTTCCATAGCCATTCCGAGATATATTGCCATGCAACTTTCCATCGTTCCGTTTATTATGACACGCTCCATCATTGTCATACTGCTTTGCATGATCATGTAGTTGACATCGTATTTGCGGCAAAGTCACCGTTCATCATTTTTATACATGTCACTCTTGATTCATTGCACATCCAGGTACACCGCCGGAGGCATTCACATAGAGTCATATTTTGTTCTAAGTATCGAGTTGTAATTCTTGAGTTGTAAGTAAATAAAAGTGTGATGATCTTCATTATTAGAGCATTGTCCCATGTGAGGAAAGGATGATGGAGACTATGATTCCCTGATACTTCTCCAACGTATCTATAATTTTTGATTGTTCCATGCTATTATATTATCTGCTTTGGATGTTTAATGGGCTTTAATATACTCTTTTATATTATTTTTGGGACTAACCTATTAACCGAAGGCCCAGTGCCAATTGCTGTTTTTTTGGCTATTTCAGTGTTTCGCAGAAAAGGAATATCAAACCGAATCCAAACGGAACAAAACCATCGCGAGGATCTTTCTTGGAACAAACGCAATCCAGGAGACTTGTAGTGGAAGTCAGAGGTGTAATGAGGCGGCCACGAGGCAGGAGGGCGCGCCCAGGGGGTAGGCGCGCCCCCCACCCTCGTGGGCCCCTCGTAGCTCAACCGACCTACTTCTTTCGCCTATATATACTCTTATACCCTGAAAACATCCAGGGGGCCATGAAACCACTTTTCCCGCCGCAACCTTCTGTACTCGTGAGGTCCCATCTTGGGGCCTTTTCCGGCGATCTGCAGGAGGGGGATTCGATCATGGAGGGCTTCTATATCAACACCACAGCCTCTCCGATGATGTGTGAGTAGTTTACCACAGACCTTCGGGTCCATAGTTATTACCTAGATGGCTTCTTCTCTCTCTTTGGTTCTCAATACAAAGTTCTCCTCGATGTTCTTGGAGATCTATTCGATGTAGTACTTTTTGCGGTGTGTTTGTCGAGATCCGATGAATTATGGGTTTATGATCAAGATTATCTATGAACAATATTTGATTCTTCTCTGAATTCTTATATGCATGATTTGATATCTTTGCAAGTCTCTTCGAATTATCGGTTTAGTTTGGCCTACTAGATTGATCTTTCTTGCAATGGGAGAAGTGCTTAGCTTTGGGTTCAATCTTGCGGTGGTCGATGCCAGTGACAGAAAGGGGACCGACACATATTGTATTGTTGCCATCGAGGATAAAAAGATGGGGTTTATATCATATTGCTTGAGTTTATCCCTCTACATCATGTCATCTTGCCTAATGCGTTACTCTGTTCTTATGAACTTAATACTCTAGATGCATGCTGGATAGCGGTCGAAGGGTGGAGTAATAGTAGTGGATGCAGAATCGCTTCGGTCTACTTGACATGGACATGATGCCTATGTTCATGATCATGCCTAGATATTCTCATAACTATGCGCTTTTCTATCAATTGCTTGGCAGTAATTTGTTCACCCACCGTAATATATGCTATCTTGAGAGAAGCCACTAGTGAAACCTATGGCCCCGGGTCTACTTACATCATATAAGTTTCCGATCTATAATTCTAGTTTACTATTTATTTTGCAATCTTTATTTTCCAATCTATACAACAAAAATACCAAAAATATATATCTTATTATCTATATCAGATCTCACTTTTGCAAGTGGCCGTGAAGGGATTGACAACCCCTTTATCGCGTTGGTTGCAAGGTTCTTGATTGTTTGTGCAGGTACTAGGCGACTTGCGTGTAGTCTCCTACTGGATTGATACCTTGGTTCTCAAAAATTGAGGGAAATACTTACGCTACTTTGCTGCATCACCCTTTCCTCTTCAAGGGAAAACCAATGCATGCACAAGAGGTTGCAAGAAGGATTTGTGGCGCCCTTGATGGGGAGATCTACACTCAAGTCAAGACATACCAAGTACCCATCACAAACTCTTCGCCCTCGCATTACATTATTTGCCATTCGCCTCTGGTTTTCCTCTCCCCCACTTCTAAAACTATTTTTGAAAACCTTTGCCTTTTCTTCGCCCTCCTTCCGTTCGATCTTGTGTTACCATGTGCCTTCTTTTTGCTTGCATCTTCGCTTGCTAAAAGCTTAAGGATCCTCATCCCCTTGCTAATCTTTTTAAGAGATCCAATTATGATGAACCAATTTCTAGTGATTTGAGTGCACTAGATTATCTTTATGAGGTTTTGCTTGAAATTCGTGAATCTGAAAATTGTGATGAAGAAATTTATGAAGAGATTCACGATAGCTCCTTGAATAAAAAGCATGATTGCAATGATTTTACTATAAATTCTCATGATGTCAATTGTTCTAATAATATGTAAAACCCTAAGCTAGGGGATGCTAGTTTTGCTATGTCTACTACTTCTTGCAATGATCATGATTGGGGTGATTCTTCTTATGATCTTGAAAATTCATTTAAGCCCCATGATAAATATGAGATTGATAATAGTGTCTGCAATAATATTGAAAGTGGGTTTGGAAGAGTGTCAACTTTGGATCCCACATATTTGGATAATGTTCAATCTTATGGTATTTTTGATAAAAGTGAGTTTGGAGAGGTCATGACTTTAGTTAATGATAATCCCATTATTTTGGAAGAGTGTCAACTTCGCATGCATGTGGATCGTTTTGAGAATATGTTATGTGATAGCTATTTTGTTGAATTTGCCTATGATACTACATGTAATTATTATGAGAGAGGAAAATATGGTTGTAGAAATTTTTATCTTACTAAATTACCTCTCGTCATGTTGAGATTGCTATCGTCTCTTTCTTCTTCCTTGCATATGCTAATTTTTCCTTGCTATGATAATTTGTTTGCTTATAAAATGCCTATGAATAGGAAGTATGTTAGACTTAGATGTGCTTATCATGTGTTCTATGATGCTCTCTTTGTGCTTTAATTCTTGTCTTTGATGTGAGCATCATTTAAATTATCAATGCCTAGCTAGGGGCGTTAAACGATAGCGCTTGTTGGGAGGCAACCCAATTTTATTTTTGTTTTTGATTTTTGTTCCTGTTTAGTAATAAATAATTCATCTAGCCTCTGGTTAGATGTGGTTTTATGTTTCAATTAGTGTTTGTGCCAAGTAAAACCTATAGGATCTTCTTGGGTGATAATTATTTGATCTTGCTAAAAAAGACAGAAACTTTGTGCTTACGAAAATAATTGTTAAAATTCACCAGAACGTGATGAAATACCAATTCTTTTTGCAGTAGATAAATATACAAATTATCCAGGTTGTCCTAGTGTTTTAGAATTTTTGGAGTTCCATAAGTGTTCGAACAAATTAGATTGCTGCAGACTGTTCTGTTTTTGACAGATTCGGTTTTTGTGTATTGTTTGCTTATTTCGATGAAGCTATGGCTAGTATTGGGGGGTTTGAACCATAGAGAAGTTGGAATACAGTAGGTTTAACACCAATATAAATAAAGAATGAGTTAATTACAGTACCTTAAAGTGGTGGTTTGTTTTCTTACACTAACGGAGCTCATGAGATTTTCTGCTTAAGTTTTGTGTTGTGAAGTTTTCAAGTTTTTGGGTAAAGATTTGATGGATTTTGGAATAAGGAGTGGCAAGAGCCTAAGCTTGGGGATGCCCAAGGCACCCCAAGGTAAAATTCAAGGACAACCAAAAGCCTAAGCTTGGGGACGCCCCGGAAGGCATCCCCTCTTTCGTCTTCGTCTATCGGTAACTTTACTTGAGGCTATATTTTTATTCACCACATGATATGTGTTTTTCTTGCAGTGTCTTGTATGATTTGAGTCTTTGCTTTTTAGTTTACCACAATAATCCTTGCTGTACACACCTTTTGGAGAGACACACATGAATCGGAATTTATTAGAATACTCTGTGTGCTTCACTTATATCTTTTGAGCTAGATAATTTTGCTCTAGTGCTTCACTTATACCTTGTTAGAGCACGGTGGTGGTTTTATTTTATAGAAATTATTGATCTCTCATGCTTCACTTATATTATTTTGAGAGTCTTTTAGAACATCATGGTAATATGCCTTGGCTATAAAATTAGTCCTAATATGATAGGCATCCAAGATGGGTATAATAAAAACTTTCATATAGAGTGCATTAAATACTATGAGAAGTTTGATACTTGATAGTTATTTTGAGATATAAAGATGGTAATATTAGAGCCATGCTAGTTGAGTAATTGTGGAACTGAGAAATACTTGTGTTGAGGTTTGCAAGTCCCGTAGCATGCACCTATGGTAAACGTTGTGTGACAAATTTGAAGCATGATGTGTTCTTTGATTGCTTTCCTTATGAGTGGCGGTCGGGGACGAGCAATGGTCTTTTCCTACCAATCTATCCCCCTAGGAGCATGCGCGTAGTGCTTGGTTTTGATGACTTGTAGATTTTTGCAATAAGTATGTGAGTTATTTATGACTAATGTTGAGTCCATGGATTATACGCACTCTCACCCTTCCATCGTTGCCAGCCTCTTCGGTACCGTGCATTGCCCTTTCTCACCTCAACAGTTGGTGCAAACTTCGCTAGTGCATCCAAACCCCGTGATATGATACACTCTATCACACATAAACCTCCTTATATCTTCCTCAAAACAGCCACCATACCTACCTATTATGGCATTTCCATAGCCATTCCGAGATATATTGCCATGCAACTTTCCACCGTTCCGTTTATTATGACACACTCCCTCATTGTCATATTGCTTAGCATGATCATGTAGTTGACATAGTATTTGTGGCAAAGCCACCTTCACAATTTTTTCATACATGTCACTCTTGATTCATTGCCACATCACGGTACACCGCCGGAGGCATTCACATAGAGTCATATTTTGTTCTAAGTATCGAGTTATAATTCTTGAGTTGTAAGTAAATAAAAGTGTGATGATTTTCATTATTAGAGCATTGTCCCTGTGAGGAAAGGATGATGGAGACTATGATTCCCCCACAAGTCGGGATGAGACTCTGGACGAAAAAAGGAGGCCAAAGAAGCCCAAATAAAAAAAGATGCCATAAAAAAGGCCCAAATAAAAAAATGAGAGAAAAAGAGAGAAGGGGCAATGTTACTATCCCTTTTCCACACTTGTGCTTCAAAGTAGCACCATGATATTCATGATAGAGAGTCTCTTATTTTGTCACTTTCATATACTAGTGGGAATTTTTTCATTATAGAACTTGGCTTGTATATTCCAATGATGGGCTTCCTCAAAATGCCCTAGGTCTTCGTGAGCAAGCAAGTTGGATGCACACCCACTTAGTTTCTTTTGTTGAGTTTTCATATATTTATAGCTCTAGTGCATCCGTTTCCTGGCAATCCCTACGCCTTGCATTGACATCAATTGATGGGCATCTCCATAGCCCGTTGATTAGCCGCGTCAATGTGAGACTTTCTCCTTTTTGTCTTCTCACATAACCTCCATCATCATATTCTATTTCACCCATAGTGCTATGTCCATGGCTCGCTCTCATATATTGCGTGAATGTTGAAAGAGTCTAAACACAACAAAAAAATACACTTTGTCGGCGTTCTGGGAACGGGGGTGCCCAGACTTGCCTGCCTGCGGCCAACGGCGTGGCTGTGCTAGCAGGCCTGTACGGCCCATCTTCATCATAAGGCATCCAAGACCCTCGCGAGGAGCCAAGCCTCGCGACGCGGATGATGCAAGACCTCCTCAGGAGCGGCCCCTCTAGGCGGGCTCACAAGGAGCGGAGATATCAAGGAGGGGCAAACCTCGCGAGGCTCAAGTGACGTGAGCCATGACAATCGAGGCCAGGCGGGCGCCAGCGCGCGCAGCGTCCTTGTTTCCTCTTTGGTGCTAAGGAGGCAAGCACAGGCGAGGAGTGCCGAGGCATCAGGCAAAGGTTGCCATACAGGTTTAACGAGACCAAGACCAGAAGGACGGCAAGACGGCGTCACCACCAGAGCCTTTTGCAGGCGAAGACCTCTTTTGTCAGGATAGCTTGTACTAGCTGTCCCCTTTCAAATTCGCCCGCCGTTGTTGGCTCCCTTCCCGCTCAATATTTGGGGAGAGGACCAGGGCCTATATAAGTAGAGCTAGCCACCACAGTAGGGGAGGCATCGAGTTCTCATACACAAGTCCACAGAGCAGAAGAACACCTCAACCTCAGGAGGCTGTTCTTTACGGTTCTTCATCAGCCCAAGAGGCAATCCACAACCACACACTGGAGTAGGGTATTACAACACAACGGTGGCCCGAACAAGTATAAATCTCGTGTCTATCTGTGTTGCGAGTTCGTCGAGTTCGTCCGTGAGATCTTAGCGAGCTAGGGCGTGGATCGACAGGAGGGAAAGAACTTCGCGCGCACCCCAGAGTTCGAACCTTAAGGGTTTTGCTGGAACCCCGAGATCCGACATTTGGCGCGCCAGGTAGGGGTGCGCCGTAGCTTCTCTCCACCAGCCTACGCCCCGCACCGCCACACTTCGCCCCCATGGCAGGTGCCCCGCCATCCGCTCCTGCGGCCGGTGGTGATGATGGGGCCAGGGGCTGCGAGCCCTGGCCCCCGCCCTGCGACGGGTGGAATGGCCACCCAAGTTCAGGCCGGAGATGCCGCCATGCTACGACGGCGCGGCGGACCCATTGCCGTTCCTACTGGCGTACGAGGAGGCTGTCCTCAAGGCCGGGGGAGACGACAAGGTCATGGCTAACTGGTTCCCTATGGCCCTCGCCGGCGAGCCACGCGCCTGGCTGCTCAACCTCCCTGGATCCATGGTGGCGTCCTCGGGGGAGCTCCGCGACCTCTTCACTGCTCGCTGTCCGGTGCTGGCGCCCCACGCAGTCGCGGCCCCGCTGGGAGGCTCTCAGGCACCGCCTTCAGATCGCCACGTCAAAACCGTTCCTCCGTCAGATTGGGGCCGCTTCCAGGCACCCGGGGGCTCCGCCGGGTTGGGCTGCGCCAGAGGCCGACCTCACTTTCGGCTCAGAAGACCACCCCGACTCCACCGCCAGCTCGGGCATGCTCCCGATGCTCTGCACGCCCACCATCTGCAACGTGGCTGTTACCAAGACCCTCATCGACGGCGGCGCTGGCCTAAACTTGCTCTCCATGGAGGCCTTCAGCCTTCTTCACGTACCGCTCGAGTGGCTCGGCCTGAGCAAGCCCGTCTCAGGAGTTGGTGGTGGCGCTGCCCACTCTCTGGGGCAGATCCGTCTCCCCGTCACCTTCGGCACATGTGACAACTACCGCACCGAGCTGGTTGACTTCGACATCGCCCGCATCGGTCTCCCGTACAACGCCATCCTCGGGTACCCAGCTCTCGCTCAGTTCATGGCAGCGACTCACCCGGCCTACAACCTCATGAAGATGCCTGGGAGCAGAGGCGTCCTCAGCATCAAGGGGGAGACCAAGGAAGCCGTGACGGCACTCTGGCTTGCCTTCAAGACCGCGGCGTCAGCACAGCCCACCGGTGCCGGTACCCCCGAGGCCAAGGAGGTCGCGCCCACCAAGAAGAAGCAGTTGTTCACCCAAGACAAGGCAGAAACCAAGCAGGTGCCGGTCAACGAGGACGGATCCTCAGGGGTCACGTTTACCATAGGAGCCGGCCTCGACCCGGGTCAAGAGGAAGCATTGGTGAGGTTCTTGCGCGCAAACAAGGACATATTCGCATGGGAGCCCAATCAGCTAGTGGGGGTTCCAAGAGACACTACTAGGAAAAGGCTAATTAGTGGTGCACCTGTTTTGGCCATTAATGGCGCACTACAGGTGCGCCACTATTACCATGCCACTAGTAACAAATACTAATGGCGCACCTCTGGTGCGCCATTAGTATTGCAGGTAACAGTGGCGCACCCTGTAGTGCGCCCTATTGCTACAGGTGCACCACTGGTAACTTTTTTTTGAATTTTGTTGATTTTTTTCTGAATTTGGAAGGCGGGAAAATAGTAGTGGCGCAGCGTCTAACCCCCACTGTGTGCCATTGATATTTTTGAATTTTGAATTTGGATCTGGATCGCGATTTTTTACCCTTTTTTTGCTCGATTTTTTGCATGATATTTTTTCAAATTTTGTTCTCGTTTTTGGATCTTGTACGTTCTTTTGCTGGAGAGGAGTTTGCCGGAGGGGAGGGCCAAGGTCACCGGAGAGGAGGAGGTCACCGGAGAGGAGCTCGCCCACATCGCCGGAGAGGAGGAGGAGGTCGCCGGAGAGGAGTTCACCGGAGAGGAGGGAGGAGAAACCATGAGGGGAGGGGAGGAGAGGAGGGAGGAGGAGCTCACCGGAGAGGAGGGAGGAGGAGATCACCGGAGAGGAGGGAGGAGGAGATCACCGGAGAGGAGGGAGGAGGAGCTCACCGGAGAGGAGGGAGGAGGAGCTCATCGGAGAGGAGGGAGAAGAAACCGTGAGGGGAGGGGAGGAGAGGAGGGAGGAGGAGGTCGCCGGAGAGGAGGAGGAGGAGGTCGCCGGAGAGGAGGAGGGGAGTATGGTGGAGGAGAGGAGGGGAGATGGAGTGGAGGAGAGGAGGAGATGGAGTGGAGGAGAGGTGGAGTGGAGGAGAACAATGAAGAGGTAAGGAGGAGAGGATCCCGCCCAGCCATATATACGGCATAGTAATGGCGCACCGTAGGCAGGTGCGCCATTACTAACTTTTTTTTTGATTTATTTTCAATTTTGAAGGCGGGAAGATAGTAATGGCGCAGGTGCGCTATTACTAACTTTTTTTATTTTTTGATATAGTTTGAATTTTGAAGGCGGGAAGATAGTAATGGCGCACCATGGGCAGGTGCGCCATTACTGAGTTTGATTTTTTTTGAATTTTTTTGCCTCTCCAGATCTTAAAAGCCCCGTAACTTTTTTCTATTAGGTTTTTGGGGATTCTGAAAATCTTGAATGGGGTTCCCCCGATTCAATTCGGATATAACTTTTCGAGTAGATGATTTTTCATATCAAAAACTTTTTCATCGGAGTTCGTATGCAAAAGTTATGCCCATTTTACAAATTCTCGAGAGATTTTGCAAAAAAGTCGAAAATTCATATTTGTAAATTTTGCTAACAACTAGACCACATATCACATGGGAATCTTATTTTCTTTTATTTTTTTGACATTTCTATCATTTTCTTTTATTTTTTTTAAACTGAAAAGGCGGTCCACTTGGGGGGTGCATTTGGTGAATTTTTTGTATGGCTCAGATAGTAATGGCGCACCATGGACAGTGCGCCATTACTAGTTCAAACTAGTAATGGCGCACTGTACCCTGGTGCCCCATTACTAGTTTTGAAAAAAAAGTAAACAAAAAATTTGTTAGTAGTGGCGCACGGAGCATGTGGTGCGCCATTACTAGTTAAAACTAGTAATGGCGCACTGTGCCCTGGTGCGCCATTAATAGTTTTGGAAAAATAAAAAAAATAAAATTTGCTAGTAATGGCGCACCGTGTGTCTGGTGCGCCCTTAGTAATGAGGACACTAATGGAGCACCTGTATCTAGCAGTGGCGCACCACATACATGGTGCGCCATTAATGTCCATATCAGCTATAGCCCTTTTCCTAGTAGTGAGAGGTGATTCAGCATCACTTAAGGGTGTGCCCCAACATGCACCCTGTCAAGCAACGAGCGAGGCGGCAATCCACGGAGAAACAAGCCTTCATCGTCCAGGAGACCTGCAAGCTGGAGGCGGCGGGTGCCATTCGCGAGGTTCGGTACCCCACGTGGCTGGCGAACCCCGTCGTAGTGCCGAAGAAAGGCGGGAAGGAACGGATGTGCGTCGATTTCACCAACCTTAATAAGGCCTGCCCCCAAGGTCCGTTCTCGCTCCCCCGCATCGACCAGATTGCCGACTCCACCACCCAGTGCGACCTCCTGTGCCTCCTGGACGCATTCTCAGGGTACCACCAGATCAAGATGGCGGTGGAAGACGTAGAGAAGACAGCCTTCCTGACCCCGTGTGGGGTGTACTGCTACACCTGCATGCCCTTCGGGCTGCGCAACGTAGGCGCGACCTTTCAGTGGCTGATGCATATCGCCTTGGGGCGGCAGCTCGGGAGAAACACGGAGGCCTATGTCGACGACATAGTGGTGAAATCTCGGGAGGCGAGAACCTTGATTCAAGACCTGGAGGAGACCTTCGAGAGCCTGCGCTAGGTGAACTTGCGGCTTAACCCAGAGAAGTGTGTGTTTGGTGTCCCTTCCGGCAAGCTGCTGGGATTCCTCGTATCCCACAGAGGGCTCGAGGCGAACCCGGAGAAGAACAAGGCCATCGAGGAGATGAGCCTACCGCATACCCTCAGAGAGATGCAGAAGCTGGCGGGATGAGTGACTGCATTGGGGCGTTTCATCTCCAAGCTAGGAGAGCGCACCTTACCCTTCTTCAAGCTCATGAAGAAGAAGGGCCCGTTCGAGTGGACACCAGAGGCCGACCGAGCCTTCCAAGACCTCAAGAAATACTTGACCAGCCCTCCGGTGATGGTGGCACCACGACCTCTCGAACCCTTAGTGCTTTACCTTGCCGCCACCCCGTACTCCGCTAGCGCGGCGCTGGTGGCGGTTCAGGAGGAGCGCCAAGCCAAGGGCGCGCTGTGCCAAGCTGTAGCTGAAGTAGTGCAGGGTCAGGAAGGCGCAGCAAAGGCCTCAGCAGCAGAAGGCCAATCTCGGTAGGGCGACGCCGCCGAAACTGCCGAAGACAGTCAGGTCTCCGGAACCCCTCCACCTCAGGAGATGCCCCAATCTCCGCAGGACCCGAGCCTCGACAGTGTGCCAGCCCTTGTCGAACACCTGGTGTACTTCGTCAGCACCGTGCTGCGGGACACGAGGGCACGCTACCCCATGCCTTAGAAGCTCCTGCTCGCGCTCTTGGTGGCCTCACGCAAGCTGTGGCACTACTTCCAGGGCCACCCCATCAAGGTTGTCTCGTCCTACCCATTGGAGAGGGTGCTCAGGAGCCCCAACTCAACTGGAAGGGTTGCTGAGTGGAACATCGAGTTGCAAGCATTCCAGTTGGAGTTCAGCACTACCAGGGTCATCAAGGGGGCCGCGCACACTGATTTTGTGGCGGAATGGATGGATGCCCCGACACTTGAAGAAGGCGAAGACCGATCCACCTCACCAGGGCGCGAGGCACCAGACGGCTGGGTCATGTACTTCGATGGCGCCTTCGCGCACCAGGGCGCGGGGGCTGGAGCACTGCTCATCTCGCCCACTCAGGACAAGCTCTACTACGCCATGCAACTCTGCTTTCAGCACGGCGAGAAGGTCTCCAACAATATCGTAGAATACGAAGGCCTCATAGCTGGCCTGAAGGCTGCGGCAACTCTGGGGGTGAAGCGCCTTACCATCAGAGGCGACTCGCAACTCCTCGTGAACTTCTCCAACAAGGTATACGAGCCAAAGGACGAGCATATGGAGGCATACCTCGCGGAGGTGCGTAAGATGGTGAAGCAGTTCTCGGGCCTGGAGCTGCAGCACGTGCCCCGGGGCACCAACAAGGAAGCCGATGACATCGCCAGGATAGCATCCAAGCGGCAGCCGCAAGAGCCCGGCATCTTTGAGGAACGGCTCTTCAAGCCATCAGCTGTACCACCACTTTCAAGCACAGCTCAGCCTCGGGAGGAGCTTCCACGGCCTCCCGTCTCAGGAGCCCCGGCCTATGGCCCGACCTCAGGAGCTCGCTTGCCCTTGGCGCTTGAACCTCAGGAGGGATGTTGGACCCAGGAATTCAAGGAGTATCTGATGCAAGGGGCGCTGCCAGAGAAGGAGGAGGATGCAGAGCATGTAATTCGGCAAGCAACGCCGTACTGCATCAGGGATGGCGAGCTGTACAGGAAGCGGCCCAATGACGTTTCCTTGCGCTGCATTTCCAGGGACCAGGGGAAGGAGCTGCTAACTGACATACACGGTGGTGACTGCGGGCACCATTCGTCATCACGGACCCTCGTCGGCAAAGCATTCCACAGTGGGTTCTACTGGCCCACTGCGCTCGACAACACAGCTGAGCTGGTGAAGTCATGCAAAGCCTGCCAGTTCCACGCCAAGCAAATTCATCAGCCAGCCCAGGACATCCAAACTATTCCTCTCACGTGGCCGTTCGCGGTCTGGGGGCTGGACATCCTGGGCCCGTTCCCTCGAGGGCCTGGGGGCTACCGTTACCTCTACGTCGCTATCGACAAGTTCACCAAGTGGGCGGAAGTGGAAGCTGTCCGCACCATCCCAGCCGGCTCTGTTGTCAAGTTCATCAAGGGCCTCGTGAGCCGTTTCGGGGTCCCCAACCGCATCATCACAGATAACGGCTTGCAGTTTACTAGTAACCTCTTCAAAACCTACTGTGCTAACCTTGGAACGCAGATCTGCTATGCTTCGGTGGTGCACCCCAGGAGCAATGGTCAGGTCGAATGCGCCAACGCGGAGGTCCTTCAAGAAGAAGCTCGAGGCCTGTGGCAGGGGCTGGTACGACGAGCTCCAGTCCGTGCTGTGGTCCATCCGCACCACCGCCACCAAGCCAACGGGCGAGACCCCATTCTTCCTTGTTTACGGAGCTGAAGCGGTCCTCCCTCACAAGGTCAGGCATCGCTCCGCATGGGTCTTGGCATTCGATGAAGCGCAGCAAGATGCCACGCGGGGGATGGACCTCGTGCTGGGGGAGGAACGACGTCGCGAAGCCGCACTGAGGGCGGCAAGGTACCAGCAAGCGCTGCGGCGATACCACTGCCGCAGCATCCGTTCCAGGACACTCGAGGTAGGCGACCTCGTCCTAAGGCGGGGCCTCTCCAGGGAAGGGCTGCACAAGCTTTCACCCATGTGTGAGGGCCCGTTCAGGGTCGTCCATGTCTCCAGGCCTGGCGCCGCGCGCCTGGAGACGCATGACGGAATACCTATCCAGAATGCCTGGAACATCCAGCACCTCCGGAAGTTCTACCCATGAAAAAGGCCCAGAGCCTGTGAAGAAGGCCCGGGGCCTGTGAACAATCGCCGCCCGTGACACTCTCACGTAATAATGAGCGGGGTTGTACACGCCCCGGAGTCTCAGGAGCGCCGGCCTCAGGCCCTGGAGCTCCCTCCCACGCCTAGTGGCAGCACTTAGCTCCGCGCTGGTGAGAAGACTTGAAGACTAGACTAGGTGCCGGACGCGGCTGTTCATTTGCTTTCCGTAGTTGGCTCGTTCTTCCTTAATCGAAGTTTGCCTTTGGCGTTCCTTGCTGATTCGATTCCCTCGCCTCTTACCGTGTTTTCCGGCTCTGGTTTGCTCGTGTTCTCTCTCTCTCTCTCTCGCATACCTCGCGAGGGGGCTAGGCAGGTGCCCTCGCAAGCATTTTTCTCCTCTCGGCCTTCTCGCGAGCCACACTCGTTCGAGCCTAAAAACTGGCGCATCTCTCCTAGTCCGTGCCCCTCGGGTACGCGATACAAGCGCCAGGTCAAGCTCGGGTGAACGGCGAATCTCCTAGCGCACCTTCTAACGAATTTTCGCAATTCCTGAGCAAGCAGGTCAAGATGGACACGAGGAAACAAACACCTCGTAAGGAAGAGGGCATCCTGAATGCACCAGGTTAAGTTATCTTTGCGCAAAATAACAACACGGCACAGGAACAACACGCATATTGCAATAACCAAGGAACCACTGTTCGATACACGCCCCTCTGGGCCCATACTGGTTTCATCTTTGATGCAGGAAAAAGAGCAAAACAAAAGCAACATTGCAGCGATCCATGGAGGCAGGCCCCTAGTAGCGTCCCGAGCTTAGCCAGACCCCTCCTCGCGCTTCACGGAGGCGCGGCGACGAGACGACCCACCGCTGCTGGAGCTGTCGCCAGAGGAAGAGCCGCCGTAGCTGGACGAGACACGGTCGCCACCAAGTGCGGGCTCACCCTCATCCTCGTCGCGGCCGTCACCAAGGCCGAGCACCTTCTCGCCGCCGTTCGCCTCGGGGCAGCACCCGGCGCGGCGACCATCTTCCCCGAACACCCTCACATAGAGGGTCGTCCCACCATCATACTTGAAATGGAGGGAGCACCGCATGCCCAAGCCGTGCGCGCGGGCGAACGTCTGCCAGCCGCGGGCCAGGGCTAAGTTGCCCGCGGCGGAAGTCTCGACTGCGACCCAAGAGGCCTTGCTGCAGCAGCCATCCGCCTACAACCAGAGCCCGCCTGGACCAGAGGCCGGCAGTTCGTCGACGAAGAAGCGCGGAAGCTGGAGCCAGTTGCCGGTCGGGTTCTCCGACCAGACGACGAACTCCGGCGACACTTCTGCCGAATGGGAGCGCGAACGGGGAGGTCGCGCCACCATGGCGCGCCTCCCTTCGTCAACTAGGCCGCCATGGTTGAGACGACGCCCTCCGCGGTCCGCGGCGGGGGTCGCGACATGCTTGTCCGGACGGCTGCGTCCGCGCTTGGGCGCCGGGGAGCCGGGTCCTTCGCGAGGGGTTTTCCCCTTCTCGGCGGCCGAGAACTTCCTTCGTGGCACCATGGGTGGCGTGCTAGCAATGGAACGAGCAGGAAGAAGCAAGCGAGCAAGGAAGAGATGGGCGACGGGGGCTCCGCCCCCCTCCCCATTTATAGCGGAAGAAGGCCAACCGGTGCCTCCCACGATCGCAGGTAATGATGGTTTTCCTTGCATGTTGCAGGGACTTGTCAAGTCAAGCAGTTGCCGAGGCAGTGTGGACAAGCGGGGACGCCCACGACCAATCAACCGCCACACAACGACCGAGGCCGCAGGCTTTTGGGGCCTGCGGTGCTCCATACTCGACCTTCGGCTTCGCCTCGAAGCCAAGCCCGAGCACACCTTGGGCCCATGGGCTACTGTCGGTGTTCTGGGAATGGGGGTCCGCAGACTTGCCTCCCTGCGGCCCACGGCGTGGCTGTGCTAGTAGGCCTGTACGACCCATCTTCATCACAAGGCATCCAAGACCCTCGCGAGGCGGACGACGCAAGACCTCCCCCGAGCGGCCCCTCTAGGCGGGCTCACGAGGAGCGGAGATATCAAGGCGGGGCAAACCTCGCGAGGCTCAAGTGACGTGAGCCATGACGATCGAGATCAGGCGGGCGCTAGTGCACGCAGCGTCCTTGTTTCCTCTTTGGTGCTAAGGAGGCAAGTGCAGGCGAGGAGTGCCGAGGCATCAGGCAAAGGTTGCCATATCGGTGCAACGAGACCAAGACCAGAAGGACGGCAAGACGGAGGTCATCGTGGAGCCCAAGACGGTGTCACCACCAGAGCCTTTTGCAGGCGAAGACCGCTTTTGTCAGGATAGCATGTACTAGCTGTCCCCTTTCAAATTCGCCTGCCGTTGTTGGCTCCCTTCCCGCTCAATATTTGGGGAGAGGACCAGGGCCTATATAAGTAGAGCTAGCCACCGCAGTAGGGGGGAGGCATCGAGTTCTCATACACAACTCCACAGAGCACAAGAACACCTCAACCTCAGGAGGCTGTTCTTCCCCTTGTACGGTTCTTCATCAGCCCAAGAGGCAATCCACCACCACACACTGGAGTAGGGTATTACACCACAACGGTGGCCCGAACCAGTATAAATCTCGTGTCTTTCTGTGTTGCGAGTTCGTCAAGTTCGTCCGTGAGATCTTAGCGAGCTAGGGCGTGGATCGACAGGAGGGAAAGAACTTCGCGCGCACCCCAGAGTTCGAACCTTAAGGGTTTTGCTGGAACCCCGAGATCCAACACACTTCCCTGATGATACGTGTTTATCACAGTAGGTCATGTTTTCTGTCATGCATGTACATCCACGACAAATTTATGACAGAATCAAGATAGTCATACCTGTGCTATCGTAGAAGTGTTCCATGACATTACCAAAATTAACATCACGGAAGTGTCCACTTCCATGACGATAAATCGCGTGTCATAGAAGTGCTTTCGTCTAGGGTGACCGACACGTGGCATCCACCATAATGGGACGCTGTTAAGCTATCAGGTCCGGTTTTGGATCCGATAACCCGTTAATAGCCCGGACCAATGGGAATTTTCCACGTGTAAAATTCTCATTGGCCGGAGGAAACACGTGTCGGCTC
The DNA here is from genome assembly GCF_002575655.3 of Aegilops tauschii subsp. strangulata. Lineage (NCBI taxonomy): Eukaryota > Viridiplantae > Streptophyta > Magnoliopsida > Poales > Poaceae > Aegilops > Aegilops tauschii. The sequence continues at coordinate 144,052,335 of NC_053037.3, forward strand.
AACGTTCGGACAGATGTCATCCACTCATTGGACAGGAGGCGCCTATGATACGTCGACACGTGGCCCATTCCGGTGAAAGGCTGGCCCATTTGATTTGGTCAAAAGGTAACGGGCCGGCCCACGGAAAGCCTGTTAACGGCCTGTTCGTATATAGCCCATTTACGGCCCGCTTACTACCGGCCCGTTACGACCTATTGGAATTAAGCCCAGTAGCTTCATCCGGTCCGTCCAATATGATTGCAGCCCATTGTAACTTTCGGCCCATGTATGGCCTATGATGTCTTTCAGCCCATATGAGGCCCTTTGTAACTCTCGGCCCATTAAAGGCCCGGGATGAAACTGGCCCATAATGAACAGTGTATAGCTTTATACCCATTAACGGCCCATTATTCCGTCGGCCGTTTCCAGCCCGTGTTAACTTTCGGCCTTCTAAGGGCCCATTTATTCTTGGGCTCATTTCTAGAATTCGGTTAGATATGGTCCGTTACTAGCCTGTTCCGTTTGTGGGCCAAATACAGCTTGTGGTTACATTCGGCCCGTTTGTGGCCTGTTAACCCGTTGGGATGTTTTCATAGCGTTATCAAATACGGCCTTTTAACGGCCCGTTATGGTCCACGAATAGTACGGCCCATGTTTGGTGAAATGATTATACGGCCCGTAGAAGGCCAATGGATCCTACGGCCCGTAGAAGGCTCATGGATCATACGGCCCGTAGAAGGCCCATGGATCATATGGCCCGTAGAAATTCCATGTATCCTACGGCCCGTAAAAGGCCCATGGATCCTACGGCCCGTAGAAGGCCCACGGATCCTACGGCCCGTAGGAGGCCCATGGTTACAACAGTCCATGTGTTGCCATGATTATTGTGGCCTAGTTACCAAAACTAGGTTATTGTGGCCACTAAAAAAACACGGAAAAAGAACTGCAGTGACTACAAGCAAACAACTAAACAAGACAATAAGGAAATAAATAAGCAAGCAATTAATGCTAGCCTATTACAACTATTGCATATATTACATCCACTGGGCATCAAAGTTCGCCACCAGTGCAAATATAGGGAACAAAGAAGCATATTACATACACTGGCCATCAAAATTGGCCATAAGTGCAAATAAACGCAGCAGCAAAACAAGTCGATAACTGAAACAACTTCAGAAGAGCTCAAGAAACGTTATCCTGGGTATCCACCATGCTGGCAATAAGCTTAGCGGGCTTATTAGCTTTGTCCTGTTTGGCGCTAAAATCCTCCAATGCTTGCTATTGCACCAGAAAGTATGCATCTGAATGCTCCAGGGACTTCCGCAGTCCTTCCGCTTCTTGTCGCAGCACAGCTGATCGATGTCTTTCAGCTTGTAGTTGAGACTCAAGAAACCGAACTGATTCAGACAGTGAGTTTGAATAGCTTGTGCAAGCGGTAGTGGCCAATAACTCGAACAGTAAACCAATACAGGACTTTGGGGTTGCCTCACTGTCTTCAAGATAGTTTTCCTTAGCTGTTTTATCAGCTTTGTTGGAGACCAACAAGGATGTCTCACGATCCTGAACCTTGTCTGCATTACTTCCTTTATCATTGCTTAATAAGGCACTCTTCCCCAATATTTTGTCAGCATTCTAAAAGAAGAAACAAGCAGACAAATAACATGTTTAGCATGTACTATTATATGAAACTCATTTCGGTGAACCAGTTCATTAGTAAGGTGGTCAAGATTAAACTACCAAGTCTTCTATTGCCAAGTAGTACATTATAAAAGCATCAAACAAACATATATCTATGTCCTATGGCCACTGCATTGTCTTGCCAAATAAAAATAAAGACACGGTTCAAATCATATCAGTTCAAGAGAAAGCAGCACTGGAAGAATACAAAGCGTGGGAAACTAAACGGCACAACAAGATTTCAGATGAGTACCACGGGTCTACATGTACAACAACACTATTGGCCCTGTTATGATGCTAGTAATGTGCATGATATGAGTAGTCAACTGTATACACAATTGAAATTGAAATCAACAAAGCTATCTATAAGAGCAAACCTGTTAAAGAAACATGTGTAAACATACCTGTTGTGCCATTGGAGTTTCCATTGGATAGTTCAATTTAAAAATAAGTTTGTATGAGTAAATACAGTGATACAAGAGCAAAGCAGTATGCACGATAGCAATGGAATCTTAAATGAGAGCAGTTGTTCTTCAAGTTTAGGCACTTGTTCTACATGAACAGAGTACAGTAAGACGCAAGCATATAGTACTTAAAATAAAATGAGCTCATAGACCTTACCACATTCTTGGTTCGGGACCAGTAAAGAACAAGGCGTTCCCAGTCATCGTCCAGTAAATGTGTCTCAGGAGAACGTAAGGGAATTTGATGAGTTTCTTTGCCAGTGAAGTACGTTTTCTTCAGGTAATTCCGATACTGACACAAAGCATTCTTGAAGATAGCAGAGGTATTAGCACAGGTTACCTCATCCCGAGTTTCCAAATCGGTCCTTCTCTATAGAGAAAAATGGGAAAATTTGCTGTATTATAACCATCATGGAGGTAGAATGTATGGGACAAAGCAAAGTAATTGCCATGAATAACATTACTTACACATAACTCCTGGACAAACACCTACAACTGGCATTTTCCTTCATCTTCAGTATAATATTTCCATGATGGGAAGATACGAACATAGGATTTAACAACATCAAATGTGATAGATGCTAAACTATGAATGGCTGGTTGTGCTTCCTCCACAGGAATAGGTGTACTAACTGGTGGAGTTGGGGTTCACCGTGGTAATACTGGCGCCTTGGGCACTGGAGCTGCCTTAGTAACTGCTCTTGTTTGGGAGCTCTGTGGTGGAGATGGTGCTGTGTCAACATGAACTGGGTTACTATCTGCTGGGGTTGGGGTTAGATTGGGTGAAGCTGGTTCTCTGTCCATCGCAGTAGGGGTAAAATCTGCAAGAGTCTGGGTTATGTGTGGTAGGGCTGGTTCTCGTGCATGTACAACCGGGGTGCTATCTCCACCAAGAGGTAGCACTGTTTTATTTGAAGACCGTGTTTTTACTCCGCTAGATACTGCCATCACCCGCTCCAATTCAAATGGTTGATAAACAGGAAACATAGTTGAACGTACAGACATTGTATGAGAGACAGATGCAATAGATAGTGTGGAAAAAAGAGGGCATTAAATAATTGACATGTATATTGTTTAACTAAAACGGATAGCATGACATAATTTCACATATATGATGTCTATCTAAACTGGATAGCATAGCATAACATAATTCAAAGATACGATGACTAACTAAACAGGATCGCATGACATAATTCGCATACATGTTATCTAAGTAACCAGGATCGCATGATTTAATTCACATATGTGATTTATATGCTAAGCGGAGGGCATTCACATATATGATGTCTAAACTAAGAACATGGTGTTGAATATTGTGTATATGATGTCTAAACTATGCAATGCAAGACACCATATGCATGATATGAGCAGTAGAACCGTGCCAAGTTAGAGCATACACCTCGGTGGGGGAATAGGACTGGTTACCTGTCTCTGAATCCATCTCTGAGGAGCTATCGGGACCCAGCAAGAGATCTGCTTCGACATGTAGCCTTGTCTGCTCTGAAGGCCTTGTTTTCACTCCACATTTTTCCATCACCCACTCAAATGGATGATTCACAGGAAGAGTAGTTTAATGTACAAACATTGTTGACAAATGGAAATTTAATGAAGAAAAGGATGGGCTAGATATCATTCAAATATATGATGTCTGGTTAAACAGGATGGCATTGCATAATTCCCATATAAACAGGTGGCATTACAGAACATGTCTAAACTAAGCAGATGACATATATGATGTCGCAAGTAGGCATTGCAAGGCAACATATGCATGATATGACTAACATCATCATGCCAAGTTAGAGCAAACACCTTTGGGGGGGGGGGTAAATAGGAGTGGTCAGCTACGTTTGAATCCGCCTCAGAACAGATATCTTCCTCTGGATTTGTCAGGACCAGTTTTCCAATAAAACATTTATTGAGAAACCGACCCTTTTATCGGACCAGCATAGAAGAGTCCTTCTTACTGGTAGACAAATCCTTGATACAGACATCCAGAAGTACTAAATATTACACAGGGTTGAGCTGAGGCCGCTCTACAATTTATTACAAGCACGCCGATATAATACATAAGGGCGGATATGACACAAGGGGTATGGTGGCATAACTACTGACTCATAATAACAGTGGTGGTGGATATGTCACAGTGAAGTGGGTGACTTGACTCCTAAATCCTACAACTCATTGAGCGCCGGAGTGGGGCTTGATGACTTTTATTCTGGGTAGCGGAAGCGTATATGATACAAGTCACCAATTCCAGGATCGCACGGGACTGACTGGGAATCCTCTAGGTGTCGGACTCGCTATCGAACTCTTCATCCATAAGATCACCTTCGTCAGCATCTGGCCAAATCAACAAGCCAGGTGAGTACTTTGGAGGTACTCGCAAGACAGTTTGGACATAAGATATAACAAATGCAAACATGATGCACATGAGCAGATTAGAAATGCGCACTCAGATAATAAAATTTGTACTGCATGATAAATAAAAAGGAAGTCAGGCGGTAGTCCTCCCGAAATCCCAATGAAATAACTGGCAATGGCGCAGTCGGGCGTCAGGGCGACACCACATAAAGGGCTCATATTGGAATATAAATGACAGTGCGTGCCACAGTCGGACGTCTAAGCGACATCACATAAAGGGCTTATATCAAAGGTAAATAACAAGAGTGCCACAGTCGGACGTCTGAGCGACATCACATAAAGGGCTTATATCAAAAGTAAATAACAAGAGTGCCACAGTCAGACGTCTAAGCGACATCACATAAAGGGCTTATATCAAAAGTAAATAACAAGAGTGCCACAGTCGGACGTCTGAGCGACATCACATAAAGGGCTTATATCGAAAGTAAATAACAAGAGTGCCACAGTCGGACGTCTGAGCAACATCACATAAAGGGCTTATATCGAAAGTAAATAACAAGAGTGCCACAGTCGGACGTCTGAGCGACATCACATAAAGGGCTTATATCAAAAGTAAATAACAAGAGTGCCACAGTCGGACGTCTGAGCGACATCACATAAAGGGCTTTTATTTCATTATTCGAATTCACGTAGCTCACGAATTTAAATCATCTCAAGGGAATACTTATGTACGTAATAATAAACTGGTTAGTCCATCCACAGGGATAACATTCAACCTGGTTTACCACTCATGTTTATTTGCCGGGGATTTCACTGAGACTGACATAGAGACTGACGCTGGGATGGACGTTGAGACTGATACTGATACCGATATGTATGTGTTGACCAAGATCCTTGACCATGGACACGGTTACTCAGATGGTTTTGACTCTGCAGGGTTTGTACTTTTAACCACGGCCAACGGATTTCAGTAGTCACAAAGGACTAGTTCCGTTTACGGTATTTTGGGAGAAACACGTCTAACCCGTACACACCCATTCCACATTCCACTGCCAGGAATCACCCTAGGCAACGTTCAAGAAAAACCTTAAGACGGGGAGGCTACAACCTCGCGTAGCATGGGATCAAATTTATATCGCGCGCTCTAAGGGGTGCCCCCCTCTCGGTCCCAACCGGAAACACCCATGCCCCCTGACCGGATGACTGGCTTTAATCCAGGGCCATGGAACCCTCATCCCGGCCCCTCTCTTTGGTGTGTACGAGGAAAGAGGTTTGCAACTTACTAAACCGTATTCTTTGCAGAAAACATGTGGTAGCACAAAAGGGGACATACGGTAACGTGGCTTGATCCACATTAACACGGGAGCTTAACGGTTGACATAAGACTGGCATGCTTCAACAATACCATCTTAACACCTTTCATGTCACCACATGATTATGTTATCACCCATCAAGTGATCACATCAAGTTTCGAAACATACTCGTAGTTGCCTTGCATGCAATATAACACTCACTGATTCTCATATAAACATGCCCTGAACTAACTATTCAAGCAAACATGCAAAACACTTATCATATCAAAGGTTCAAACGTGCTTGCCTGGTTCGGAGTAGTCGGAGTCTAGCTCGGCGAAGTTCGCGGCCCCGTCACCTCCTCCGGTATCTACGGTATAAAGAGAACGCGTACTAACGTAAATACCAAGTGTGCATAAAAGTCATTCCAGATATTTTTAAATAAATACTATAAAAAACTAGACAAAAAAATAAAACTGACAGAAAAAGAATCAACTAAAAAGCATCTTTTGTTTAAAAGATATAAAGGTTTTACTCCAAGGACTAATCTGTGATGAAACAGAAAAGACCCAGGGGCTAGTTTGAAAAAGCAGAAAACGTTTCGGTTGGAGATACGCCAGCCCAGAAGGAAAGCGTACTTTGCCCGAAGGCATTTTCAGAAAACGTTTCAAAACAGAAGAGAAGAGGCTGACGAGGGGGTCCCACCCGTCAGGTTCAAACTTTGAAACAGAGCTCGCCGGCACCAAGGCTCGCGGTGGTCGCCGGCGTTGATCCACGGCGAGGCAGGGGGGTCGGAGGGTACCTACGGGTTCACGGTGTCCTTCCGCGTCGGTGGGTGGTGGACTTGGTCGTCGACGAGCACCACGTCGATGGTGGCCTCAACTCCGGCGGACGGTGGTTTAGGCGAGGATGATACTCTCCGACGGGAGCTACAACCTTCAAATTAGGGCGCGGGTTAGAGAAGTGGTTGCACTAGGAGGCTACTGGCATGGTTTGAGAGGCGGGGGTGCACGTACTTGAGCAAATCTTGCCGGATCCCGAAGCGGGTCGGGGCGGCCGGAGTTGGGGAAGAAGGCCTCCCCGAGGTCTCCCTAGTGGCTGGGCGTGGCTCTGGTGAGGTGGAGTGATGGTGCTTCGTCGAGATCGAGCTCGGGGCCTCCTTTTATAGCCGATCCGAGGCGGTTGCCGTGAACGTGATTTCTCCGGTGAGGATTACGGCGAGGCAGTGGTCGGACGAGAGGTTTAGGGGGCTGGGCAGCAGCAGATTGGTACACTGACTCCGTTTCTCAGTTAATCTCGGTCGGACTTGGGCGATACTCCAGCCCTCGACGGAACGGCCTCACGGGTTCGTCGGCGACAGTGGGCGTGCTCTGCGCCACTCAGGCCACGGCGACGGTGCTGCAGCGCATCCAGAGAAGAGGACGGCCACGCGGAGGCTCCTGGTGGTGTGGGCGGTGCTGGACGGCGCCGTCCCTCGCTGCGCCTCTCTGGCAGCCGCAGCGAGTGCTGCTGCCGCCGCTCACGGGGGCGGTGTTCCTCCTGCCAGCTCACTGCCGACGCTCGCGCCCGTCCAGGCGACCGTGCGGCGTGGTGGATAAGAAGGAGGAGCAGGGAGCAAGAGGCCAGCGTGAGTACCGGCGAGATGGACACCGCGGTTCTGAAGAAAACGACACCGATGACTGAAACTGAACACTGAACACTGAACACTGAACCTGCACAGAAACAGTGCATGCCACCTATTCGATGAAATGATTCTGGCGTGTGGAAAATTTTTCTGGAGCTGATCTTTGGTGGAGAGGTCTCTTGATGCACCTGGAGGCCTCATGATTTTTCTCAGAATTTTTGGAGAAGAAAAATAATGAATTTCACCAAAAATGACAAATCTGGTCCAAACTTGCAGTAAGCAAATTTTGAAAATTTTGAACTGTGGACCAGTGGATCTTCATGGATCTTGGTTGAGGGTTCTAAGGACTAGCCAGGGAAACTTGTTTGGAATCAAAACTCAAAGGAATTCTAGTGGTTCCTTTGTAAATCTCTAAGGGCCAAATTAGGAGACAGAAAAGATTTTTGATTTAAAATAAATGGAAATAAATTCAAGGGGGAGATTTAACTTGCTAGATTTGAAGCTTGACTTGACACAAAGTGGGAAGATGGCTTTTGGGAGGGAGATTACAACTTAGGTCATGGCACGAGATAATTTTTGAAAGGGGAAGGATCAATCCATAAGTCATAGGGTTATTTTTAAAAGAAAGGATTTCAAAAACTTTCCCAAAGAAAATAGTTGTGTTGGGTCAACACAAAATGAAAAGCCCGCAAGACCAAAGTAAAAGTTGAGAAAGAAACATAAAATACTTGCCTTAAAGATTTTTAGAAGGAGAGGTTTAAAAAAAAATTAAATAACCTCCTTCCCATAAAAAGAAAATTAATAAAACCAAATAAAATTTTTGGGGTGTTACAACACCTAACCCCTTAGGAAAAATCTCGTCCCCGAGATTTCAGCTGATCCTCAAATAGGTGTGGGTACTCTGCCTGAAGAAAATCCTCTCTTTCCCATGTTGCTTCATCCTCGCTGTGATTGCTCCACAGAACCTTGAAAAACTTAATTGTTTTCTGACGGGTCCTCCTTTCGGACTCCTCCAATATTTTTATTGGTCGCTCTCTGTAGGTGAGGTCTGGTTGCACGTTAATGCTCTCATGAGATACATGCTTTTCCGGGTTGCTTACACATTTCCTCAACTGTGAGACGTGGAACACGTCGTGGACGTCTGACAGCTCTTTGGGTAGGTCTAGCTGGTAGGCTACTGTGCCTCTTCGTGCAACCACACAGAAGGGTCCAATAAATCTTGGGGCTAGCTTTCCTTTAACTTTGAACCGTTGCAGGCGCCTCATAGGGGACACTCGTAGGTACACATATTCACCGGGTTCAAATCTGACTTCACGATGTTTTCGATCGTAATAGCTCTTTTGTCGGCTTTGAGCTCTCTTGAGTCGGTCCCTGATTTGTCTAACTTTCTCCTCTGCTTCCTTGAGCATGTCTGGGCCGAAGATACGACTGTCACCTGTTTCTGACCAATTTAATGGGGTGCGACATCTCCGCCCATACAATGCTTCAAAAGGTGCCATTTGTAGACTGGCTTGGTAGCTGTTGTTGTATGCGAACTCGGCATATGGCAAGCTTTCCTCCCAACTGGTTCCATAGGTGAGAACACATGCTCTCAGCATGTCCTCTAGAATTTGGTTCACGCGTTCAGTATGTCCATCAGTCTGGGGGTGGTATGCTGTACTGAATGCTGGTTGAGTTCCCAGAGCTTGTTGTAAATGATCCCAAAATCTAGAGACGAATTGAGTGCCCCGGTATAGTCTTTGGGACTCCATGCAGACAAACTATACGGGAGAGATAAAGTTTAGCAAGCTTCTGAGTGGAGTAGGTTGTCTTTACGGGAATGAAATGTGCTACCTTGGTTAATCTATCTGTGATGACCCATATGGCATCATTTCCGTGTTGTGACCGAGGTAGTCCGACAATAAAATCCATTCCAATTTCATCCCATTTCCACTCAGGTATCCTGTTTGGCTGTAGTTGCCCTGCTGGTTTTTGGTGCTCAGCTTTAATGCGCTGACATGAATCACAACATGCAACGAAGGTGGCTATATCCCTCTTCATACCGTGCCACCAAAACTTTTCCTGAATGTCTTTATACATTTTGGTTCCTCCAGGGTGGATTGAATATGGAGCAGTGTGGCCTTCGGTTAGAATTTGCTGTTTGAGGCCCTCAATGTTTGGTACGCAGAGTCTGTCCCTGTACCATAATACACCCTCATCGTCTACGACGAATTCTGAGGCTTTGCCAAGACTCACTTTTCTCTTTATACCTTCGATGCTGGGATGTCCATGCTGAGCCTTCTTAATCTGTTCCATTAGGGTGGGTTGTAATTCCAAACTTGACACGTTGCCCTCAGTGACCATTACCAAGTTGAGTTTGGTGAACTCCTGCTGAAATTCAGGCCTCAACTTCTGTAGATTGTCATTGCCCGAGCTGGGGTTCCGACTAAGAGCATCTGCCACTACATTCGCTTTTCCTAGATGGTAGTGAATGCGGACATCATAATCCTTGACTAATTCCAACCAGCGTCGTTGCCGTAAATTGAGTTCTGGTTGTGTGAAAATATATTTAAGGCTTTTATGATCCGTATATATTTCACAACGATTCCCAAGCAAAAAGTGCCTCCACTCTTTTAGTGCATGGATGACTGCTGCCAACTCCAAGTCATGAGTAGGATAATTTTTTTCATGCTTCCATAGTTGCCTGGAAGCATATGCGACAACTTTGCCGTCCTGCATCAATACGCACCCGAGGCCTTTCCGGGATGCGTCACAATACACTTCAAAACTTTTGTGTATGTCTGGCACAACCAATACCGGTGCTGTTGTTAATTTCCTTTTGAGTTCTTGGAAACTTTTCTCGCACACTTCAGTCCATACAAATTTCTTGTCCTTCTTGAGTAACTGTGTCATTGATTTTGCTATGGTGGAGAATCCCTCAATAAACCTTCGGTAATATCCAGCCATTCCTAGGAACCTTCGTACATCTGTTACGTTGGCCGGTGGTTTCCAGCAAAGTACGGCCTTGACTTTTTCCGGGTCCACGGCAACACCTTCTTGGGTCAATACATGACCTAGCAAACCAACCTGTCTTAGCCAAAATTCACATTTGCTAAATTTGGCGTATAATTTATGTTTCCTTAATTCTCCCAGTAAAATTCGGAGATGTTCAGCATGTTCTTCTGGTGTCTTAGAGTATACCAGAATATCATCAATGAACACCACAACAAATTTGTCCATAAATTTCATAAACACTTTGTTCATGAGGTGGACAAAATATGCGGGGGCTTTTGTCAGTCCAAACGGCATTACTGTGAACTCATATAATCCGTACCTGGAGGTGAATGCTTTCTTAGGGATATCTTCTGTCCGTACCTTTAATTGATGATACCCCGATCTTAAATCAATTTTTGAGAAAACCTTGGCTTGTGCGAGCTGGTCAAATAAATCATTTATCCGTGGCATCGGATATTTGTTTTTGATGGTGACCATGTTGAGTGCTTGATAGTCAATACATAATCTTAGTGTCCCATCCTTTTTCTTTGCAAATAATACTGGTGAACCCCAAGGTGAGGAGCTGGCTCGTATAAATCCTTTGTCCAGTAATTCTTTTATTTGCTTCTTTAATTCTACCAACTCGGAGGGTGCCATTCTATAGGGTTTCTTGTAAATGGGGGTGGTTCCAGGTGCTAGTTCAATGCTGAACTCTATTTCCCGGTCTGGTGGCATGCCTGGTAGTTCTTCGGGGAATACGTCAGGGAACTCACACACCACTGGAACTTTTCTTAACTCTGAAATGTCCACCTTGTTCAACTTTGGTTGTTGTGACCTTGGTCTTTCTTGAGCTGCAACTTTTATTGTCTTGCAGTGATGATGAGTGAGAATTACAGTCCGATTGAAGCAGTCAATGAATCCCTTGTTGGTGGTTAACCAGTCCATTCCTAGGATAACATCCAGTCCTTTATTTTCCAACACGATGAGATTCACCTGAAACTTTAGTCCTTCAAACTTAATAATCACACCTTGGCAGTAACTCTGAGTGATTTGCTTATTCCCGGGGGACTTGATGATCATGGATTTTTCCAAAGGAAGTATCGAAAAATCATGTTGCAAAACAAAACTCTTTGAAATGAACGAGTGAGAAGCTCCAGAATCAAACAAAACCGTGGCAGGTATTGTGTTGACAGGGAACGTACCGAGTACGATATCTGGGGCATTCTGTGATTCCTCCTTGGTCACATGGTTCAGTTGACCCTTCTTCTGATTGTTATTGGGGTTGAAGTTGTTTCGCTTGGGAGCTGGATTATTTCCACCGTGGTTCGGCTTGGGGGCCGAGTTCCTTGGTTTGGGCACTGTTTGGCATAGTGTCCTTCCTCTCCACAAGCATAGCAAGTAACACCTGGGCGATACGTAAAATCCTCGTCCCTTGCATGAAAATATTTGGTTGGGCTTGGAACATTGGTCGTGGATTTGTTCGCTCCATTTTTCTGAAAATCAGTCTTGTTCTGGTTGTTGCGAGCATGAGTAGTCTTGTCCCTTTTGCGTTTGCGAATATCCTCCAAGCTGCGCCGTTCATTTTCCAATGTAATAACCTTGTCCACAAGTGTTTTGAAATCTGGAAAGGTGTGTATGACCAGCTGGCATTTAAGTGCTGGTGCCAGACCGTCCAAAAATTTCTCCATCTTTTTATTTTCAGTCGTATGCTCTTCGTTGGCATAACGAGATAATTGAGTAAACTGACTATTGTACTCAGTCACTGTCATGCTTCTCTGCTTGAGGTCATCAAACTCCCTTTTCTTGATCTTCATAATGCTTCTGGGAATGTGCGCCCCACGAAAACCTTCTTTAAATTCTTCCCAGGTGATGTTATTTTCATTGGGTGCATGTGTAGGAAATTCTCCCACCATGATGCAGCTGCTCCAGTGAGGTAGTGAGGTGCATAGAGTACCTTCTCACGGTCCGAACATTGTGCAATAATTAATTTCCTTTAATTGTCTCGAAGCCAATCATCGGCCTCAAGTGGCCTATCAGTGTGAGCAAACGTTGCGGGACGTGTCTTTTGTAGTTCAGACAATTTGGAATGCGGATGGTATGGTTCACGGTGATTTCCCATATTGATAACATGATTCATCATTTCTTGATGCTGCTGCTGGCTTTGCTCATAAAGGCGGCATACTTGAGAAAATGCTGCTTCACTGCCTTGCTGACTTGACTGCCCGTGTGTGAAGTTGTTGCTTGTTTGGGTACCGTAATTTTCTTCCGGCGGACTAGGCATGGAATGAGTCCAGGGACGAGGCATTTTCCACTCTGGGGTATTTTTGCAAAAACTCATGAGAAAAATCAAGTGGCAAAAAGAATAATTACGTAAAGGCGGAGTTTAAAAGACTCCCAGATTTTTCAAAAAAAAAATACTTGGTTGCGCATGGAGAAGGACTGCTCAGTACATATCTTACACGTGAGTCGTAATTATACAATACATCACTCAGGATGTGCGTACACATTCCTGACATGTTATTTAGGCTAGTGCACTGCTCCGAGTTCCTACATGATGCGCACACAAACTACTTCTCACCAAACCTATATACATATAAACATATCATGCAAGCTGGCACATCGCACGGCTGCTAGTCGCACTCAGTCGGAGATGGTGAAAACTTCATTCGGCCTGCCGAGGGTAAGACCCAGTGGTGCAGGAGACTCAACCTCCTCCTCACTAATAGGCTCCAGGCGCGAAGTACTGAGTTGAGGAGTTGGTGCGGGTGTGGCAGGTGGTGTAGCTCTGATTGGAGTAGGAGCAATGACTTGGTCAAACTCCTCAGTGGTAGGCAGGCGGCGAGCGGTGGCTAAAATGGCAGGTGCATAGGATGCTGAGGACGAGACGAAAGTCAGCGGTGGTGCCGTGTGGAGGAGCTCCCTCCTGTTGGCGGAACAGCCCTGAACTGAGTCCATACGGGCAGCCACAAGGTCGTCCACGAGGTTGTCAAAAGCTGCCTCAAGAGCTTTGAGATATTCAACAAGCATCTCAATAGCCTCATCTCTCTCTTCCCTAGGGCAAGCGAATGCATAGTGACAAGTATATGGCACATGGCATGGGACGTAGCGGTAGCGACGAGTCTTCATCGTAGGAAGAACATCCCGAAGACGAGCTATCGCCTCACGGGCAGCCATCTGCAGGGCATGCCTCTCCGTAGGCATGGCCCTTCCCACAAAACGGAAGTGGCGAGACGCAGAACGTCCTCCCTTGAATTGCACCGCGGCCTGGTGCATAGACACGTTGTCGCTGATCTTGTGCTGGTAGAGTGTGAACTCTGGACGAGTCGATGACCCGATCGCAAGCTTGGTGATGGAGACAAGAAGCTTGATAAACCCCTCAGTTACATTGGCGAACACCTGTGATTCGCAGTCGCTGCCAGCCATCTACAAAGGTAGACAAAAATTCCGAATAGTCAAATCATAAATTTATGATGATCAACAGAAAATTGCTACACTTGCAAAAAGTTGAAAAGCACTAAAAACGCTAATAACCGATTAGCGATCGCACCTAGTGGCTTCCTACAGTCAGCCTGGCTCTGATACCAAGGTTGTCAGGACCAGTTTTCCAATAAAACATTTATTGAGAAACCGACCCTTTTATCGGACCAGCATAGAAGAATCCTTCTTACTGGTAGACAAATCCTTGATACAGACATCCAGAAGTACTAAATATTTCACAGGGTTGAGCTGAGGCTGCTCAACAATTTATTACAACCATGCCGATATAATACATAAGGGCGGATATGACACAAGGGGTATGGTGGCATAACTACTAACTCGTAATAACAGTGGTGGTGGATATGTCACAGTGAAGTGGGTGACTTGACTCCTAAATCCAACAACTCATCGAGCGCCGGAGTGGGGCTTGATGACTTTTATTCTGGGTAGCGGAAGCGTATATGATACAAGTCACCAATTCCAGGATCGCACGGGACTGACTGGGACTCCTCTAGGCGTCGGACTCGCTATAGAACTCTTCATCCATAAGATCACCTTCGTCAGCATCTGGCCAAATCAACAAGCCAGGTGAGTACTTTGGAAGTACTCGCAAGACAGTTTGGACATAAGATATAACAAATGCAAACATGATGCACATGAGCAGATTAGAAATGCGCACTCAGATAATAAAATTTGTACTGCATGATAAATAAAAAGGAAGTCAGGCGGTAGTCCTCCCGAAATCCCAATGAAATAACTGAAGGCCGATCGGGTGTCTGAAGCGACGCCTCGAAAGGTAAGAATAAATTGACAATGGCGCAGTCGGGCGTCAGGGCGACACCACATAAAGGGCTCATATTGGAATATAAATGACAGTGCGTGCCACAGTCGGACGTCTAAGCGACATCACATAAAGGGCTTATATCAAAGGTAAATAACAAGAGTGCCACAGTCGGACGTCTGAGCGACATCACATAAAGGGCTTATATCAAAAGTAAATAACAAGAGTGCCACAGTCAGACGTCTAAGCGACATCACATAAAGGGCTTATATCAAAAGTAAATAACAAGAGTGCCACAGTCGGACGTCTGAGCGACATCACATAAAGGGCTTATATCGAAAGTAAATAACAAGAGTGCCACAGTCGGACGTCTGAGCAACATCACATAAAGGGCTTATATCGAAAGTAAATAACAAGAGTGCCACAGTCGGACGTCTGAGCGACATCACATAAAGGGCTTATATCAAAAGTAAATAACAAGAGTGCCACAGTCGGACGTCTGAGCGACATCACATAAAGGGCTTTTATTTCATTATTTGAATTCACGTAGCTCACGAATTTAAATCATCTCAAGGGAATACTTATGTACGTAATAATAAACTGGTTAGTCCATCCACAGGGATAACATTCAACCTGGTTTACCACTCATGTTTATTTGCCGGGGATTTCACTGAGACTGACATAGAGACTGACGCTGGGATGGACGTTGAGACTGATACTGATACCGATATGTATGTGTTGACCAAGATCCTTGACCATGGACACGGTTACTCAGATGGTTTTGACTCTGCAGGGTTTGTACTTTTAACCACAGCCAACGGATTTCAGTAGTGACAAAGGACTAGTTCCGTTTACGGTATTTTGGGAGAAACACGTCTAACCCGTACACACCCATTCCACATTCCACTGCCAGGAATCACCCTAGGCAACGTTCAAGAAAAACCTTAAGACGGGGAGGCTACAACCTCGCGTAGCATGAGATCAAATTTATATCGCGCGCTCTAAGGGGTGCCCCCTCTCGGTCCCAACCGGTAACACCCATGCCCCCTGACCGGATGACTGGCTTTAATCTAGGGCCATGGAACCCTCATCCCGGCCCCTCTCTTTGGTGTGTACAAGGAAAGAGGTTTGCAACTTACTAAACCGTATTCTTTGCAGAAAACATGTGGTAGCACAAAAGGGGACGGAAGGTAACGTGGCTTGATCCACATTAACACGGGAGCTTAACGGTTGACATAAGACTGGCATGCTTCAACAATACCATCTTAACACCTTTCATGTCACCACATGATTATGTTATCACCCATCAAGTTTCGAAACATACTCGTAGTTGCCTTGCATGCAATATAACACTCACTGATGCTCATATAAACATGCCCTGAACTAACTATTCAAGCAAACATGCAAAACACTTATCATATCAAAGGTTCAAACGTGCTTGCCTGGTTCGGAGTAGTCAGAGTCTAGCTCGTCGAAGTTCGCGGCCCCGTCACCTCCTCCGGTATCTACGGTATAAAGAGAACGCTTACTAACGTAAATACCAAGTGTGCATAAAAGTTGTTCCAGATATTTTTCAAATAAATACTATAAAAAACTAGACAAAAAAATAAAACTGACAGAAAAAGAATCAACTAAAAAGCATCTTTTGTTTAAAAGATATAAAGGTTTTAGTCCAAGGACTAATCTGTGATGAAACAGAAAAGAACCAGGGGCTAGTTTGAAAAAGCAGAAAACGTTTCGGTTGGAGATACGCCAGCCCAGAAGGAAAGCGTACTTTGCCCGAAGGCGTTTTCAGAAAATTTTGAAAATTTTGAACTGTGGACCAGTTGATCTTCATGGATCTTGGTTGAGGGTTCTAAGGACTAGCCAGGGAAACTTGTTTGGAATCAAAACTCAAAGGAATTCTAGTGGTTCCTTTGTAAATCTCTAAGGGCCAAATTAGGAGACAGAAAAGATTTTTGATTTAAAATAAATGGAAATAAATTCAAGGGGGGGTTTACCTTGCTGGATTTGAAGCTTGACTTGACACAAAGTGGGAAGATGGCTTTTGGGAGGGAGATTACAACTTAGGTCATGGCAAGAGATAATTTTTGAAAGGGGAAGGATCAATCCGTAAGTCATAGGGTTATTTTTAAAAGAAAGGATTTCAAAAACTTTCCCAAAGAAAATAGTTGTGTTGAGTCAACACTAAATGAAAAGCCCGCAAGACCAAAGTAAAAGTTGAGAAAGAAACATAAAATACTTGCCTTAAAGGTTTTGAGAAGGAGAGGTTTTAAAAAAAATAACCTCCTTCCCATAAAAAGAAAATTAATAAAGCCAAATAAATTTTTTGGGGTGTTACAGGATTATAATCTGGAGAGGGGGGAGGGTTTGCCATTGAATCTACCATGGAGCAATGTCTGCATGACATTGTATTGCCACACAAAACTCTTCTCTTTTTCTCTACATGTTCAGCATGACTATGTACAATATCTGACATGCATACAAAAAAATATCGTGAGATTATGTAAGGAGAGCATGCAGAAATCTAGAGTAATGGTAACAAACAGTGGATGGATCCAAAAATAATGATAGCAGGCTGATGATTGCTTTAATTTAATAAAAAACAGATGATGATTGCTTTACTATTTGTTTGCCACCCAAGATGAACAACATAGGCATACCCTAGGTGAACTAGATATTAGACAGAGATACTATTCATTGCTGCCTCGATATGTGCCCCACAACTAATTTAGAACTCAAGTTTGAACATCAATTTGGACCTGACTTGGAGTCTAAGAGGTGAACAGGACAATAAAGTAGCAGGTAATATTAAGCAATTCATAACATAAGCAGAAACAAAAGAGTGCGACCTCCCTTGTGGACCCGTGTACTCCTTAGGTTCATCTGCTGAGTCGATGATGGTGATGCCATTGCGGTGGGTGCCGGCGGCAGGGAAGGAGATCTGAGGCGGTGAAAGACGGTCAGGAGTCGTGATACCTGGTTTGGTGGATTCTTCTGTCGATGGAGTAGCTCAGGTGAGGTGCACGACGTCGCGGCAGGAGCAGGACAAACCACACAAAGTTTTCTTCGACACCTACCTATAACTGGCGTAATTCTGTAAGGGCTCATTTGGCTTGCATGATTCTAAAAACGCAGGGATAGGAGGAAAAACACCAGAATAGGATAGGAATGCACATGGGAAACAGATCATTTGTGAACACAGGATTTCTGTCAACTTGGGTGTTTGGTTCATAGGAAAAGGAGGAGCAGAGGAATGCAAAGAAACATGGCCAAAATAAAGTAAAACCATATGAAAGCGTGTACAGTTAGAATTTTATTCTGCCACTAATGCACTTGGTGTTGTTTTCATGCATAGGATTTTGAAAAGTAGGTACAGGTGGATGTTTTGCTCCATTCCTTTCAACAAAATGCATGAATAATTGAATAGTAGAGTGCCATAGGAAAATTTCCTATTGCTATGTTTTTCCGTTGAACCACAATAGCCCTAATGGATCGACATGAATGGAGAGTAATAAGTGATGCGACAAGTGTACAACCTCTTTGCCGTAGCCGTGTCGACCTCAGCATCACTGGGTTGGTCGCTAAAGAAGTTGAGGTAGAGGTGGCTGTCGGAGGTGTGGAGGAAGATCTGAGGAATCTGTAGACAGTGTCTAGGGCACTGCTCTGTTGTGATGGATCGTTCCGTCCTTGGAGCAGCTCCGGTGAGCCGTAAGACGTCAAGGCTGAAGCAACACAAGGCAAACATTGTTAATCTCAAGTGGGATTCTAATAACATCTACAATAGATGATGTAAAATGCATTACCAAAAAGTGATAGATGTAAAATTTACATCACCAAAAACCACCTGACTACAACAGATGAGGTAAAAACTGTTGACTCTAAACTTAACTGTCGAAACTGAAATTTACTGTGGAATCTGAATGTTACTGTCGAAACTGAACACATTGGTAGCAGAGAGGCACTTCACATGGGATAGTTTAGGGAGGGCCTGCAGTTCATCTTCAACCTGCACCCCCTGAGCCGCCAGCCACCGCCAGCCGAACCCCGCGCCGCCTCGCCGCCCCGAAACAACTCCCCACTGCTGGTCCGCCGCCGCCTCGCCGCCCCAAAACAACTCCCCACCGCCGGTCCGCCGCCGCCTCGCCATCCCAAAACAACTCCCCACCGCCGGTCTGCCGCCGCCCCGGCCAGCCCTCTAGCCCCCACCCCCCCGCACCAAGCTTTTTCTCCGATGATCCCCACGCCACCGCCCCACCACCCCGCCCCCCACCGCCGGCGAGCAGCACCACACCTAGAACCCTAAGATAGATAGTGGGGTACCTCTCCAGCGAGCCCCCCTCCCCGCTGCGGGTGGTTCTTCCTTAACTCCAGCGAGACCCACCACCCCCTTAAAATCGACTGACCCAAAAGTTGATTTAGTCGACTGAAGTGTAGCTAAATTGGAGCAGAGAAGTAGCATGAGCGAGGGGGAGAGCAGCAGCGTGAGCGAGCGAGAGCCGGAGCAGCAGCAGCAGTGCGAGCGAGAGCCGGAGCAGCAGCAGCGCGAGGGACCGAGCGACAGCCGGAGCAGCAGCAGCAAATCCGGCTGGTATGGACGCCACCGAAGGGACCTCGCACTGGGGAGAGCCGCCGTGGAGATGTCGCCTGCGGCGCCGGCTTCGAGGTAGCCGCTCCATGGGGGTGCGGGATGGAGCACCGTCGGCGCCGGGAGGTCGAGTTAAGGAGAAGGTGCGATGCAATGAGTGTACAACCTCTTTGGTGGTGCCGAGTAGGCCTTGGCTTCGTCCGAGGAGTCGGTGAGGATGATGCGGTTCCGGTGGAGCAGCTTAATGCAGCGCTGTGGGGATGGAGCAGCCGCGATAGACGAGGCGATCGTCGGAGCAGCTCCTTGGAGGTGGAGGATGGGGTGGCTGAACCGGCGGGATGACGGGATGGACGACGGATCCTCATCTGAGGAGGCGGATGAGGGATGTCGAGCTGTTGCGGTGGACGACATCGTCAGGGAAGAGGCTCCAGCTGGGCAGTGGTGAGGTGGCGGACGGAGGAGGGTGGGGTTTCGCGGCTGGAGCGGAGAGGTTCTGGTGGCCAGATTTCGAATGGCAAAAAGGAGGCGATGGGAGGCGGAACCATGACTTAGGGACGCGCTTGTCCAAAATGTAGGGTGTGTTACAAAAGTACCGCCACCGATTTGAACTAGCGGCCCTTTCGACTCAGGGTTAGAAGGGGGATTTCACATGTCGGGATTTGGCAGCTGGAGGGAGTTTTCGCGCGCGTTGTAATTTCGGGATAGCAAGGCGCGTGTTGTGAAGGCGCCAGTTTTGGGAGCATGATATCAGAATTTTCGGGATATAACAAGGCGCGGGTTGAATTTTAGGGACAAGCCTAACGTGTAATATTGTACTTGTACGTACCAAATCAATTCGCACTTCCCTCAACGAAAAAAAACAAAAAAATAAAAACTATTCACACCACACAAAGAGAGAGTCTTGTCCCGTTTTACTATACAAATGCTATTCAAAACTACTCCCTCCTTCCATCTATATAGGGCCTAATGCGTTCTTCGACGCTAAATTTGACCAACCAAATATTAGAGCAATAATATATGACATGCAACTTACACAAAGCACACCGTTAAATTCGTGAGTGAAAGGAGCTTTCAATGATATAATTTTCACGTTGTGCATGTCATGTACTATTAATCTTGTCAATAGTCAAAGGCGGTCTTAAAAAACGCATTAGGCCCTCTATTGATGGAAGGAGGGAGTATGGATCCATGTTATGTCCAATTAAATTTTTTCGCTGGCTGTATAATGCATGTAACCTACTCATGCTAACATTTTAGTGAATTCCAAATGTCTATACTACCGCAGCAATTCGAACTAAATTTGAATTCATTTCTCTATTTCAATAAGAATCTACAATCATGATTGTTGCCAACTTCAACCATCATTCATGTATTACCTTAACAACACACTACATGATTACTAGAGAGATAGATATGAACTATGTGTACTATATGAACTCGAATTCAATCTTTTGAATACACTTGATGTTGATTCCAAATAATAGTACATTTGATGTACTAACTATATATTCAGAATCTAAACCATGTTCCATACGTACACCGTGTTTATCACACAAAGTATAGTGCCCCGTCCCCTGCATTATGACAAGTATTTAGCCCTGAGCTGCAAAAGCCACACATTAGCCCAAATTATAATCAATGTTGTATATATTATATGTAGTACTAGCAAGATGCCCATGCATTCCATGGAACATCAACATGATCAAGGGGAGGCCTTATTTGCAAATATGGAGAGGGATGTGGGTATCGTTTTTCAAAATTGCCATAGTTTCCTTCCTATCCGTCAGATATAAATCGGACGGCCTATATTGCAGGATGGCAGGCACACCATCATCAACAACTCTATTTTTTTATAAGAGTAGAGATAAAATATATTATATGTAGTATAACATGTTCATAACCACACCATGTGTATCACCGTTATATATATTCATGCATGCGTCGGTTTAAAACACTATGATAAATTCTTCAAATATCTGAATTCGCTTTTTATAATGAATTATGATCTCTATTCGTCTTTTACACCCACACAATCCTCTTATCTTTGCAGCTAGCGCTAACTTTCTCTCGTGCATGCACACGCCCGCATCCCTCTCACCCTCCCTCAGCATTCTCTAGCTTCATCGCGCAAATTCGTCTTTTCACTTTAGGTCGTTCACCCATGGTGTGTGTAGGCCCCCCAGCTCCTTCTTTACAGCACACATCGATCGATATGCCTCTCTAGCCAGGTGTGCCTACCACAAACACAAGCTTCCCCTCTTCTCTTCTCACCGTCCATGCCTCACTCCCACCACTCTTTTCATCGATCTCGTACTCGCACACTCCTTCCCCCTCGATATAGTATGCCTCTCGCACCACCTCTTAGATGCATCCCTCTCTCTCTCTATCCTTCTCCCCTCGCCTTTTTTGCTTATAACACATACATGCATGTATACCGATCGATCTCCCTACATATACGTAGGTCGACTTTAACTATTTTACCCCCACCCATCGATCGACGTACCTCACAAGCTATGTCTCTCCTTTCTCTAACAAAGGACGATTGATCTTCCTATGTAGTTATGTCTGCTTACCACAGCCATATCGTCCCCCCTCATCATTCGTGCATGCATCCTGACCCGTCTCTCACACGCACGCGCAGAGACATGAAGCCATCCCCTCTCTTATTGATATTGCAGGCGTGCCCTCCATTTGTCTAGCAAGCCTCTCCCACCATTTGTTAGAAGCAACTCCACTACCACCCCCTCCAACACTCTAGCTCTGTCTCTCTCCCAACCTTATTCCCCTCCCACACATATGCATGGATGCCGATTGATCTCCCTTAATACATAAGGTAGGCCTCTCTCCTCCTCCACACATATACCAGCCATTGTACCTCTATAGTTAATAAGGCCTCCCCCCACCACACACTGATAGTCGAGCGCTGTACGTAGGTATCCATGCCACAGAGACAAACTGCACCTGTCCCCTCTCACGTTCCAGTAGGCCAGCCACCCTATATCTTTGACGTGGGCACACACAAATCGGACGGCACTCTTTATCAATCGTGCGCACACACACACACATCATCCCTCTCTTCGATTCTATGGATACCTCAAGCCGATGATACCTCCACTCTTTTCTCGTGATCGCCCCCTCTATATATATTATATATCTAGGTCTCTATTTTCACACACATTGCATATGTTACATTTTTTGATTGACACCCCCCAAAAAAACACTCACGAACCCACACACTATATCTCTCTACGTTTGTATCTCTCTCACACAACCCCACATAGGTGGTGTACGTACACGTAGAGAATAGGTGCACATACTCACGCTTCGTGCCCAGCCACACCCGCGCGGGTACACGGTGGAGTTCATTTCTGTACGAAATGGTAGCCCACGTGCTAATTTGAACGCGTGTAGCAGTTGTTTACCTACGGAGGTCGTGTACCACGCGTGCACGAAACAAAGTTCGACTTGATGTGTTGGCGCGTTATTTTTAAATAAAGTTATATCGCTCAATGGCACGTACACATAATATAAAACGATTTTTATGGAGAAAAAGGTAGTCCGCTCCACTATATACAATGGAGCCTGCCTGCCTGGGTTTGTCTCTCTTCATAGTATCTCACACAAGGCGGCGGTGGCCTCTGTCTCTCTCACCGTTGGTCACTGATCCGGCCGCATCCCGTCTGCCGGCGGAAAGGGAGGATGTGCATCGTTTCTCCGTTCGACGGCGCCGAGGCAGCACGTCCCGATTTGCGGTACCCGCCGTTCTCTCTGACCAAGCTCCAGCGCGGTAGGGCCTACGCCACCTGCTCGCTGCCGCAGTATGGGCAGATCCCGCCCGCCGCCGCTCGCCTAGTTACATCCCGACGACCCCCAGGTATCCCCTCCGGCCTTGCTCCACTGCCCGTCTTCCCACGTTGCTGCATGTGGATCTAACATAGTTCTTTGCGCAAAACGTAGCTCGTCCGGCGTACTTACCATATTGCAATCTCGTCCTCACACCGTTTTAGACAAGCACAACCGGGTTGTTATCTTCCCTTAGGTCATGGAATATGCTTCTTTTTTGTCGTCGCTTGTGTCATCAATTGTTATTGGCTAGTAATTGTTTCGTTTCTACCTCTTTTTTGCAAACAGGGCTATCAATTTCACCTCGTTGCTATTGCGACCTTTTGGTGAACTGCACAAGTCACTTTTTTCTTAAGAGTGTTTTGTGCAGTTGTACTAAAATGTCACACGGGCAACATCTACATTTCAATGCGACTGCACAAAGGGAGATTGGTTTTGCTCTATCCTCCTCATCCAACTCCGAGCCTAATCTTCTCCAACTATTTGCTTAATCTTCTCCAACTAGTTAGTCTTATGATAGACTGCAAAGGTGACCAGCTTCTATTTGTGTGTTTATTGTTTCATCAACGGTCCTCTATTATCGTAATCACACTTAATATCTTTGGAACAGGGACGCCCAGCTCCATTTTAGTGGAACTGCACAAAATGATCGGAATGTTGCATGCTCCAGACAACTACTTTTTTCCCAACATGCCTTGTTGATTTAGACAGAGCTGGGGGGACGTCCCTGCCAATGAAAGCTTGGATCAATTTTAATTTAACACCTTCTCACAACTTTGTCTTCAGTTGTGATGTAAATATTAGCTCTGATCTGCTAATCATTGACATGCATTAGCAAGGAAGTTAGTTTTTTATTGTTTCTGAAAGAGCATCGATGGCAAGACGCACGAAACAAAAGCTGAAAGCTCAGAGCATTGTACAATTTCATGTCGCTAGAAAATTATTTGTATAGTACGTCAATTATGTAAACAAATGCTGGAATCTTGATAGCATTGCCAGAAGCCTCTTAGTATCCGGGTCCATGTGCCATGCACAAAATTATACTTCCTCCGTTCCTAAATATTTATATTTTTACAAATTTTGAATGGACATATTTTAGAGTGTAGATTCACTCAGTTTGCATTGTATGTAGTCCCTCGTTGAAATCTCAAGAAAGACAAATACTCTGTAGTATATTTAAGAACGGAGGGAGTAGTGCACAACCGCATGGGAGACTCAGCCCGGTTGTTGCGCCACACTAATAGTGAGTAGTAATGAGCAGTCAAATCATAAGCCCCACCTTTCCCACTGTAAGTTGCTCGGAAGAAGCAACCATCAATACGCTCTAAAGTCTCTCTGCTGGTGGAAATGCATGGAGAGAAATGCATCAGAATGAAGCGTGCCCTGTAAACTATGACGGAGGGAGGAGTAGTATGAGGCCTTGTTTGGATCACCGTTTCTCTTTTGAATACACTTATAAAAAATAAACACATGCGCCCATCGTTTCAGCTCCGGCCGGAATTTGCACAACGGCCAGTAACTTACAAGTGTAAGTTATACGCCTCCGTATTGAAATACAACCATTCCAAGCATGGCCTGAAGGTGCAAAACCAAGTACGCGTATGGCCAGTCGGTCAATGCACTTCCTCTTGGCATATCACTGACATGTGGGACCGGAGTGTGAGCAAATTGATCTCAATTGACGGCAAAATTGCCAACCCACCGTTCCTTGAGAGAGACGAGGAGCGAGAACACACAGACGGGCTCGCACGGAGGCCAAGATATATTCGAGCATGGTTGATTGATATCATCATTACATGTTCGATGTTTTTTAACACTACATTGGGCTGCCATTTTCCGCCCTTCTCCTGAATAAATGTGTACTTTATCAGAGATTAAAATAAAATAAGAGTACAGACGGTCCACCATGCGGTTCTAGTAGTAGTACTACTCGTACAACTATAAACCTTGCGCTTGGCTCTTCGCCTCTTCGTGAAGTCCAACAATGATGGTACTCCGCATGTTGGGTACTATAGTGTATGCCTGTGGCAATCTGACACCGAATGAACTGCTGCATGTCCACCGCCTGGGCGAGGGTAGGTTGCATTAGTCAAAAGGCGTAAGCGAGCTTCACCTTGTCCTGCAAGCTTCTCCTCGTTCTGCGAGTTGACGGGACACACCAAAAAGTAGTGCTAGTCCATACTCCCTCCTTTCCGGTTAATATGGCTTAATCTTTTTTGCGGGTAAATGAGAGAGCTTTATTCATATATAAGCATTCTTAGGACGATCAGCCAAGAGACTGGTCACTAGGAAGCGAGGTACCCCGCAAAAAAAGAAGAAGGAAGCGAGGTGTTTCATCAAGCCAGCTCTCGGCCACATTGAAAGTGTAGTAAGCACGGTTCGCACAAAGATGCGCCGCAAGGTTTGCTGACCTGTTTAGATGCTGAATAACAAAAAAAGAGGAAATATTACCGAGCGCTCCTATTTGTAGAAGGATCTGAGCCAGAATTAAGCGAGAATTGTGGTGAGTGTTCCATGCAATCAACTTCCATTATCACATGCGAGAACCCTCGAAGAGAACCAAATGTGTTGAAGATTGCTTTATCACATTTTTAAAATATAATAAGAGTGCAAACGCTCCTCCATCCGGTTCCTAGTATAGTATAGTACATACATCTATAGTAGTAGTACTAGTACTAGTAAATTTTGCGCTTGGCTGTTCGCCTCTTCGGGAAGTCGAACAATAATACTAGTACTAGTATAGTGTATGCTTCTGGCAATCTGACACCGAATTAACTGTTGCACGTCCACCGCCTGAGCGAAGGAGAGCTTGCATTAGTCAAAAGTTTCTCCATGTCCTGCGAGCCACCGCGCGGAAGCTTCTTCCGTCCTGGAAGCTTCTCCTCGTTCGGCAAGTTGATGGGACACAGCAAACTAATGCTAGTCCATACTGCCTCCTTTCCAGTTAACATGGCTTAATTTCAAACGAGATAAATACACTTTCTGTCACTGTATATTTGTAAAAATATGGTTAGTGGACTTCATAACATGCTCATTGCGCTCAATATATACATTTTCCGGTGTTTATACGGTCACTAGCTCACCCCGGCTGAGTCTGTGTGTGCATGCACGTGTAGGTTGAGCACTTGAGCGTGACCATGTGTGTTCTGTCGTGTGCTCGGACATGCATGCATTAGGCCGCCGCGCGCGTTTTTGCGTCCATGTGTACATGTGACTATTGCATGCATGCACGAGGTTGTAGTCCCTTACATTCACTTGTTCATAAGTCAATGCTTTGTCAAAACGGTGCATGCAAGGTTTAATCATTCGTTGTTCACGCATGCATTCCCGATATTAATATGTTGGTAAAGACAATTTCTTGAGGAAAACGAGCCCATGAATTGAGTACAAAGGGGACCAATAAGCTAGGACGGAGGGAGTACCAGTAGTGAACCGAAAGAACGGAGTAGGTACTAGTAATACAGTACTACGTAACAACGTGCAGTAACAAAATTCCTCTATGCGCATCCTGTCTACTCATGTGTCATGCAAGAAAATAGAGATAAGTACAAGTGAGACTCAGGAACGGTCATACACATAGGGGGAGTACGTGTAGGGGCCAGTAAGGAGCAGTCAAATCACAGAGTAAGTTAGTCGGAAGAAGCAACCATCATTTCACTCTTCAATGACACGTACGCAATATAAAATGGTTGATATGCAGAGAAAAAGAAAACCACTATACATACACTAGCAGGAGCCTAATCTACAAGCCTGCTTGCTTGGGTTGCTCTCTTCACAAGCATAGAACGACAGTGGCCACACCGCTGGTCACATATCCGGCCTGATCCCGCCGCTGGGGAAGGGAACAATGTTCTGCGTAGACGCGGTCGACATCGGCGAGGGAGAAAACCCATAGCCGGTGCGTCCCTACCGCCCTTCTAGCTACAGCCCGACGTCCCAGGTAGTAGTACATCTTCCTTTTGGAGCTGGCTTGCTGCACTGCCGCAGCTCCCCACGTAGCTGCATCTCCATGTTGATCTTTCTCTACTTCTACCGGCTTCTATTTCTGATGAGTTTATGTCTCATGAACTAGTGCCAGTACTATTATTCTGATCACACTTCTTCAATATCTTTGCCATCAGGGATGCTCAGCTTGATTTTAGTGGAACTGCACAAAACCATCGTATGACCCGACGGTGCCAGCCATCTTTCCTTCGATAGGTTCTACCTAGCCAGGAAATTAAATCCTGTTTAGGGTTTAGGGTTTAAGTCGTAGTGACCCCATCAGTAGTTTTTCTTTTGTACACACTCTCACAACTTTTGTCTTTAGTTGTGAAGTAAAAATTGGTTATGATCTGTGAATCATTGAGATGCATCAGCATGCGTGTTAGTTTTCCTTTGTATTTGACGGAATGTTGTAATGGGGCAACCTTGGAGTAGGAATGAAAATGGAGTGGAAAGTTTCCGTTTTTTTGGAGAAAAAATGGAAACGGAGAGAAACCAACATTTCGTTTCGTTGGATCGCGCCATCGAGCAAAACCAACATTTAAATCACGTCTGTCGCGTTCGTGTATCACCCTCCTCCACGGCTCCACCCCACACGGTCGCTCGACATGCCACTCACCGCAAACCGAGTATACGATAACTTTCCCGCCTGCTTGTCGATGGATCACGCCATGGAGTACTAGCACCATTGGAAGAGATTGACGAGTTGGGGGAGGACAGCTAGCTGTAGCACGGACTCCCAAGAACTTTTTACATGCATGTTGTGGCCGGCTATTGCGACTTTTGAACGCAGAGCAGTCGCATGCACCGGGAAGCGGCACGGGCGACGCTCTCTCGGCCAGCGCGCTGCTTCAATGCCGATGCCAGTGAGAGGTCGCGTCCGCTCTGGCCAGGCATGAATGCGGCACTGACCGTTTCAGGCGGGAAGCACGCGCAGGTAATGAAGAGGGTTCGGGTTGGTTAGGAGTGGGCGTGGCAGCGGTCCGGACGCCCGCAAACAAGAGATGATGTACGTTAATATTGCTGCGTATATAATTAACAACGTAAATAATGTGCCAGTTGGACAAATATGATTGGAGATGGAGATGGAATTTTACATAAACGCGGATATGCATGTCTATGTCTTTTTTTTGCGGGAACAAACTTGTATTACTCACGTAGCCAGGCTACACTCGGTGTTACAAAGTTCGACAATGCCATCAGGGCCTGAACCTAGCCAAACAGCGATACGGCCACTAGTCCTACCATAATGAGCTAAAGTATGACTGACAATGTTGTTGTTTCGTCGAACATGAGCAATACAAGTATTTTGGAGTGCCATGAGCGATCTAATCTCACGCACCAAAAAACCAAACCGAGATCTATCAAGATCTTCATTCCTAATCGTCACCATATTTGTAGGTTCAAGGTAGTCGGTCTCAATATTGATATTTGGAGCTTAGACTCCCCATGTACTTTAATATATTAATATAATTTACCATAGAAATACGGTGTGTGGGTAAAAAGAAGATTACTCCACCGCAATGCGAGCAACAAATCCTCTTTGATGGCCAACAATTCTGTTTCCAGTGCGTTCGCGCAATAACACAAGCTTCTACATGAAGAGAAAATTATAGCACCCCCACAATCCCTTAGTATCATGCCTGTACCAGCAGTTCCGTTCTCTGGCAAGAAGGAACCATCCGTATTCAGTTTTACCCAGCCATCCTCAGATGCATGTCTATGTCTGTGTGTGTTTGCACGACGACTCTCGCGACCTGGAAGCGGGGGCGTGTTTTTGATCGAGTTTTCTTTCTTGGTACATTAAAAAATTGTCCGCCAGTTTTCGTTTCTTTTTTCTGGGAATGCGCGTATTCTATTTAAAGACACTGATATGGAGATTTTTCTTACTTCATTGTATATATAGCCTCTTGTTTGATAGGGTTTCTCATGTTTCGCTCTCTCACCCTCTCCATATCAAAATAAGATGACAGTGTACACTCTATCTCTCTCCTCACCGGTGGTCACAGATCCGGCTGAATCCCGTCCGTTGCGGGAGGTGAGGAGGTGCAGCGTTGACGTTGTCGCCGTCGGTGATGGAGGAAGCCGATGCACACCGTCCTCTCGGAGCCGGCACTGGCGCGGACGAAGGTCCTCCGCGCCCTTGTTCGCTGCCGTTGTGTGGGCAGATCCCGCCCGCCCGCCTAAGCGACATCTCGCCCACCTGAGGTATAACTTCTTGTACTGGTCTAGCTCCCCAGGTCGCTGCATGCGGGTTTTCTTATATGCGACTACTCCCCAGCTCCCCATGTATAGTAGCTAGGGTTCATCAGCTGGTCCAACATCACCTACTATTATAGAGGAAATGCCACTCGAAAAGTTGTCCTGATTTATGCCTCGGTGGAGGTATACATGTTGTTTCGACAAAAAGTACATGGTGGTTGTGTGGTCATTGTCCATATGCTCCTATTGTTGCTGCTAATCTAATACTATCACTGGTTAAATGAAGAATGCTTTTTTTCTCGGGTATCCTGGTTTAGTTCCCATCAAGATAATCATGATGATTCTGTTTGTTGGTGTACTTTTCATTAATTCTTATTGAAAATTGAGATGTTGTTGTTAATCTTGTACCACTGCCAAAACAAAGTAAAAACACCATATCCCTTTTTTATATTTTTACAAACAGCGATGCGCATCTCCATACCCGGGCATGTCTTCCTCAGTTTTAGTGGATCTGCACAAAATTGGATGGCCATTGTTGTTCCGCCTCACTGTCCTCTGCCACGTGGATCTTCCTTCCTCAAGCTTGATTAATGAAAAGAAATAGACCACAGTGAGGATTTGTCGAACTTCATAGGTTCCTCACCCAAAAATGATGCCAAATGGATGATGCATCACCAAGATGACCTATCAATGCTCATGGTTGCGCCTCATGGTTGCGTCGGCTGGTGAAGCTAATCGATTTTCCACAAAAAACAAGCTGTCTCCCATCAGTGCTCTTTGCTTGTTCCCACAAAGATGATATCCTTCATCAGTTCACCTTGGTTGCGTTGGAGACGCAGTCGTCTTTCACGTTGGTGCAATTTTATCACACAATTGGCTATGAACCAAATGTTTCCTTGAAGAAGGATCAACGTTGGTACTACGAGCATAAGTTTTGTATTGATTTCTAAGCCTTCTCACAACTTTGTCTTCAGCTCCCCTGTAATTTTATTTGTCCAGCTATTAACTTTGATTTGAAAAATGGTGTGGACTAAAAACCCGGATGGACGTAGTAGCCCTCCATTTTTATTTACTCTGCATATTAGATTTGACTGAAGTCAAACTTTGTAAAGTTTGACCAAGTTTAGGCCGAACACAACAAACCATAATTATTGAGAGAGGGCAAACTGTACATACTCTCAAACCTTTCCAATAATTGAAATTAAAATTCCTTTTTTGTACACACTCTCACATGTTTCCGATAATTTGGCGCATGTGTGGTTGTTCACTTCAGGGAGGGTAGTGTACCGCACGTGAAGGACGGGAAGTGCGACCAGGACGCGTGGATCGTTAGTTCATCGAAAGTAGTAGTTTTCTTCACTGGTACGTTAAATAAAGAGTTTCATTTCGTACTTACGCAATTTAAAATGATTATTATGGAGAGAATAAGAAAACCACTCTGCTATATATTAGTAGTATACACGAGTACTATATGGACGCAGCTTCATTGACTTAGTGCACCTGCCTTTGGGTGTATGACACGTGGGCCCAAAATGTGGCCGGCCCACCTTTCATACAGCCAAAGGATAGTGTAGTTATGGCACCGGAGCTCAGTCCGTAATACAGTATATATGTAGTACACTATATAAGTTGGAGCCTCGACACTTGTTCGCTAGGGTTTGCACTCTCCACACTCTCGCCGCACTACATATATATATACACTAGAGGCTCAGCGTTCCTTTGCTAGGGTTTGCTATATTCACAGTCTGTCGCCCTCTTCACCAGATCTAAACAAGATTGCGTTGTGGCCTCTGTCTCTCACCCTCTTCACCAGATCTAAACAAGACTGCATTGTGGCCTCTGTCTCTCTCACCCCCCTCACAGCTGGCGAAGGAGGCGTCCGGATCCCGTCGCACCGGGAAGGGGAGGAGGTGCAGCGTTCACTCTATCGCGTTCGGCGAGGGAGGCAATGCACTTCCGACTGTGCTTTTCTCTTTCACCCAGCACTAGTGTGGGAGGGCCACCGACCCCTTCCTCCTTGCCGTACGTAGTGTGGGCAGATCCGGCCTCCCGCCACATGCCTTGCCACATCCCGACGACCCTAAGGTATAAGTTTCTTTGAAACCGTCATTGCTCTAGCTGCATGTGGATCTTTTTCGATTCTGTAGTCGAATCTAGGTCTTGGTTCAAAGAGGAAAGAAGGGTGCGGTGGGGTGGAGCATGAATCTAGGACGTGGTTCAATGAGGAAGGGAGGGAGGGAAAGTAGTATAGACTAGCTATCCAGCCGCTTTGTTGGTCGAAAAGGGAAAAAGGGGGTAACCGAGTACACACATCTGTAAGGAACCGAACTCTTGGTTGAAAAGGGAAAGAAACTGGGGGGTCGGGTAGTTTGTGTAGGACTAGATTTGCTGGCCTCACATAGGAAAAAGTTTCAAAGAGAACAAATATGGGACCAATGCAGATATACTGCTTGGCTACATACTCTGCATCACCCATTTATACGTGTGGACGCACATGGTGCTGGCATGTCTCATGTCATGTCCCATACAACAATTTTGCTGTTGTTAATCTAAGAATGCTGCTGGAAAATTGAAGCAATGCCACTGTTAAAAGTAAATTACATTCTTAACAAATGTTGTTTTAAGAGAATGTCTCTTTTAATATGAACCAATGCAACCATTTTAGAAATGCTACTGTCGTACTTTGTTTTCCATCAAGATAAGTTAGATGCATCTTTTTGTCGCCGTTTGTTTCATCCTCCTTTATTGGCCAGTAATTGTTTCCTTTTTTGCCTCTGTTAAAATAGGGATATCTATTCAACTTGTTGCCTAGCAAACTTAAACGTCACAACGGCGACTTTGCTTGATTTTAGTGCAACTGCACAAAACAAGATTGGATTTCCTATTCGTGTTGGCAGATTCGTAGGTGATCTTGTGTGCGTCATGACAGGTTGGTACTTGCCTTCATCGACATGATTGTGCAGTGTGTTTTGAGATGTTGTGCTACTTGTATTGGTACTGTTTTAAATAAATGTTGAATTGAAGCTATTGTATTGCTCTCTTTTCCCATTAAGTAGTGAACAAAAGTGGTACCAACCCAGACATGATGCTTGTTGCTTTGTTACAACAAACTCTGCATCACCCCCTTTATAAGTAGATGGAAGCACATGGTGTTGTTGCGCCCACTCGCCCCTAGAACTGTTTATGCTTTTTCTTAATCTAATGCTGATGGTAAAATTAAGCAAT
Organism: Aegilops tauschii subsp. strangulata; assembly: GCF_002575655.3. Lineage (NCBI taxonomy): Eukaryota > Viridiplantae > Streptophyta > Magnoliopsida > Poales > Poaceae > Aegilops > Aegilops tauschii. The sequence goes on from NC_053037.3 coordinate 144,084,805, forward strand.
GCCACTCTCAGAATTAACTACTGAACTGTTTTAAGAGAATTTCTCTGTTAATATGAATCAATGCAACCGTTTTATAAATGCTACTGTCCTATACTTTGTTTTCCATCAAGATAAGGTAGATGCTTCTTTTTGTGGCCGCATGTTTCATCCTCCTTTATTGGCAGTAATTGTTTCCTTTTTTGCCTCTGGTAAATTAGGGATATCGATTCAACTTGTTGCTATAGCAAACTTAAATGTCACACCGGCGACTTTACTTGATTCCAGTGCAACTGCACAAAACTTGATTGGATTTCCTATTCGTGTTGGCAAATTCGTACATGATCTTGTGTGCGTCATGACAGGTTGGTACTTGCCTTCATCCACATGATCGTGCAGTGTGTTTTGAGATGCAACGCTACTTGTATTGGTACTGTTTTAAATAAATGTTGAATTGAAGCTATTGTTTTGCTGTCTTTTCCCATTAAGTACTGAACAAAAATGGGACCAACCCAGACATTATGCTTGTTGCTTTGTTTCAACAAACTCTGCATCACCCCCTTTATAAGTAGATGGAAGCACATGTTGTTGTTGCGCCCACTCTCCCCTGGAACTGTTTATGCTTTTTGTTAATCTAATGCCGCTGGTAAAATTAAGCAGTGCCACTCTCAGAATTAACTACTGAATCTTAGTTCAAAATTGCAACACTTGTTAGGGATTGGCGGGATTACCATTTTTGTGGCCGCATGTTTCATCCTCCTTTATTGGCCAGTAATTGATTCCTTTTTTGCCTCTGTTAAAACAGGGATATCTATTCAACTTGTTGCTATTGCGACATTTTGCTTCGCTTAATTTTGGTGGAACTGCACAAAATGAGACCGGATTTCCATATATGTGTTGAGATCTCTTTTAGATCTTCCTCAGGAGTTGTTTCAAATCTTGGTCTTGAAAGGACAGTACCTACTTTCCTCAGAATTAACTACTGAATCTTAGTTCAAAACTGTAACACTTGTTAGGGATCGGCGGGAGTACCATTTCTGTTAGGGATCGGCCGGAGTACATGTTTAAGAAATGTATTGTTCAGATAATGTCTGTGTTATTATATATCAGTTAAAGTGTTTTACAAATGGTACTATCCTGCTTTGTAGTTCTTTCTACATGTTTAACCAAGGTATAGTTAAGATAATGTCTCTGTTAAAATGAATCAGTCGCATTGTTTTAGGAATGATACTTTTCTGCTTTGTCATTCTTTATACATGTTGAAACAAGGCATGGTTAATATAATGTCTCAGTTAATATGAATGAATCACACTGATTGAGAATTGCTACTCTCCTGCTTTGTTTCCCATTAAGATAAGGTAGATCAGTAGATTTTTTCTTCTGGGATTACAAGTCATCAACTGTAATTTCTCAGTAATTGTTTCCCTTATACCTATTGTTGCTTACAGGGATATCAAAATTAAAGCTCGATTTTATTCCGACTTTGATTTTAGTTGAACTGCACAAAAGGAGCCAATGTGTCTAAGGAAAACTGCTACATTAGTGGGTCCAGTTGGTCTTACCACTTTGCAGAAAGAAGCAGTCACTATTTGCGCTACATTACACAAGGAAAGATCGAGAAGCTTTACAGAGTATTAGTAGACGCTGGTGACATGACTAGTCTGCAGAGAGCATAGGAAACTCTACAACACGTGGAGTGCACTGGGCAAAAAGTGCCCAAACAAGTACAAGAAACCAGGACAGGACTCCAAATCTGTCAATGTCATTCTAAGCAACAATGATGGGGCATCTGGGTATGGTAATCTGTTTACCGTACTTTCAGTTTGTTAGTCCACCGATTGGTGGGTTGACGCTGGGGCCAATATTCATGTGTGTGCTACTGTGTCATTGTTTTCTTGCAGCATATAAATACGATATCCACAGGGATGCTCAGCTTGATTTTAGTGGAACTGCACAAAATGTCCAGATGGTTTGTGTCCTCCCTAATACTTCATCATGCACAATACATCGAATGGTTCTCTAATCATTCGTCGTCACCTTGAGCCACCGGACTATATGTTTGAATGGTGCTGCCAGCATAGGCCATTAAGAAGGGTAAGAAGAAAGACAAAAGGAGAGATGGTTGCTTTACTTGTGGTTCGGAGGAACACTGGCAAACAAGTGCCCAAACAAGTACCAAGAAGCGAGGACAGGACTCCAAGTCTGTCAATGTCTCTCTAAGCAACAATGATGGGGCATCTGGGTATGGTAATCTGTTTACCATACTTTCAGTTTGTTAGTCCACCGATTGGTGGGTTGACACTGGGGCCAATATTCATGTGTGTGCTGATGTGTCTTTGTTTTCTGGCAGCATATAAATACGAAATCCACAGGGATGCTCAACTTGATTTTAGTGGACCTCCACAAAATGTTCAGATGGTTCGTGTCCTCCATAATACTTCATCATGCACAATACATCGAATGGTTCTCTAATCATTCGTCGTCACCTTGAGCCACCAGACTAACAGATGACAAACTGATGACAAACCCTGCCCGTTCCACAATCATAGGCATTACATATTTTGAATGGGAAAAGCTTGTCAAAGTTAACATTAGTTTAATATATTGGAATTGGAAAACCTTGTCAATTTTTGCTCATTAATGTTAGCCAGAAGACATGCATTTGATATTTTTGATTGGGACGCCCTTTGCTGTGAGCAACGTCGATCGTTTTTTCCTATTCCTGTCTTCAGTTCAGAAGTAAATAATTACTCTGCTGAGATGCATAGTCACATGAATGTTGACTTATGTAAGATATTTTAAGAGTTTGTTCTGAATGTTTTCTATGTAATGCCAGGCCTTGTGAGTTTGATTGCAAAGTTGAGCTTGGAATGCTGTGGCATGCGGCATCACGAGCTGTTCATCGTGCCTCCTGAGAATAATGCTTCATATTGTTTTGCATGTTGATCTAATGCCCGTGATTTGCATGTTAAGAAGATCATCCTCTTCTGTTGTTTCTGTGCTTAAGAAGTTCATTGCCTTATGTTTCATTCATAGCCTATACGACAACTCGGGTAGGTTAGAGGTGAAACCATATGATTTTCTGACAAACTCATCATCTTAGGCTGTGATTGGATCGTCGTTTTCCAACCAAAACCGCTTGTAAAACTGACGCTTGTAAATAAAAGCAGATGGTCTCGGGTGAAGCGCTTGGTTGGTCGATTTCGACTAGTAAAACATACACTGGTCTCTCAAATTACACGCGTAACCCGCCGGTTTTACTTACAGACCTCGGGCCCTCGGTTTCATTACGCCTGTATTTTACGCGTTGTTTCTGATGATGAGTAAATTACACTTGTATCTTAATACAGGTGTGAAATAAACCAGAGCTCCCAAGCGCGGGCTTACCGTTTCATGTCGTCTCAGTCTCTCGAAGGTGCTCATAGGTGTCCGATGATCCCGGCTTCCTGAATGAGTAGCGAACGCTGTATCAGACCATCCGTAGGGCCCGCGAGGCCCTCTTCGTCGTCCTTCATGTTGTTGCGCTCGCCGTGGTGCCGAGCATTGTCAACATGGTCAACGAACATGAGGATTCAGGAGATTACTTTATTTTGACTGGATGACAGTAGAGACCCACTAGGGCCATAGCCGTACGTACGCAAGTGCCTCTATGTTTTTTTTGCTTCGTCCCGGTTTCCTGACATCACGGTCCCACACCATTATCAACCTATGTAGTCAATAAACAAGAAAAATGCACAAGGAACGGCCGACATCTGGGACCAAGCAGCTCGAGTAGTATTTGTGTTTTTGAGGTGTGAGCACTGCAGAGTTTTTCTTGAGCGATGTTTTCGCTGTTGTTCAGAGGAGAGTAGGGTATTAACTGGGCGGGCTGTGGCCCGTCTAGCCCAGGCCAGATATCCAGCCCAGATATTATTATTTTTCAAGCTGAAAATGGCTAGCTCAGCTATACTTTTTTTAGGAATACCCAGGCAAGGTCAACTTGTTATTCTCCGCCCCGCTAGGCAACAAATCTTTCCTAGGAGGGATGCAATAGGCTTAACAGGAAAATGGGCTTTAATAAATATTAAATGGGATGTAATTATAAAAACTGGGCAGTAACTATAAAAAATGCACCAAACACGTAATTAGTTTATAAAATGTTATTTTTGGAATTTGAAAATTTTAATTTCATTAATTGTCGCGCGTGCAATGTTTCGTTGGATTTTAATGTAATCCAAATTTATATTGAAATTGTATTTAATCTGACTAGAAATTTCGGGATAAAAATATTTTGTATCCCATCAAAATGTGGGAATTTTTTTGAATTCTGTTTTGAACGGTTGGTTGAAATTATTAATCGTTGTTCTTGCTAGAAAATGGGTTGTACTTTTAACAAACTGTAAATGGGCTGTAGTAAATTCCATTAGAATTCAAAAATGGGCTTTACATTCTTACAAATCGCAAATGGGATATAAGTTCTCTGCCACACACTTTTGGGCCTACTAAGTTGACGCGTCCCCTAAAAAAAGTAAGTTGACGCGTATGCAAGGCTTTGTCAACTTATAATCAACACACGGTTCTAGTAGCAGTGGCCGTTGGATGTCCATCCAACGGATGTCGTGCTTCTTCTTCAGTCTCGGATATTCTAGCTACAGCCGCCCAAAAAAGGATTCCTCCCCCTGACATCTGGGGCGCACCGTTTTGGAGGCTGACCTGTGGGCCTACAAAGTTGACGCGTACCAAGGGCTTTGTCAACTTAGTCATTATAAACGATTCTAGCTGCAGTGACCGTACGATGTCCATCCAATGGCCGTCGTACTTCTTCAACCTCTCGTCTTCTTGCTCCAGCCGACCAAAGCAGCACCGGTCGTGCCACCTGCTCCTGCCTCCCGTGGCCGGCTGTGCTGCCGCAGCGGCCTCATCGCCCCCTACTACTCCCACCGCTGGCCAGGCGATCCCTCTACTCACCCATAAATCTGAGAAAAGTTTAAGAACTAAACCGTACCTCAACCAAACCTGCATGAATAAACGCGGCAACCCAAACCAAACTAAACTCAGTTTATATATATGTCAGCCCAACCAAAACCAAACCAACTTGACTTTCCACCCAAATTGAACTGAAACCGAGTGCTTAACTGTGGTTGAAAGCAGTTGCCGAAATGGTTTGAAAACCATTTGAGTAGTAAATAATAACCATTGTCCTACGGCACATCTCCGCCTCTTCTTCAACTCCCTTATCGCCGCCGCCTCCTCCTCCTCGCACCCCTACCTCTGCTCCCTCGTCCCCCCGCCCTCGCGCTCGCGCAACGCGTCCCCGCTGCCGTCGGCCCGCTTGACTCCTACACGCTGTGCTCCGCGCTCCGCCATGCCTGGCCCAAGCGGGTCCCTTAAGCATGCTCGCCGCGAGGTCCGGGTGGCTCGGCAGCGTCTTCGTGTCCTGCGCGCTCGCCATGTTCTACGATGGGTCTGGCTCTGGAGTTTGCGAGGAGGTTTCGGGAGTTTGGGCTGCCGGCTGATGGGTACACGGTGACGGCCGTAGGAAGGGCCTCCGGAGAGACGACGATTGCTGATCTGGGCGGCGGGCGGCCACGGAGGCCAGTCTGATTAGTGGCGTAGCGACGGTGACAGTGGAGACGGGGACGGGGAGCTGAACGTGAGCGACGCTTGAAGGCAGCGGCTATGGAGGCAAGCCGCGTGCGATGATGGCGGCCACAGAGGCAGGTCAAGAGAGCCGCGCGCGAGCGGCACTCCGACAACGGCCGCGGCGACAGGTCCACAGCCGCACGTGAGCGGCGCTCGACGACAGTGGCCGTGGAGGCCAATCCGGCAAGCCGCGTGCGATGGTAGCTCAGGCAAAGGCGGGGCTAGCGAGCTACGGGCGAGTTGCTCCTCCGAAGGCGAGGGCAACGGGCCAAGCGCGAGCGGCAGCAGTTGAGTTCTGATGGGTTGAGAAGAATGGGCTCGAGATTTACGAACAGAACCAACGTCAACAACCGGGCATAAACTATGGGTCTAAACTTGTTGGAGCTAGACCTGTTCATGCCTATAACCGACCATACCCAACCATTTTCTATAAGAAACCAAACTGAACCAAACTCTTTTAAGAGTCAGCCTATTAACACTTGAACCAAACGAACCCGTCAGCAGAAACCAAACCGATCCACCCGGTTAATCCAAAACTATTCTCAGATTTACTCACCCACACCCCCTGTTATTCTGCGGCGACGGCAGCCTCACACCGCAGCCGAACCAGTGAACCCTCATAGTCCTCTCCGTGTGGGCATCCACTACCGCGTCTTCCCCGGCTCCGCGTCGTCCCCTTCCTAGGCCTCGCCGTCGTCCACCGCCCTGGTGCTCTCGGCGCGGGGTGTTCAATGTGGTCAACGAACGACATCCATCGAATGTGGACTTTACGTGGATAGGCTGACAGCTGGGTCCACGGCCGCACACAAGGAAATGCCTCCTTATTACACGCAAAATAATGATTCCTCCACTTGACATCTGGGACCAACCGAAAGGGCCTCTGTATTTCCTAAAAAAACGTTCCGGCCGCTGACAGCTCGGACCCACCAGCTATATCTTCGCACGCAAGGAAGTGCTTCCTTATTACGCACAAAAAAAATGAATACCCCCTGCTAGCTGGGACCCACCATATGGGAGGCTGACTTGTGAGCCTGCTAAGATGACGGGCACGGAGGGCTTTGTCAACTTAGTAAATATGAAGGATTCTAGCTCCAGTGACCGTACGATGTCCATCCAACAGCTGTAGTGCTTCTTCAACCTCTGGTCTTCTTGCTCCAGCCGCCCAAACAAGCGTCGGCTGTGCTGCCTGCTCCTGCCTCCCGTGTCCGGCTGTGCTGCCACCCCTGACCATGCCATCCCTCTATACTCACCCACACCTCCTGTTATTCTCCAGCAACGACAGCCTCACACCACAGCCGAAGCAGTCAACCCACGTACTCCCCTCCGCGTGGGCATCCACTGTCGCGTCTTCCCCGGCTCCGCATCGTCCCCTTCCTAGGCCTTGCCGTCGTCCACCGCCCTGGTGCTCTCGGCACGGCGTGGTCAATGTGGTCAATGAACGACTTCCATCAGAAGAGTACTGTACATGGAGAGGCTGACAGCTGGGTCCGCGGCCGCAGCAAGGAAATGACTCCTTATTACGTGCAAAATAATGATTCCTCCACCTGACAGCAGGGACCCACCGGACGGGCCACCGTATTTTGCGAAAAAAAAGTTTCCCCCTGACTGTTGGGACCCAGCAGCTACATCTTCGCACGCAAGGAAGTGCGTCCATATTACGGGCAAAAAAATGATTCGCCCCCCTGACTGCTAGGACCCACCAGCTAGATCTTCGCACGCAAGAAAGTGCCAGACAGTCGGGACCCACCCGGTCGAAGCGTGCGTAGCATTGTCATTCTGGTCGCGAACGTGTACGTACATACTGGTCGATCGGTCTGTCTGCAGGCTGCAGCGATGAACCGGGGCCGTGTAAGGAAGGGCACGTGTGGTAGTAGAGGCGCGCACGTGTGGTAGTAAAGGTGCGCATGTAGCATGTACACGTACGTACAGCGGCCAGGGTGCAAGAAAGTAAATACGGCCACGCACGTACATACGGGCGGGGTCTCGAACGCCTACTCACGCATACGTACGGCCAGAGCTCGTGTACATGGCTATGGCTAGGTCGGAATGGAGAAGCTGCGTCGTCGTCGTGTTCATAGGGAGGCAACGAAAGGCGCCGTGTTCATCGGGAGGCAATGGAACGCGTGCTGTTCATCGGGAGCGAACAGGCTTGGACGGAACAGCCGATGGAAACGAGGCCTGGCGTACCGCAGAATGGAGGAAACAACCTTGTGTTCGATCGGCCATGGTGGAAATGGGATCTTGTTCATCGGGAGACGTCTGGCGTACCGCAAAACGGAGGAAACGGACCTCCTACGGTCAAAACAGGGTCCTGTTGATCAGGAGGGGTGTGGCATACCGCAAAACGGAGGAAACGGACTTGTGTTGGAGCGCTACGGTCGAAACGGGGGTCCTGTTCATCGGGAGGGGTGTGGCGTACCGCAAAACGAGACTCCATGAGATACTGTTCATCTCCACCGTCGACCTCCTCCAGCCTCCACGGGCTCCTGTTCATCCACCGTCGACCTCGTCCAGCCTCCACCTGCGATTGTTCATCCACGGGCTCCTGTTCATCCAGCCTCCACCGCGCACTCCTCCACCGGCTACTGTTCAACCAGCCCTCTCCACGGGGGTCCTTTTCAACCACCCCTCCACGGGAAACTATTCATCCAGCCCTCCACCGGCAACTGTTCAACCAGCCCTCCACCAGCTACTGTTCAACTAGCCCTCCACGCGGTCCTGTTCATCCAGCCCTCCACGGGGTCCTGTTCATCCACTAGCTTGATCGATCGGGGTACTGGCCATCCAGCGGCAACGGCCTCTACTACAATGGGTTCCTGTTCATCCAACCCCTAACCAGGAACTGTTCATCCAAACCCCCTCAACAACACCCACTGTTCATCCAGGGAAGGAGGCAGCAGTGTTCGATCGGCTTCAGTTAGCAGCAGTACCGAAGGAATCACACTCGGGTTCAGTTAACAACAAGGGATCGATCGATCGCTCAGGTTGAGTAACGCATAGCCTGCAGTGCAATCACTCGGGTTCAGTTAGAGCCCAACGCCTCGCTCGGGTTCAGTTAGAGCCCAACGCCTCGCACACACATGCGTACGTACGAGAGAAACGCGCATCGCTCGGCCCCCGACCACCCACCATAACCGGGAACTCCCCGATATTTTCCTCGCCCTTGCTTCTACCACGGGTTTTTCCATCATGGACGGCCCAAAGAATGTCATGCAGCTGCGTCTCCGGCCCGCCTAAGACGAAAAGCCCATTTTCTGTCATGATTTTTTGTCATAGAATTAGGACCCCACCACATCTATGATGATACCGGGTTTTGTCACAATTATCGCCATATAAGTGTCATAAGTATGACAGAATTTTTTTTCGTTCGGCCAAAAATGTCACAGATTTGTCTTTTTTTTTGTAGTAGAAAAGGCTAAGTATGAAACAATTGCTTGGCTTGTCATCAGGGTTGTGCATGATGGGAGCATTTTGTGTGACGAAAATGAAGCATGGCCAAACTATATGATTTTGTAGGGATACGCTTTCTTTGGCTATGTTATTTTGATAAGACATAATTGCTTGGTTAGCATGCTTGAAGTATTATAATTTTTATGCCAATATTAAACTTTTGTCTAGAATCTTTAGGATCTAAACATTCATGCCACAATAAAGAGAATTACATTGAAAATTATGCTAGGTAGCATTCCACATCAAAAATTCTGTTTTTATCATTTACCTACTCGAGGACGAGCAGGAATTAAGCTTGGGGATGCTTGATACATCTCCAACTATCTATAATTTTTGATTGTTCCATGCTATTATATTATTTGTTTTGGATGTTTAATGGGCTTTAATATACTCTTTTATATTATTTTTGGGACTAACCTATTAACCGAAGGCCTCGTGCGAATTGCTGTTTTTTTGCCTATTTTAGTGTTTCGCAGAAAAGGAATATCAAATGGAACGAAACCTTCGCGAGGATCTTTCTTGGAACAAACGCAATCTAGGAGACTTGGAGTGGAAGTCAGAGACGCAACGAGGCGGCCACGAGGCCGGAGGGTGCGCCTAGGGGGGCTGGCGCGCTCCCACCCTCATGGGCCCCTCATAGCTCCACCGACCTACTTCTTTCGCCTATATATACTCTTATACCCTGAAAACATCCAGGGGAGCCATGAAACCACTTTTCCGCCGCCGCAACCTTCTGTACTCGTGAGATCACATCTTAGGGCCTTTTCTGGCAATCTGCCGGAGGGGGATTCGATCACGGAGGGCTTCTACATCAACACCATAGCCTCTCCGATGATGTGTCAGTAGTTTACCACAGACCTTGGGGTCCATAGTTATTAGCTAGATGGCTTCTTCTCTCTCTTTGGTTCTCAATACAAAGTTCTCCTCGATGTTCTTGGAGATCTATTCGATGTAATACTTTTTGCGGTGTGTTTGTCGAGAGCCGATGAATTGTGGGTTTACGATCAAGATTATCTATGAACAATATTTGATTCTTCTCGGAATTCTTATATGCATGATTTGATATCTTTGCAAGTCTCTTCGAATTATTGGTTTAGTTTGGCCTACTAGATTCACCTTTCTTTCAATGGGAGAAGTGCTTAGCTTTGGGTTCAATCTTGCGGTGCTCGATCCCGGTGACAGAAAGGGAAATGACACGTATTGTATTGTTGCCATCGAGGATAAAAAGATGGGGTTTATATCATATTGCTTGAGTTTATCCCTCTACATCAAGTCATCTTGCCTAATGCGTTACTCTGTTCTTATGAACTTAATACTCTAGATGCATGCTGGATAGCGGTCGATGTGTGGAGTAATAGTAGTAGATGCAGAATCGTTTCGGTCTACTTGACACGGACGTGATGCCTATGTTCATGATCATGCCTAGATATTCTCATAACTATGCACTTTTCTATCAATTGCTCGGCAGTAATTTGTTCACCCACCATAATATATGCTATCTTGAGAGAAGCCACTAGTGAAACCTACGGCCCCCGGGTCTACTTTACATCATATAAGTTTCCGATCTATAATTCTAGTTTACTAGTTATTTTGCAATCTTTACTTTCCAATCTATACAACAAAAATACCAAAAATATATATCTTATTATCTTTATCAGATCTCACTTTTGCAAGTGGCCGTGAAGGGATTGACAACCCCTTTATCGCGTTGGTTGCAAGATTCTTGATTGTTTGTGCAGGTACTAGGCGACTTGCATGTAGTCTCCTACTGGATTGATACCTTGGTTCTCAAAAACTGAGGTAAACACTTACGCTACTTTGCTGCATCACCCTTTCCTCTTCAAGGGAAAACCAACGCAAGCTCAAGAGATGGCATTGCCCCAGAAGTTGGGCTGAGACTCTGGACGAAAAATAAATAAATAAAGAGAAAAAGATGCCAAAAATGAGAGAAGGCCCAAATAAAACATAAAAAAAAGAAAAAAATGAGAAAAAAAGAGAGGAGGGACAATGTTACTATCCTTTCTTCCACACTTGTGCTTCAAAGTAGCACCATGATCTTCATGATAGAGAGTCTCCTATGATATCACATTCATATACTAGTGGGAATTTTCATTATAGAACTTGGCTTGTATATTCCAATGATGGGCTTCCTCAAATTGCCCTAGGTCTTCGGGAGCATGCAAGTTGGATGCGCACCCATTTAGTTTCTTTTTGAGCTTTCATAAACTTATAGCTCTAGTGCATCCATTGCATGGTGATACGTCTCCAACGTATCTATAATTTTTGATTGTTCCATACTATTATATTATCTATTTTGGATGTTTATGGGCTTTATTTTACACTTTTATATTATTTTTGGGACTAACCTATTAACCCAGAGCCCAGTGCCAGTTCCTGTTTTTTCCCTTGTTTCAGTGTTTCGCAGAAAAGGAATATCAAACGGAGTCCAAATGAAATGAAACCTCCGGGAGAGTTATTTTTGGAATGGAAGCAATCGAGAAGACTTGGAGTGTACATAAGGGAAGCAACGAGGAAGGCCCGAGGCAGGGGGCGCGCCCACCCCCCTGGGCGCACCTTCCACCCTCATGGGCCCCTCGTGGCTCCCCTGACCGACTTCTTTCTCCTATATATACCCATATACCATAAAATATCGGGGAACCGAATAGATCGGGAGTTCCGCCGCCGCAAGCCTCTGTAGCCACCAAAAACCAATCGGGAACCTGTTCCGGCACCCTGCCGGAGGGGGGATCCCTCACCGGTGGCCATCTTCATCATCCCGTTGCTCTCCATGACGAGGAGGGAGTAGTTCACCCTCGGGGCTGAAGGTATGTACCAGTAGCTATGTGTTTGATCTCTCTCTCTCTCTCTCTCGTGTTCTTGAGGTGGTACGATCTTGATGTATCGCGAGCTTTGCTATTTTAGTTGGATCTTATGATGTTTCTCCCCCTCTACTCTCTTGTAATTGATTGAGTTTTCCCTTTGAAGTTATCTTATCGGATTGAGTCTTTAAGGATTTGAGAACACTTGATGTAGGTCTTGCCGTGCTTATCTGTGGTCACAATGGGATATCACGTGATCCACTTGATGTATGTTTTGGTGATCAACTTGCGGGTTCCGCCCATGAACCTATGCATAGGGGTTGGCACAAGTTTTCGTCTTGACTCTCTGGTAGAAACTTTGGGGCACTCTTTGAAGTACTTTGTGTTGGTTTGAATAGATGAATCTGCGATTGTGTGATGCATACCGTATAATCATACCCACGGATACTTAAGGTGACAATGGAGTATCTAGCTGACATTAGGGTTTTGGTTGATATGTGTCTTAAGGTGTTATTCTAGTACGAACTCTTTAATAGATCGATCTGAATGAATAACTTTGAGGTGGTTTCGTACCCTACAATAATCTCTTTGTTTATTCTCCGCTATTAGTGACTTTCGAGTGACTCTTTGTTGCATGTTGAGGGATAGTTATATGATCCAACTATGTTATTATTGTTGAGAGAACTTGCACTAGTGAAAGTATGAACCCTAGGCCTTGTTTCCTAGCATTGCAATACTGCTTGTGCTCACTTTTATCATTAGTTACCTTGCTGTTTTTATATTTTCAGATTACAAAAACCTATATCTACCATCCATATTGCACTTGTATCACCATCTCTTCGCCGAACTAGTGCACCTATACAATTTACCATTGTATTGGGTGTGTTGGGGACACAAGAGACTCTTTGTTATTTGGTTGCAGGGTTACTTGAGAGAGACCATCTTCATCCTACGCCTCCCAGGGATTGATAAACCTTAGGTCATCCACTTGAGGGAAATTTGCTACTGTCGTACAAACCTCTGCACTTGGAGGCCCAACAACGTCTACAAGAAGAAGATTGCATAGTAGACATCACATGGCAATCCCTACTCACTCACATTGATATCTATTAATGGGCATCTCCATAGCCCGTTGATATGCCTAGTTGATGTGAGACTATCTCCTTCTTTTTGTCTTCTCCACAACCACCGTCTATTCCACTTATAGTGCTATGTCCTTGGCTCATGCTCATGTATTGCGTGAAAGTTGAAAAAGTTTGAGAACGTCAAAAGTATGAAACAATTGTTTGGCTTGTCATCGAGGTTCTGCATGATTTGAATATTTTGTGTGATGAAGATGGAGCATAGCCAGACTATATGATTTTGTAGGGATAAGCTTTCTTTGGCCATGTTATTTTGAGAAGGCATAATTATTTTGTTAGTATGCTTGAAGTATTATTGTTTTATGTCAATATTAAACTTTTGTTTTGAATCTTACGGATCTGAACATTCATACCACAATAAAGAGAATTACATGGATAAATATATTAGGTAGCATTCCACATCAAAAATTCTGTTTTTATCATTTACTTACTCGAGGACGAGCAGGAATTAAGCATGGGGATGCTTGATACATCTCCAACGTAGCTATAATTTTTGATTGTTCCATGCTATTATATTATCTGTTTTGGATGTTTTATATGCGTTAATATGCTATTTTATACGATTTTTGCGACTAACCTATTAACCTAGAGCCTAGTGCCAGTTCCTGTTTTTTCGTTGTTTTAGAGTTTCGCAGAAAAGGAATACCAAGCGGAGTCCAAACGGAATAAAACTTTCGCGATGATTTTTCTTGGACCAGAAGACACCGAGGAGACTTGGAGTGCAAGTTAGAAGAGCCACGAGGCGGCCACAAGGGTGGAGGGCGCGCCCATGGGGTGTGGCGCTCCCCCCAACCATGTGGGCCCCTAGGTGACCTCCTGACCTAGATCTTCCTCATATATATTCTCATATACCCCAAAAACTTCCAGGGGAGCCATGAAACCACTTTTCCACTGTCGCAACCTTTTGTACCCGTGAGATCCCATCTTGGGGCCTTTTTCGGCATCCTGCCGGAGCGGGGGTTCGACCATGGAGTGCTTCTACATCAACACCATTGCCTCTTCGATGAAGCGTGAGTAGTTTACCACAGACCTACGGGTCCATAGCTAGTAGCTAGATGGCTTCTTCTCTCTCTTTGATTCTCAATACAAAGTTCCCCTTGATGTTCTTGGAGATCTATTCGATGTAATACTCTTTTGCGGTGTGTTTGCCGAGATATGATGAATTGTGGTTTTATGATCAGCTTATCTATGAATATTATTTGAAATCTTCTCTGAATTCTTATATGCATGATTTGATATATTTGCAAGTCTCTTCGAACTATCGTTTTGGTTTGGCCAACTAGATTGGTTTTTCTTGCAATGGGAGAAGTGCTTAGCTTTGGGTTCAATCTTGCCGTGCTCGATCCTAGTGACAGAAGGGGAACCGACACGTATTGTATTGTTGCCATCAAGGATAAAAAGATGGGGTTTTCATCATATTGCTTGAGTTAATTCCTCTACATCATGTCGTCTTGCTTAAGGCGTTACTTTGTTCTTATGATCTTTATACTCTCGATGCATGCTGGATAGCGGTCGATGTGTGGAGTAATAGTAGTAGACGCAGAATCGTTTCAGTCTACTTGACACGGACGTGATGCCTATGTTCATGATCATTGCCTTAGATATCATCATAACTTTGCGCTTTTCTATCAATTGCTCGGCAGTAATTTGTTCACCCACCATAATAATTTCTATCTCGAGAGAAGCCTCTAGTGAAACATATGGCCCCCGGGTCTATTTTCCATCATATAAGTTTCCGATCTACACTTTTAGTTTCCTATTTACTTTCTTTGCAATCCTTTACTTACTATTCCATAAACCAAAAATACGAAAACCATTACTTTACCATTTATCTATCTCTATCAGATCTCACGTGCAAATAACCGTGAAGGGATTGACAACCCCTTTATCACGTTGGGTGCAAGTTGGTGTTTGTTTGTGCAGGTATTCGGTGGCTTGTGCGTTGTCTCTATCGGATCTCGGGTTCTGGCAAAACCCTCAAGGTTCAAACACTGGGGTGCGCGCGAAGTTCTCCCCCTACCGATCCATGTCCGGACTTGCTAAGATCTCAGGAACGAACTCACCACACAAGGGACACAATATTTATACTGGTTCGGGCCACCGTTGTGGTGTAATACCCTACTCCAGTGTGGTGGTGGATTGCCTCTTGGGCTGATGATGAACAATACAAAGGGGGAAGAACAGCCTCCTGAGGATGAGGTGTTCTTGTGCTTGGCGAACTTTTGTGGGTGAGGATTACTCAAGATCAGATGCCTGAGGCTCAGTTGTCTCTCCCCCCTACCGTGGTGGCTACTCCTACTTATATAGGCCCTCGTCCTCTCCCCAAATATCGAGCGGGAAGGGAGCCAACAACGGCCGATTTGAAAGGGGACAACTAGTACAGCTTATCCTGACAAAAAGGGTCTTCGCCTGCAAAAGGCTCTGGTGGTGACGCCGCCTTAGGCTCCATGGTGACCTCCGCCTTGCCGTCCTGCTGGTCTTGGTCTCGTTGCACTGATATGGAAACCTTTGCTTGATGCCTCGGTACTCTGCGCATGCGCTTGCCCCCTTAGCACCAAAGAGGAAACAAGGATGTTGCGCACGCTGGCGCCCGCCTGGTCTCGATCGTCATGCCTCACGTCACGAGAACCTCGCGAGGTTCGCCTTGCCTTGATCTCTCCGCCCCTCGCGAGCCTGCCTGGCGAGGCCACTCCTGAGGAGGTCTTGCGTTGTCTGCCTCGCGAGGCTTGGCCCCTCGCGAGGGTCTTGGATTCCTTGTTGATGAAGATGGGCCGTACGGGCCTGCTAGCAGAGCCATGCCGTGGGCCACAGGTAGGCAATTCTGGGGACTCCCATTCCCAGAACGCTGATAGTAGCCCCCGGGCCCAAGGCGCGCTCGGGCTTGGCTTCGAGGCGAAGCCAAAGGCCAAGGGCGGAGTGCCGCGGGCCCCAACAGCCTGCGGCCTTGGTCGACGCATGGCGGTTGATCGGACGTGGGCATCTCCACTTCCCCATGCTGCCTCAGCAACTGCCTGACTTGACAAGTCCCTGTGACATGCAAGGAAAACCATCATTACCTGTGATCGTGGGGGCGCTGGTTGGCCTTCTCCTGCTATTAATGAGGTGGGGGGGTAGAGCCCCTGTCGCCCATTTCTTGTCGTTCTGCTTGCTTCTTCCTCCTCGATCCTCTGCTAGTAGCAATGGTGCCCATCCGAAGGTTTTCTGCTGCGGAGAAGGGAAAGACTCCCCTCGACATGCCGGCGCCGCTCCCATCGAACAAGAGGTCAGTTCACCGCCGTGATGCAGCGGTGATGCAGGTGGTGATGAGGCCTTGGTGCGAGCGGCCTCCTCCCGCGTATCCGCTACACCTGTATGCCCAAGCTGGGGGATCGGGAGGACAGAGCGACGAGTGCCGACGCGCGCGCCGTGACCAAGGTCGACGTGCTGCGGTAACACGCGTCGCTGCTCCTGGAGTCCATGCGGCGGACTCCTCGCGCGAGCTTGTGCTGTGGGCGGCGATGCCCCCGAGCTCTTGGAATAACTTCCCGCGGTTCTTCTCCGACGTGATGCCGCCGAGGGGACCCCTTGAGCTCTGGTTGCAGCATGCTGACTGCGACGCTCCAGCGACCAGGGCAGAGGTTGAAGTGCTCTCCCCCGGCAAGATCTTCATGACCACCGGCTAGGGTGAGGTCGCGCGGGTTTACGGTGCAGAGGGCGCACTCGCGATCCACTTTGATTATGACGGCGCTTCCACGCTGTCCTTCAAGGTCTTCAATGCGGAGGGCCGCCGCCTGGAGTGCTGCCCCGGAGGGGAAGGCCAGGTTGATGCGCGCTCCGCTCGCGGCTCCTCCAGCAGTAGCGTCTCTTGGGAGTCCAGTGGTTCTCCTTAGCTCTATGAGACTCCAGAGACGAGCGATGGCAGCTACGTGCCCCCGAGCTCCCGCCGTGCCCGGAGCAATGCTGCAGCGTCCGGCCGCTGCCGTGGCTGATCTGGATGGGGTTGCCGCCGGCCTCCCATGGCCCATTGTTGATGATGGCGTCGGCCGCGGGGGCGTGTAGATAGGATCCTCCTAGGTTCTCGTCTTTTGTTCCCTGCGAGGAATCAAGAAGTACCCCGTGGGGGCGTGTAAAGGGTCTGTAATGTCTTTTGTTGATATTAGCCCTATTATGGAAACTTGTGAACGCTTGCCCTGTTTAGGCTCGGTCTCCCCTTTCCAACCACGCGACGGCTCGTTGCTCTACGCTGACAGGTCCCGGTCCCCAGGCAAGCTGCAGCCGTCGCCAGTATGCCAGGTCACGTGTTGTGGTCAAGGCCAGGAGGTGAGCGGCCCGAGGTCCAGTTAGAGCTCCTGAGGCGCGATGCTCAGGGGGTCCCCTTTAGCGCTCAAGCAGCCGTGGTAAGGTAAGAAAGGGAGGCGGTATTGCCTCAACAGGGCTGCGGCGAGCGTGACCCCTAGGCTCCAACGATTAGCCGGTCTGAGCGCGGGACTTATCTTGACGATTCGGGGTCGATTCCTTGCGATGCGCCGCGTTAATGCGTAGCTAGGCCAGGTCCGTGCGAGCCTCCCCTCTTTTGCACGCTCTCCTTCGTGCTCTACGTCCTCAGGTCCCGGCCCTCGAGCGAGCTCAGCCGCCGCTGGTATGCCAGGTCGCGTGTCGTGGTCAAGGCTAGGGGGTGAGGGCTGGAGAGCCAGTAGGAGCTCCTGAGTCGCGATTCTCAGGAGCCCCCCTTTTAACGCGCAAGCGGATTGCATGGGAGGAGAGGGAGCTCATGGTGCTACCTGCTGTCATTCTCATGAGATTCCTGGTTCTGTTCATGAAGGAGAGTCGGGGCAGCTGAAGGTATGTGGCGAAGGGGTTGCTCCTCATGAGCCATCGGGGACCTGAGCCTCGGGAGGCTCTGGGGGTCCAGGTGGTTCCTTGAGGACCGTCTCCATCTCCGCCAGCACATCGTGGTGCCTGGCCTCCTGAGCCGCCAGGATGCTCCGCAGGTTGCGATGATAGGCGGTCGCCATGCTCGGCAGGCCAAAAGGCATGCAAACGTAGTTGTGAGGTGGGCCCTCACAGCGTCCAATGCGCGAAGGCTAGAAAAGCTTCCTCGCCTGGATGGGGAGCTGCGCCTGGTGAGCGGCGGCCGCCGCGCATGGCCCTTGCATCTTGTAGTCCCTGAGTGGTCTTGGTGATGAACTCCTGAACGATGGGCACTCCTCGCCCTGTGTCCTCATAAGGGAAACATGCCATGAAGCACGCGTCCAAGTGGTGCCCAAGCGCCTCCCTCGTGATGTTTGCAAAGTCTGAGGCCCTCCAGAAGAGAGCCCGTGAGCCCTGCCCGAAAGGGGCGCTGGGCGTGCTTTCCTATGCGAAGGAGGGAGGCGCCCCAGGCGTGGGCGCCGATCCTGACGAGGCGCCGCTTGCCTGAGGCCCTGCTTGGTGCAACTGCTTCTTCTTCTTGGGGTGGCCTCAGGAGGGCGCTCGCCCTTGCTGTCGGGGTCGTAGATTGCTGCAGCTTGGAAGGCATGCTCGAGGGAGCACACGACATCTCTTTCTTCGCAAGGGACTGTGATGATTCCGCCGCTTCCCGGCTTCTTGAGGACATTGCAGCCGTGATGGGTCACCGCCATGAACTTGGCCAGGGCTGGATACCCGAGGATGGCATTGTACGGCAGACGGATGTGCGCGACGTCAAAGTCGATGAGTTCAGTGCAGTAGTTTTTACGTTCTCCAAAGGTGACGGGAAGGCGGACCTGCCCGATCGGGGTTGTGGAGCCGTCGGTCACTCCTGAGAAAGGCTTGGTAGGCTGAAGCTGGTCATATGGCACTTGGAGGTTGTCGAACGTGTCGACGGACAGGACGTTGAGCCCTGCGCCGCCGTCGATGAGGGTCTTGGTGACTTGCACGTTGCTAATGACTGGGGAGCAAAGCATCAGGAGGGCACCTGCGTAGCCGCGCACTTGAGTTGATCTGCCGAACTGAAGGTGATGGCGCACTTGGACCACCTGAGCGGGCGTGTGGCCTCGAGCTTGGGGAGGACTACATTCACTTCATGAGCAAACTGTTTGAAGATACACTGCGAGGCTGGAGCCTAAGCTTCGCCCAAGATGCAGGCGGTAGCACGCGGCTCCTGGAAGCCCCCAGCCCCCTCGTCTTGATGGTGGTCGTCATTCGTTCTTGGCGGTGGCGGTAGTGGGGGAAGACCAGCGTTGCCCTAAGGACGATCATCACGAGGCTGGTCCGTCCAGGCGCCCTCGCGAGGCTGATCCTGCCAGCGGTCCTCACGAGGCCGGTCGCACCACTCCTGGCGCGGGCCACGGTCGTCCCAGCGTCCGCCACCATGTCCTCCTCCTCGGCCATAGCCCCGGTCGCTGCGCTCGGGGCGTCGACCGAAGCGTCCTTCTCGAATGGCTCTGTGCTCTTGACAGTCACTGGTGTTGTGGGTATGCAGGTTATGGAAGGCGCAGAATGGTCGGCTGCTCTTGGATGACTCGGGCTGGTCTCTGCCGTGCTTGGTGTCCGGTTCCGCCGCGAGCACGGCTGCTCCCTTGCGCTTTCTTCTCCTCTGGGTACGCAACCGGGAGCTCGAGGAGGGAGAGGCGCCCCTCCCCAGCTCTGGCGCACTTGGTCGCCAGGTTGAACAACTCGAGTGATGTTCACAGCTCCTCGTGGATGGCGAGCTCTTCTTTCATCTTGACGTCGCGGACGCCATCAGAGAACGCGGAGATGATGGCCTCGTCCGTCACCTTGGGGATTTTGAGACGAACGTTGTTGAAGCGCTGGATGTACTTCTGGAGGGTTTCTCCTAGTTGTTGCTTGACGCGACGCAAGTCACCCGCGGCTGGGGGGCGATCGCAAGTGCCCTGGAAGTTGGCGACGAAGCAGTTGCGCATCTCGTCCCAGGAGGAGATCGAGCCTGGAGGCAGGTTCAGGAGCCAGGAGCGAGCGCCATCCTTGAGAGCCATGGGAAACCAGTTCGCCATGACTTTCTCGTCGCCGTTGGCCGCCTCGATGCTCAGCTCGTAGAGCTGCAGGAACTCCGCGGGGTCGGGGGTGCCGTCATAGCGAGGAGGCAGATCTGGCTTGAACTTGCCCAGCCAGGCGACGCTACGCAGCTTGGGGGTGAAGGCGCGACAACCGCCCGTGGTCACCGGGGCCCTCCTTGGAGGTGGAGCTTGGTCTTGGCACCTGCGCGCTGCTACCGCAAGCGGCGCGGGGACATGCCGCAACAAACGATCCTGGCGCGACGGTGCAAGGAGTGGCGGAGCGTTCTCTTGCGGTCGAGGGACTTCTTGACAGCTTCTTTCTTCACGCGTGGGCGCCGGACGCGGTGGGTCGCGCCGTGGAGCCGCGCGCCTTGACGCGAGGGCGCCGTCTTGGTGCAGAGGTGGTGGAGGTGCTCTGTGAGCTACGTCGTCCGTGGCTGGCGGAGGGCGAGGCAGAGAGAGAGATGGCACAGGGGAGCCCCCTGCGGTGCGGACAAGCTCGGCGATGCGGTCGATCCAGTCCTCGTAGAGGTCGTCGACTGGGCGGTAGCGCAGGAGGTCGTGCACCATGAGCAGCGCTGCCCGTGCGTCCGTGGGAACACGACGAGCGTGAGAGGACGAACCAGCAGGAGTCAGCGATGGAGTGGCGGTGCGGCCGTCCTGTCGTACCAAGGGGTGCAACAAGGACGCTTGCTACTCGTTCCCCACCGGGACGGTGGCGGCGTTGGCGGCAGGCGACGGAGAGCGACGGGGTGGCCCGCCGACAGGGGCCGTCTGGGCAACACGGGTGGCGAGGGCGGCCCCGGCTCGGCGCGGGCACGGCGTACGTCCGCCATGGAGACGACGAAGCGACGTGACGCGGAGTGACGGAAGGGAAGCTTCGGCGCACCCCTACCTGGCGCGCCAAATGTTGGATCTCGGGTTCCGGCAAAACCCTCAAGGTTCGAACACTGGGGTGCGCGCGAAGTTCTCCCCCTACCGATCCACGTCCTGACTTGCTAAGATCTCAAGAACGAACTCACCACACAAGTGACACACGGTTTATACTGGTTCGGGCCACCGTTGTGGTGTAATACCCTACTCTAGTGTGGTGGTGGATTGCCTCTTGGGCTGATGATGAACAGTACAAAGGGGGAAGAACAGCCTCGGGAGGATGAGGTGTTCTTGTGCTTGGTGAACTTGTGTGGGTGAGGATTACTCAAGATCA
Source organism: Aegilops tauschii subsp. strangulata (assembly GCF_002575655.3). Taxonomy (NCBI): domain Eukaryota; kingdom Viridiplantae; phylum Streptophyta; class Magnoliopsida; order Poales; family Poaceae; genus Aegilops; species Aegilops tauschii. The sequence goes on from NC_053037.3 coordinate 144,105,977, forward strand.
GATGCCTGAGGCTCAGTTGTCTCTCCCCCCTACGGTGGTGGCTAGTCCTACTTATATAGGCCCTGGTCCTCTCCCCAAATATTGAGCGGGAAGAGAGCCAACAACGGCCGATTTGAAAGGGGACAGCTAGTACAGCTTATGCTGACAAAAGAGGTCTTCGCCTGCAAAAGGCTCTGGTGGTGACGCCGCCTTGGGCTCCATGGTGACCTCCGCCTTGCCATCCTGCTGGTCTTGGTCTCGTTGCACTGATATGGAAACCTTTGCTTGATGCCTCGGTACTCTGCGCCTGCGCTTGCCCCCTTAGCACCAAAGAGGAAACAAGGACGCTGCGCGCGCTGGCGCTCGCCTGGTCTCGATCGTCATGGCTCACGTCACGAGAACCTCGCGAGGTTTGCCTTGCCTTGATCTCTCGGCCCCTCGCGAGCCTGCCTGGCGAGGCCGCTCCTGAGGAGGTCTTGCGTCATCCGCCTCGCGAGGCTTGGCCCCTTGCGAGGGTCTTGGATGCCTTGTTGATGAAGATGGGTCGTACGGGCCTGCTAGTAGAGCCACGCCGTGGGCCGCAGACAGGCAAGTCTGGGGACCCCCGTTCCTAGAACACCGATAGTCTCCTACTAGATTGATAACTTGGTTCTCAAAACCGAGGGAAATACTTACTCTACTTTGCTGCATCACCCAACACAAGGTCAAGAGGTAGCACTGGTCAGTGACAGATGGGTCCCAATGCTTTGTCTGACCAGTCAACGGTCAGTGTTGACTGCTGACGTCATGATGACGTCAGGATGGCATCATAATTCCTTTTTGTATTAAGACTAATTTCATAATTCTTTCAAAAAAAAGAATAATTTCATAATATTATTTAAACATTGAAAAATCATAGAAAATTATCCGTAACTCAGATGAAGAAGTTTTATACATCAAAGTTGATCAGAAAATCGAGATGAATCTGAATACGCAGTTCATTCGTCTGTCACGCGTCCCTAGCATAGCGAACCTGCAACCGTCCCCCTCCGGTTCGTTTGTCCGAAAATGCCAAACTACAAGAAAACTTTCCCGGATGTTGTCCCCCTTTGCCGGTACCGTGTAGCAGTATGACAGGTCACCCCTAGAACTACATATCGTCATGTCATGCTTAGTGATGCATCTGTGTGCTTTGTATTTACTGTTTCTCCCCCCTCTTCTCTCCGGTAGACCCCGAGACCACTACTCATGCCCCTGTATTCGACTACATTACCGACGACCCTCCTTCCCTTTCAGCAGAGCTTCCATGCAAGGAAACCCCCTTGCTCATTTCGATATCACCCATTCCATTCTCTCTCATGCTTGCATTATATTTTCCTATTGTTATTGTTTGCTCCTATTCTGATGCATAGCCTGGTTTTCTAACCACTCATTGGACCTTACGTGGTTATCCTAAACTGCTTAGTATAGGTTGGTTAGTGATTCATCAGTGACCCCACCTTGTTCTTGTCGCCCTGCTTCATCATCGACGACCAAAGCCCGACACCTCACATCACATAACGCCCTTTTTTTGCTCAATTCTGCAGAGCTACTATCAATTGTCGAGGGTGATGCCCCGTAACGTACTCCTGACAATAACTTTGTAGTGTAGTTATTCGGTCATGGTCAACGAGGGTGATTCCTCCTTCACCACTCCCGATACGACTCTGTCGTCCAACACCTCAAGTATGAACCTCGAGGGTGATTCCTCTTATGTTCACTTGGACGATTACGTCAAGTGGATTCCATCGAGGGTGATTCCTCGGATTCCCCTTGTTGTTTTGGACACATGGTTGCATGGACTTTACTTGAGACCATTATTGAAGTCGGGTCGGCCGTGAGGGGTACCCGCGAGTTGATGTGAAAGTCGGGCGTGCCTGGAGAGCACCCGTGAGATAATTACGTGGTACGGCCAGACATTCTGGGCCCTTGCCGTAAGTCGACGAGATGGGGCAACGGGGTCACATCGCTCGTGAGTCCCTACTCGTCTCCGTGAGGTCCTAATACACTAAGGTTTGGGTATTTGTTCTGAGTTGTCCTCTGGCCTTTACACACTAACCACCACGCGGGAATAGTTATGGGCACTCAGCGTAGCAGTATCAGCCGAAACTTTGTCAGACGTCCAGTTCAGCATTGCAGCATGGTTGGGCCGGCACCATCCTTGTAGTGGTAGAGCCTGGACGCACCCTGCATGCAACGACCCGGAGTGCAACGGGTGACGGGCCCAAGATACTAGAGTGCTTAGGATGTAGACCGGCGGAGACCTCTGTGCTGAGCCTAGGTAGGGCTGTGACGTGTTGATCTTCTTAGGCCGGGCATTGACCCAGGAAAGTGTGTCCGGCCAGAGTAATCAAGTGTATTGGGTAATGTGGTGCACCCCTGCAGGGAAGATTATCTATTCGAATAGTCGTGTCCATGGTAACGGACGTTCAGACTTGTATCCTGATCTATTACAACAAAAAATGGATACTTGAGATATGTGATGGATATGTGGCTCCGAGATTGCTTTCTCGCAGGGAGTCGAGGAAGGATCTCTAGGAGTTAATAATACAACATGTTTGTTAAATATAAACTTCCATTCTATACTCTTCTGAATGCTGCAAGATGCTTGGAGCTGCTTGAAGATGCTAGTCTTTGATAGGCTAGGCCTTCCCCTCTATTCCGGCATTCTGTGGTTCAGTCCAGAGATACATACCTACCTTTGATACCAATGCATACTTAGTATAGATCTGATGCTTGCGACTACTCTGGATGAGTACTCACGGTTGCTTTGCTGCCCCTTTTCCCCCTTATTCCTTCTTTCTGGTTGTAGCAACCAGATGGTGGATCCCTGGAGCCAGACGGCACCGCTGATGGATACTACTACATGGAGGCCACCGAAGACCAGGAGTAGTTAGGAGGTTCCAGGGAGGAGGACTTGCCTCTTCGATCGTTGTTGCTTTTGTGCTAGCCTTCTTAAGGCAGTCTTGTTTAACTTACGCATGTGCTCAGATATTGTTGCTTTTGCTGACTCTTGTGTATCAAGCTATGTATTTGAGTCCTCAAGGCCCCTGGCTTGTAATATTAAGTTTGTATTATTTCAATTTGTGTCTAGAGTTGTGTTGTGATATCTTCCCATGAGTCCCTGATCTTGATCATACACATTTGCGTGTATGATTGGTGTACGATTGAATCTGGGGCGTCATAGTGGATGAGCTGTCTTGAGAGAGCTCGAGGATCGACCCCTCTCTACAGTGGAGACTAGCCTCTATTTATAGTGGCCTTGGTCCCCTTCCCTCATAGCTTAGGCGGGAAGGGATACCACAACGGCCAATTTGAAGAGGGACAGGACTACACTCTATCCTAACTAAAGGTGGTCTTCGTCTGCAAAGCTTCTGGTCGTGATGTTGTGGTGGGCTCGACGATGAGCTCTGTCTTGCCGAGCCAGGGGCCTTGGTCTTGTTGCACCGGAATGGAAACCTTTGGGGGGTTCCTTGGGAACCCGCATATGTCCTTGCCTCCTTAGCACCAAAGAGGGAACTGTCCTCTCCTGCGCTATTTGGCGCCCTCCTGGCCTTGGTCATTATGGCTCATGTCACCGCGAGCCTCGCGAGGTGGACGCTTGCCTAGAGATATCCGCTCCTCAGGAGGCTGCTCCTCGGGAGGACTTGATGTCATTCACCTCGCGAGGCGGGGGCTCGCTAGGGTCTTGTCTGTGAAGTCTTGTAGCTGGGCTATACTGGGCCCTCGACGGGGCCACGCACTGGGCCGCAGGTAGACAGGTCTGGGTGTCCCCGGTTCTAGAACGCTGACAGTAACCCCCGGGCCCACGGCATGCCCGACCTAGCTTCGAGGCAAAGGCAACGAAGGGAGGGTGAGGTGACGCGGGCCCTAAATGCCTGTGGACTAGGCTTGACGCGACGGGACACAGACGCCCCCACTTCCCCATGTCGCCTCGGCAACCGCCTAGACCGACAAAAGCCTGACGCGCAATGTGGGGCCATCATTGCTTGAAGGTGGAAGGACGTTGGTTGGCCTTCTGTGATCACCTATAAGAGGCGGAGGGGCAGAGCCCCCAGCCTTCCTTTGTCTTCTCATCCATTCACTTCCATTCCTTGCCACTGCAGCCATGGCGCCAGTGAGGAGGTTCACCTCCGCGGAGAAGGGCAAGGCGCCCCGGGAAGAGTCAGAGCTGCCTCCGCCCAAGAGGGGGCGCGGCCGCCCCAAAAAATCCGCCGCAACACCCGTGGAGCCTCCCCAGAGGTGGGGTTCACACTGGCTCAGGAAGACGTAGGAAGAACCACACCCACGGGAGTGGCCGCGGAAGTCGCGGTAGCCGTGGCCGAGGGGGAGGCGTGCGGTGGCCGCCCGGGCACCTCGCCTGCGAGCCCACTCTGAAGACATGGCCTGATATTTTTTTGTGTGGATGGAGAGTCCACCCTGCACCTGGATGCAGCTTCCGCGCTCCTTTGCGGAGGAGCTTCCGGCGGGAGGACCCATCGGCTGTGGCTGCAGCCTGACGGCTGCTACAACAGATCCTCGTGGGCGGTGGTCGAGGTCACCCCCTCCGGCTATGTGTATCTGGCCCGAGGGTGGCAGTCATTCGCCCGCGCCCGCTGCCGGATGGGGAGGCACACCCTCCACATGAAGTACGATGGGGCGACGATGGTCTTCGTCAAGATCTTCGAGGAGGATGGAGGACGCCTGGGATGCTGCCCAGAGGGTGACATCAGCAGCGGCGACCACGTCTCCTCTAACGATGATGGCTGCGGCAGCGACGTCCTCAGTGGCGAACTCTCCCTTGGCGACGGCCGCGACACCTCCAGAGGCGACGACACTTCTTCTGAGGGGAGCTCGAGCAACGACGACTACGACGAGCCGCCGCGTCAAGGAGGAAGACTCCGACTGAACGCTAGGGATGCCGGAGTTGGAGCCTCAGGAGGTGCGGCCTTCAGGAGCCTGCTTCTTTTGTTTTCTTTGTTTCATGCATTGTAATCATCAAGGGCCCCGTGGGGGCGTGTAAGGAACTATGGCACCTGCGCCCTTATCCTAATGTTATTCTTGTTTTTAAATCATGCTGGCGTCCTTTCTTTGGGCTCGATCCCCCTTTCCTTTGTGATAGCTTGGTGCTCTGCATCGCCGGGACGCAGTCCCCAGGCAACGAATCAAGACGAGTCCCATTCGGGGTGCGTGAAACGACTGGTGTCATTTAAATCTCAAGCAATGCATGTGCTGCCGGTCCATGCTCCTCTTCCCATACTCCCTCGTGAGGTTTACCCCCCATTTCCTTGCTCACCATGGTGCTCTACGTCCTCAGGACACGGCCCTCGAGCGGGGCCCAGCCATCGCTGGTATGTCAGGTCGCGATGCCTGGAACAAGGCCAGGGGTGAGGGCCCGAGAGCCAGTAGGGGATCCTGAGACACGATGCTCAAGAGCCCCCTTTTAACGTGCAAGAAGCTTGCGCGAAATAGCAGTAGTTCACCTCGCGGGGGTTGCTACGAAAGGTCTTGGGCTAGCGACATGCGGCGTGCGAAGTGCTTTTACTTAGCCTTTCGCGGATCAAACCGCTGCGTGATCGAGGCGGGCCCTCCTAAGCGACAAGGTGTCGTCAGGGCCGATCGAATGACTGTCTCCTAAGGTTCCTGCATATTAACCAATTACAAGATACAAGGGGAAACACGCTGTGACACCCTGGATTTTGCCTTCTCTCTTTTCCGGACTTGCTTTTGCCTTTGCCTTGGATTTGGGTTTTGGAATCAATTTTCCTTGCTGTCTAGAATTTCTAGTGATTTTCAGATTGGTTTTTGATATTTTGTTTTGTGGTTTTTAAATATTTTCAGAGGGAGAGACTTGTCTTGAAGCTAACCAGGAGGAGTGTGATCCTCCTCTGCACTAAGGCAAGCCACACCAGCATTTGGATGGTGTCATTTCAATATCTATGATTTTTTCTACTTAAATATTAGTTCTTATATGCATTTAAAAATTTGTTAAATAAATATGGTTGCTTGCTAGTTACTTTGTCATGCTTGAAATGTTTGTTTAAGTTACTGGTTGAATGCATGGACTAGTTTGGTCTAGTAGAATAAAATTTTGTCTTAGGTATATTGCTATGATAAATATTGATGGTTCTTTTTGTTAAGTGATATTTTCATATAAATTATGAGTTAATCAAAATATTGCATGATAATAAAAAATGAGGTAGAACCAGTAAAGTTTAATCATGAGTAGTGCAAGAAAGTTATGTTGATAAGTTTGATCCGTACATGGGAGTTGCATGCTTTGCATGTCGATTAGTTGCATGATCATGGCATCGTATGACTTGGTGGATTAATTTTTATTTTCAAGTTAAACCTGTTAATAGTCCAACTTGAATATAACGTTGATCAAGTCATGGTGCCACTGAATCGGGTTTTTCTCAGTGCGACCACATTTACCTTGTGGGAGGTCTTGATTCGGTCCTTTGTTGTGCCTCTCGCCCGTGCCTCCAACGAGGGAAGGTTATGGGTGTGCATACCCTGGCCCGGTAAGCAGACATAGCCTTGTGTGCCCATTTGTTTTTGTGGTAGCTTGTCCCTGTTTGGGACCATTTTGCCACGACGGTGGCCGTTGGTGCCTTTGGTAGGCACGGGGCCACCCAGGACATAGCCCTGAGAGGGAGTTTGTCGGAGTGGTCAGGAGAGTGTCATGACAAGGGGAGTGTTTCGTCGGAATGCTGTTGGTCCACCTGAATGGGAGTGCGAGGCCTTGGGTTCCATGGTGTGGGTAAAGTGCGCTACCTCTGCAGAGTGTATTAAATCTATCGATAGCCGCGTCCTCGGTTATGGGCACAACTCGGGAGTAAGTCACACGATGGATCAAATTTTATAATTAATCTTGCACACTAAATAACTATTGTTGGCACTGACTTCGTGAAGATTCTGGAGATCATGAGCTGATCATGAGTGATTGGTTTCAGTTGTGATCCGGGTACGATCACCGTTTGGTTACGAGGTAACCCGTCTGGTAAGCGAGTCCGTGGGACTCGCTGCACATGTTGGTTTCACCGCATTAGTAGCATTACTTCCATTGCATTAACCTGAATAATTGTCTTGATATTGTTTGTCATTGTGCTTATGTTTGTTGCGAGCTTGCAAGTACATTCAATGTACTGACCTGGCGTGTCATGCCAGCTTTCAGGCAAGTCGTTTTGCATCGGAGAGCTTCCCGCGTCTAGGTCGTGTCCACGTTGGTGTCCCTGTGCTATGGAGTTCCACTTCGTCGTTCTTCCGCTGTCGCGTAGTTCGTGTGATCGAGGCCCCTTCATGTTCATTAAATAATGTAGATACTATTCAACCGCACCGTGTGTGCCGCTTGGCCTCTTATCTTGATGTAATATCAGGCCTGTGTAATCTCCTAGCATCAATAAAGCGGTTGTTTCTGTACCATGTTGTTGTGTGTTGCCAGAAGGCTTGATCTCTGGGCTGGCAATGCAAGGTAAACCGGTTGCTCTGAGCCGGGGTGCCACACGCGTGCTTGCTGATCTGCTCTTGATCGTTCCGTGAGAAGACAAAGGCACTAAGGACTTGGTGAGGTGACGTGCACGGGGCCGGCCCGCGAGCCAGAGCTCAGACGCTTAGATTTCTCAGCGCTGCAGGGACGGACCCAAGCACAGGCGCCGTGTCAATAGCCCCCTCTCGTGGGATGTTCAGGAGGAGAGCTGGAAATGCATGCAACCAGCGGGGTGGTGACTCAAATGTGAAATCGAGCGCGGGGTTAACAACCATGGTGACTCATGAAAGCATAACTGGTTCAGGGTACATGAACTAAACAGTGCAACCGTAGGGGCGGACCCTTATAACATGAGGATATGCAGCCCGTGGGGCGCCCTTAATTGAACAAACCAAAAAGTCACCTGGCAATGATGCTGGAGGGGCGTCGGGGTAGTCGGTGAAGCGCGTCGCGGAGTCACGGGGACCCGTTCCTCACGAGCCGGATGGCTCTAGAGGCTCAAGAGTCCAAGGGGGCTCGCGAGGGTCCGGGGCCTCCTGAGACACCACCGCTGAGCGTCGGGCCTCGTGAGACACCATTGCTCGCTACGCCAAGTGCTAATAGGAGGCACCAGCGTTCAACAGGCCGAAAGGCATGCATACGTAGTTGCAGGGGAAGCCCCCACTCTGGCTAATGCGGGACGGCCAGAAGAGGTCCTGAGAAGCGGCCCTATTAAGGCCCGGGATGTTGAGTAGATGCACAGCCCGTCGCCTACATCAGGGGCAGCGGGCGCACTCGTGGGGCGCGCGGGGCAGCGCTCACCGCACATGGCTTGCGCCTCCTGAAGTTCCTCGATCGCCTTGGTTATGAATTCTCGTGAACCTGGCGCCTCACCCCTTGTTCCTTACTTGTGGAGGCGCACGTCAAGGCACGCCTCCAAGTGGTTCCCGAGCACCTCCCTCGTCACACTGGTCAGGTAAGAGGCTCTCCAGACGGAAGCCCATGAGCCTGTCCTGAGGAAGGCGTCGGGCGCTACTTCCTATGCAGAAGGGAGGGGTGCCTCGGTAACAGGAGCGGAGCCTGAGGCGTCGTCGATGGATTTCTTGGCCTCCGGGCGACTCTTGGGGTGGAGCTGCTTCTTCTTCACGGGGGTGGCCTCGGGAAGCATGATGTCGCCCTCTTCGTTGGAGTTTTCAGCCGTTGCGGTGTGGTAGGCATGCTCAAGGGAGTAGACAATGTACTTCTTATCACATGCGCCCGTGATGATGCCGCTCCACCCAGGCATCTTGAGGACGTTGTAGCCATGATGAGTAGCCGCCATGAACTTGGCGAGCGCTGGGTACCCCGGGATAGTGTTGTACGGGAGGCTGATGTGGGCCATATCAAAGTCGATGAGCTCGGTGTGGTAGTTGCCGCGCTTGCCGAAGGTGACGGGGAGGTGCACCTTCCCCAGGGGAGTGGTGGAGTCGTCGGTCACCCCAGAGAACGGCTTGGTGGGCATGAGCTGGACATAAGGCACCTGAAGCATCTCGAAGGTCTTGGCAGAGAGCACGTGGAGGCCAGCGCCACAGTCGATGAGGGTCTTGGTGACCGAAACGTTGCTGATGGTGGGCGTGCACAACATGGGGACCACGCCAGAAGTGGCCGCGCACCTGAGGTTGTCCCTGGAGTCGAAAGTGATGGCGTACTACGACCACCTGAGGGGATGCACAACCTCGAGCTTCGGGAGGGCTGCATACACTTCGCGAGAGAACTGCTTGAAGGCGCGATTCAAGACGGGCACCTAAGCTCCACCAAGGATGCAGGCAATTGCGTGAGGCTCCTGGTAGCCCCCAACCCCATCATCCTGATGGTTGTTGTCATTCCTCCTTGGCGGTGGCGGCAGCGGAGGGAGACTGGCGTTGCCCTGAGAACGGGCCTCGCGAGCCTGATCATGCCAGCCACCCTCGTGAGGCTAGTAACGCCAGCCTTGATGTGGGTTGCGGTTGTCGCAGCCGGCTCCGCCACATCCTCCTCCGCGGCCGAAGCTACGGTCATTACGCTTGGGGCGGCGGCCCAGGCACTCGTCCTAGAGCGCCCTGAGCTCCTGGCAGTCATCGGTGTTGTGCGTGTACACGTTGTGGAAGACACAGGATGGGCGAGCATCCTTGGGGGGCTCGCAGTGATCACGGCCGCGCTTCAGCTCGGCTCTGCTGCCAGCACGGTGGGGCCCTTGTGCTTTGCTTCCTTAGCCTTGGCCTTCTTGTCTTTAGGGTCGACATCTGGGTGCTTGAGGAGGGAGAGGGGGCCTTCTTCCACCCTGGTGCACCTGTCCGCCAAGTTGAACATCTCTAGCGCCGTGCACAGGTCATTGTGGATGACGAGCTCCTCGCTCATAGTGCCGTTCGTGACGCCCTCGGTGGACGCCAGTATGATGGCTTCGTCTGAGGCCTTCGGGATCTTGAGGCGAACCTAGGTGAAGCGCCGAATGTACTTGCGGAGAGTCTCACCCGACTACTGCTTCACGCGTCGCAGGTCGTTGACAGTGAGGGCGCGGTCACGGGTTCCTTGGAAGTTGGCGATGAAGCGCTCGCGAAGCTCATCCCAAGAGGAGATCGACCCCTCCGGCAGGTGCATGAGCCAGGAGCACGCGTCGTCTTTGAGAGCCATGGGGAACCAGTTCGCCATGACCTCTCCGTCGCCGTTGGCCGCCTTAATGCTCAGTGAGTAGAGTTGGAGGAACTCCGCAGGGTCACGGACGCCGTCGTAGCGCGGGGGCAGATCTGCTTGAACTTGACAGGCCAGACAACTCGGGGCAACTCACGAGCGAAGGCAGGGCAGCCTGCCGCACTCACGAGCGTTGCCCGCGCGAGGGGGCGTAGTCCTGATGGCCATGCACGGCGGACTCCAGAGCGGCCCAGTCTTGGTGCTGACGCGACGGTGTGGGGAGCGCGTCGTACTACGGCTGCTGCACGACCTGGCAGCTGGCCTCGTCCCTGGCCGGCGCCAGTGCTCCGCGCGACGGGTCGCGTGGGCGTGCATTGTGCCTTGGCTCAGCGCCAGCGCTGCGCAGAGCAGGAGGCGGGGCGCGCCATGCGCCACATCACCCACATGACACGGCGGGGGAAGGAGCAAATGGGAAGGCGTTGGGGCCTCTCCGGCGGCGTTGACGAGCTCGATGATGTGGCCCAGCGAGGCGTCGTAGACCTCGTTGGCAGGGTGGTAGGTCAGCAACTCGCGCGCCATGATCAGTGTAGCCTGCGCATTCGTTGGCCCGTGACGGGCATGGGAGGACGAGGCCATGGTGGGAGTGAGGGAAGGCGTGGTGGTGCGACCATCACGCTGCACAAAGGGCGGCCGCGTGGAGTCCTGCTGCTTGTGAGCGGCGGGGTCGGTGGTGGCGTTGGCCGCGGGGGAAGCAGAGCAGCGCGGGGTGCCGCGGCTCATCGGCGCCGTCTGAGCGACGCGAGCGGCCCGGCGCTCGGCGCGAACTCGGCGGGCGTCGGCCATGGGAGAGGCAAAGCAGGGACGGAACAAAGCGGAAGGGAGAGCTTCGACACGCCCCTACCTGGCACGTCAAATGTCGGGATCGAGGCTACGCGGATCCAAACAAGGTTCGAACTCTGGGGCGTGTGCAAAGGATATAGCCTAGCCACAGCTCACTACTCACCACCCTATAGGTTAACTCCGACGAGTTCGTGCGAGCAGGAAGAAGAAGTGGACACGGTGGTTCACCCAGGTTCGGGCCACCTTGTGGTGTAAAATCCTACTCCTGCTTTGTGGTGGATTGCCTTGCGAGGAGGATGAGGATGAACTAGTATAGTGGATGAGCTGTCTTGAGAGAGCTCGAGGATCAACCCCTCTCTACGGTGGAGACTAGCCTCTATTTATAGTGGCCTTGGTCCTCTTCCCTCATAGCTTAGGCGGGAAGGGATACCACAATGGCGAGTTTGAAATGGGATAGGAGTACACCCTATCCTGACTAAAGGTGGTCTTCATCTGCAAAGCTTCCGGTCGTGACGCTGTGGTGGGCTCAGCGATGACCTCTGTGCTGCCGAGCCAGCGGCCTTGGTCGTGTTGCACCGTAATGGAAACCTTTGGGGGATTCCTTGGGAACCCACGTACGTCCTTGCCTCCTTAGCACCAAAGAGGTAACTATCCTCTCCTACGCCCATTGGCGCCCTCCTGGCCTTGGTCGTCATGGCTCACGTCACTGCGAGCCTCGCGAGGTGCGATGCTTGACTAGAGATATCCGCTCCTCGGGAGGCTGCTCCTTGGGAGAGTTGATGTCATTCGCCTCGCGAGGCGGGGGCCTCGCGAGTGTCTTGTCCGTGAAGTCTTGTAGCTGGGCCATACTGGGCCCTCGACGGGGCCACGCGTTGGGCCGCAGGCAGACGGGTCTGGGTACCCCTGGTCCCCAGAACACCGACATCATCATATGTTGACTTGGAGCTTCTTTGTTTCCCTTTGTTCTTGTAGAACTTGTTGAAGTTCTTAAAGTTGGGGAACGTAGCATGCAACTTCAAAAAATTTCCTACGCTCACGCAAGATCTATCTAGGAGATGCATAGCAATGAGAGGGGGGAATGTGTCCACGTACCCTCATAGACCGAAAGCGGAAGCGTTTGACAACGTGGTTGATGTAGTCGAACTTCTTCTTGTTCCGACCGATCAAGCACCGAACGTACGGCACCTCTGAGTTCTGCACACCTTCAGCTCGATAACGTCCCTTGAACTCTTGATACAGCAAAGTTTCGAGGGAGAGTTCCGTCAGCACGACGGTGTGGTGATGGTGATGGTGAAGTGATCCGCGTAGGGCTTCGCCTAAGCACTACGTGAATATGACTGGAGGCGCAAACTATGCAGGGGGGCGCCGCACATGGCTAACAATGTTTGTTGTGTGTTCTAGAGGTGCCCCCCTCATATATATAGGTTGGAGGGGAGGAGAGGCAGCCAAGGGGGCGCCCCAAGTAGGAGGAATCCTACTTGGGGTCCTCCCAATTCGGCCTTCCCCCTTTCCTATTACTATTTGGAGTAGGAAGGGAAGAGGGGAAAGGGGGAATCCTATTCCCTTTTTCCTTTCCTTCTTCCCCTTCCTTCTCCAATTTGGCCAGCCCATATGGGGGGGGGTGCACCAGCCCCTTTGTGGCTGGTGTGTTTCCCCTCTTGGCCCATTAGGCCCATATAGCTTACCGGGGGTTGCCCGGAACCCCTTCCGGTGACTCGATACGTACCCGGCACCCCCAGAACACTTTCGGTGTCCGAATACTATCGTCCTATATATGAATCTTTACCTCTCGACAATTTCTAGACTCCTCTTCATGTCCGTGATCTCATCTAGGACTCCGAACAACATTCGGTCACCAAATCACATAGCTCATATAATACAAAATCGTCATCGAACGTTAAACGTGCGGACCCTACGGGTTCGAGAACTATGTAGACATGACCGAGACACCTCTCCGGTCAATAACCAATAGCGGAACCTGGATGATTATATTGGTTCCTACATATTCTACGAAGATGTTTATCGGTCAAATCGTAATGACAACATACGTTATTCCCTTTGTCATCGGTATGTTACTTGCCCGAGATTCGATCGTCAGTATCTTCTTACCTAGTTCAATCTCGTTACCGGCAAGTCTCTTTACTCGTTCCGTAATGCATCATCCCACAACTAACTCATTAGTCATATTTCTTGCAAGGCTTATCATGATGTGCATTACCGAGAGGGCCCAGAGATACCTCTCCGATACTCGGAGTGACAAATCCTAATCTCGATCTATGCTAGCCCAACAAACACCTTCGGAGATACCTGTAGAGCATCTTTATAATCACCCAGTTACGTTGCGATGTTTGATAACACACAAGGTATTCCTCCGGTATCCGGGAGTTGCATAATCTCATAGTCAAAGGAATATGTATATGACATGAAGAAAGCAATAGCAATAAAACTGAACGATCAACATGCTAAGCTAACGGATGGGTCTTGTCCATCACATCATTCTCCTAATGATGTGATCCCATTCATCAAATGACAACACATGTCTATCGTTAGGAAACCTAACCATCTTTGATTAACGAGATAGTCTAGTAGAGGCTTACTAGGGACACGGTGTTTTGTCTATGTATCCACACATGTATCAAGTTTCCGGTTAATACAATTCTAGCATGAATAATAAACATTTATCATGATATAAGGAAATATAAAATAACAACTTTATTATTGCCTCTAGGGCATATTTCCTTCAGTCTCCCACTTGCACTAGAGTCAATAATCTAGTTCACATCACCATGTGATTTAACACCAATAGTTCACATCACCATGTGATTAACACCCATAGTTCACATCGCCATGTGACCAACACCCAAAGGGTTTACTAGAGTCAATAATCTAGTTCACATCGCCATGTGATTAACACCCAAAGAGTATTAAGGTGTGATCATGTTTTCCTTGTGAGAGAAGTTTAGTCAACGGGTCTGCCACATTTAGATCCATATGTATTTTGCAATTTTCTATGTCTACAATCCTCTGCATGGAGCTACTCTAGCTAATTGCTCCCACTTTCAATATGTATCCAGATTGAGACTCAGAGTGCTCCAGATCGGTGTTGAAGCTTGCATCGACGTAATTCTTTACGATGAACTCTTTATCACCTTAGTCCTCTAAGGATAATTTTGACCGCTGTCAAGTGATCTACTCCTGGATCACTATTGTACCCCTTTGTCAAACTCATGGCAAGGTACACAATAGGTCTGGTATACACACAACAAAAAAAGACACTTCCGTGATGATACGTGTTTGTCACAGTAGTTTACATTTTGTGTCATGCATGTACATCCATGACGATTTTATGACAGAATCAAGATAGTCATACCTGTGCTGTCGTAGAAGTGTTCCATGACATTACCAAAATTATCATCACGGAAGTGTTCACTCCCATGACGATAAATGCCGCGTCATGGAAGTGCTTTCGCCAAGGGTGACCGACACGTGGCATCCACCGTAACGGGTCGCCGTTAAGCTATCGGGTCCGGTTTTGGATCCGATAACCCGCTAATAGCCACGACCAATGACGATTTTCCATGTGTAAAATTCTCATTGGCCGACGGAACCACGTGTCAACTCCGCGTTGGCACAAGTGTCACTCATCCAATGGGCGAGATGCGCCTATGATATGTTGACATGTCGACCGGCCCAAAAGTGGCCCATAAAGATTAAATGGGCTGGCCCAATTAAAGGCCCACGAGATTTCGCCGACCATAATGGGCCGGCCAGCTAAAGGCCCACGAGATTTCACATACAATAATGGGCTAGCCCAGCTAAAGGCCCACAAGATTTTGAGGGAACTAATGGGCCGGCCCAGCTAAAGGCCCACAAGATTTTGAGGACACTTGTGGGCCGGCCCGTTAACAGGATGCCATGTTTTGGGCCAAATGCCGGCCCATTTTGATCCGATCCATTAATAGCCTGCTGAGGGAGTCCTGGACTAAGGGGTCCTCGGGCGTCCGGCCTGTTAACCATGGGCCGGACTGATGGGCTGTGAAGATACAAAGACTAAGACTCTACCCGTGTCCGGATGGGACTCTCCTTGGCGTGGAAGGCAAGCTTGGCGACCAAATATAAATATTCCTTTCTCTGTAACCGACCTTATGTAACCCTAGCTCCCTCCGGTGTCTATATAAACCGGAGGGCTAGGTCTGTAGAGGCGAATATACAATTATAGTCATACAGGCTAGACTTCTAGGGTTTTAGCCATTACGATCTCGTGGTAGATCAACTCTTGTAATACTCATATTCATCAAGATCAATCAAGCAGGAAGTAGGGTATTACCTCCATAGAGAGGGCCCATACCTGGGTAAACATTGTGTCCCCTGTCTCCTGTTACCATCGACCTTAGACGCACAGTTCGGGATCCCCTACCCAAGATCCACCGGTTTTGACACCGACATTGGTGCTTTCATTGAGAGTTCCATTGTGACGTCGAAGATAGGATCGATGGCTCGCCTTGTTCTCAAGGACAGTATCACCTCTGGAGGAGCACTGGTCCCAGGCCAAACCCTCCGGCTAGGCGGCTTTACCATGACCACCCGTTCGGCCGTTAAGCCGACGATGACCTCCCAGGTCATCGAAAATCCCCTTCGCATTGACTCCGAACACTCCAAGGAGATGGATCTGGCAGAGCTTTCATCTTGAAATGAGCTCTTAGATCGCATCGCCGCCCTGGGGGTCGCTACAGACTACGATCGAATTGGGCTTAAACCTGATCAGAGAGAAATAAAAGCTCCACCAATGACCCACCAGGTAGCGGTAGTCGAGGAGCGAGGCGACAAATCTTCCTCCATACTGAGGACAGACTATGTCCGGATCTCCGACCTCGAAGAGCCGGACACCCACCGGCGAAGAGATGCATCTTGTCCTCTGAACATAGAATCGGACGACAAGCCTAAAAGCCCAGTTGATATCCCGGAGCCTGGACTATTGAGTCCGGAAGATCTTCAGACTCCGGATCCAAAATTGGGTCAAGGTTCAGATTTAAATCCACCCACCCACCCAGACATAAGCGCTCTCAGGAACATACAACAGCAGTCTCAGGAAACGGTCCATCACTTCTGGGCCAGATTCCTTCTTGTCAAAGACGAGATTAAAGATTGCCGCGACGAAGACGCGATCTCAGCTTTCCGCACCAATTGCATGGACGAAGGAATCCTCAACGCCATCAACCGCCGTCGCATATTACACTTCGCTGACTTGGCAACTATAGTACAGAAGTACAGCGCAATGGAAAGCGCTTGGAAAACTCAGGCAGCCCGTTGGGAACCATCGGTCCCCATTAAACCCCTCGTTCAAGCGAAAAGGGCGCACCCTCGTGGCACGCCCGCTCCAATAGTAAAGGAATACAAGCCTACTACAGGGCACAGAACCGTTCTGGAAGGATGGCTCGATGGGCCATGCAAAATACACACAACACCGGATAACATACCAACCCATAGCCTTAGAGCATGTTGGATACTCTGGTAAGTGGCCAAGAGTGGCGAGGATATCCTCACCAAGAATACCCCAGAACAACACCCCCGGAAGACGACAACCTCAAAGTATTGAGGGTCTTCGAGACATTTGCTTCAAACAATAGGCGCAAAAGGGCACTCCGCGAACTCGCCAAAGTCTGCCAAATCGCAGCAATAAACCCTTGGAACGACACATCTATAACTTTTAATGCCAGGGACGAACCAAAATACAGGACAGTCCGAGCACCAGCCGCCTTGGTCCTCAGTCCAATCGTGGATGGCTTTCAGCTCACCAAGGTTCTCATGGACGGCGACAGCGGACTAAACATCATTTATGAGGATACACTCCACAAAATGGAAATAGACAGGAGCCGCACCGAGCAAAGCAGCACGACCTTCCGAGGAATCATTCCCATTCAGGAGGCGCGGTGTGCGGGAAAAATCACACTTGACGTGGTATTCGGCACATCGGAGAATTATCGGTCCGAAGAGATAACCTTCCAAGTGGCCCTTTCAACAGCAGATATCACGCCCTCTTGGGGCTAGATGCATTTACACGCTTCCAAGCTATACCTCATTACGGGTACATGAAGCTTAAGATGCCCGGGCCCAACGACACAATCACTCTCGCCAGTGATCCAGACATAGCACTCCGCGCCGAGAATAAAACTGCATCCGTCGCCCTTGAGGCATGATCTGAAGCCCTCGTGGCCGAAGAGTTAACCGCACTGCACTCCACGGTGGACAGGGACGATGTGATCCCAGACAAACGACCCAAATCCCCCTCCTTCAAGCCGGCAGAAGAAATAGTCAAATTCCAGGTCCATCCAATGGACCCCAACAAGACAGCATCTATCGGGGCACAACTCGACCCAACGGTCGATGCCGCGCTACGAGAGTTCCTGCGTGAAAACTGGGACATATTCGCCTGGCAACCTTGTGACATGCCAGGAATCCCAGGCAGGCTAGCCGAACACAGCCTCAATACCTTAAAGGGATATAAACCGGTCAAACAAACACTGCGGCGTTTTTCCAAACCCAAACGACAAGCTATGGGAGAAGAGCTAGCCAAGTTACTCGAAGCCGGATTCATCAGAGAAATCAAACACCCGGACTGGCTAGCAAACCTGGTGATGGTACCAAAGAAGGATAAATCCTGGCACTTATGCGTCAATTTCAAAGACCTCAAAAAGGCTTGCCCTAAGGATCCCTTTCCCCTCCCTCGCATCAATTAGATCATTGACGCAACCGCAGGACACGATTCACTGTGTTTCATCAACGCGTACTCCGGATACCATCAGATCAAGATGAAGGAGTCCGATCAAGCCGCAAGGGCATTCATTACCCCATATGGGCCTTTCTGCTTCAACACTATGCCTTTCGGGCTCAAAAATGCTGGCGCCACCTACCAACGCATGATTCAAACATGCCTGGAGAAGCAGATCGGCAAGACAGATGAAGCATATGTTGATCACGTCATCATCAAAACCAGGCACGTCGAGTCACTGATAGACGATTTACGTCTCACATTCAACAACCTCCGTGCATATGACATCAAGCTCAATCTTAAAAAGTGCGTTTTCGGCGTCCCCGCTAGAAATCTGTTGGGCTTCGTCATTTCCAATAGAGGAATTGAAGCAAATCCAGCCAAAATCTGAGCTTTGTTACAATTGGCTACGCCAACGGACCTTAAACAGGTCCAAAAACTCGTCGGGTGCGTGGCAGCTTTAAGCCGCTTTATCTCCAGATTGGGAGAAAAGGCATTGCCACTCTATCGCCTTCTAAGGCGCACCAATCACTTCGAGTGGACGGATGCGGCAACGGCCGGACTAGAAGAAATAAAGGCCCTTCTAGCAAGCAACCCAATCCTGGCCGTGCCGAACGTCGGCGAACCTGTGCTCGTCGTAGAACGAGAACAGGACGGACACAAATTCCCGCTTCAGAAGCCAGTATACTACGTATCCACTGTCCTCACACCATGCAAATCCCGGTACCCCCATTATCAAAAAATAGCATACACGGTCTTCATGGCATCCCAGAAGCTATGACACTACTTCCAAGAGTGTTCGATCACGGTGGCTTCCAAAGTACCACTCAATGATGTAATAAACAACCGAGATGCTACGGGCCGGATTGCCAAATGGGCCATCGAACTCCTTCCATTCGACATAACATACAAACCGCATCGGGCCATTAAATCCCAAGTATTGGCGGACTTCGTCGCCGAATGGACAGAGGCCGAACTCCCTAAAAAGTACGACACATATTCCAACTGGGTTATGTATTTTGATGGCTCCAAAATGCTGGCAGGATTAGGAGCGGGCGTCGTTTTAACGTCCCCCACTGGAGATGTAGTGCAGTACGTACTCCAAATATTATATACGGACTCCAACAACGCAGCCGAATACGAGGCCTTATTCCATGGTCTTCGGATGGCCGTCTCCATGGGCATACAACGCCTAGAAGTGCGCGGGGACTCAAACCTCACAATATCTCAAATAAATGGAGATTTTGACGCCAAAGATCCGAAGATGGCGGCTTATCGCAATGCTGTCCTAAAAATGTCGGCTCGGTTCGTGGGGCTCGAGTTTCATCACGTGGCTCAAGAAAGTAATCAAGCGGCGGACATCCTTGCTCGCATCGGCGCCAAGTGTGACCCCGTCCCACCTAACATCTTTCTGGAAAGGCTTTTCAAGCCATCCGTGGTGTGGCAAGGGGAGAGAGGCAACACCAGTCCGGATCCGAACACAACGCCAGATTCTGAACACACCAATATCATCGGCGGCTCAGCCACCGAAATAACACTGTCGGCCCATCTCATTTATGGCAGTAATTGCCCCATGTACTGAACCCTTCTTGGCCTACCTTAATAGGAAAGAACTCCCTGAGGATTAAAACGACGCCTGCCGCATTGTCCGGCGTTCGAAGGCCTACAAGGTTCACGACGGAGAGCTCTACAAGAAAAGCGCTACCGGAGTTCTTCAAAGATGTATCTCCGAGGAGGAGGGGCGGCAGCTCTTGGCCAAAATTCATGCCGGTCTCGGCGGCCACCACGCCGTAGCTCGGGCCCTTGTTAGCAAGGCCTTCCGTACAGGTTTTTATTGGCCGGCGGCCCGAGCAGACGCGTAGGACCTTGTCCTACGTTGCGTCGGATGCCAACTTTTCGCGACCAGGGCCATATGCCACCCACCGCTCTGCAAACAATCCCCATCACTTGCCCTTTTGTGGTCTGGGGGCTTGATATGGTCGGACCCCTTAAAGGAGGAAGCCATAAGAAAAAATATCTGCTGGTCATGGTGGATAAATTCACTAAGTGGATAGAGGCCAAACCAGTTAAAACGGCCAAAGCCGAACTGGTGATAGACTTTATATCCGGCGTTGTACACCGTTATGGTGTTCCAAATAGCATCATCACCGATAACGGCTCCAACTTCACAGCCGATGAGGTGAAAAATTGGTGCGCCAATCTGGGCATTAAGCTCAATTACGCCTCCGTCTATCACCCACAAACAAATGGTCAAGTCGAACGGGCGAATGGTCTAATTATGAGCGGCATCAAACCCAGGCTGGTGCGGTCTTTGAAGGAATCAGACAAGCACTGGGTTGAGGAGCTCGACTCCATACTCTGGGGGCTGCCGACCATGCCCAATCGCACTACCGGATACACACCTTTCTTCATGGTGTACGGCGCAGAGGCTGAGCTACCCTGCGACATAATTCATGACTCACCTCGAGTGCGCATGTACGAAGAGAGAAAGGCCGAGATCGATCGACAGGACAGCCTAGACGCTTTGGAGGAGGAGTGCGACGTTGCAAAAGCCCGTTCCGCATTTTATCAACAAGAGGCTCGCAGATATCAAAGCAGAGAAGTATGGGCCAGGACTTATAATGTTGGCGAACTCGTTCTACGCTTGCCGGAGAAGAAAAAGGACAAACTCAAGATCAAATGGGAGGGTCCCTTCATCATTGACGAAGTTCTCACTGGAGGAGCGTACCACCTGCGTGATGCGTCAGATAATCGCCTAGAGCCGAACCCTTGGAACGCGGTCAGAATACAAAGATTCTAGGCATAGCGCCGAACTCTTTGTTCCTTTCCTTCTCCTTATTGTTCCCATTGCTTTTTCCTCTCTTTTCACTTTTTACCCTTTTATTAGCCTTAAAGCTTTTCTTGCGGCTCAACCGTGCACCTGTGACATACACATACTCAAATATGTACGTCCATTACGCCTGGGGGCTTCTTTGACAGAAGCTTGTTAATGTTATTTTTTGAGCATCAAGCTCATCACATATGCGCCTTTTCCCTATATGTACCTTTTCTTCACCATTATATGCATCGATATGACTTAATTTTTGGCCAAGCTAGGTTGCCTGGCTCCTGTACTTCTGCCACATTCCCGTTAGTTCGGCTAGGGCATGAAGGGAGCACCTCTGCGATTGTTACTGCCGGGTCATCCGGACGTGTACCTCAGACTGGGTGAAGCCGAAAGCTAGCGTTCTTAAGGGAATATTCGGTTGGTGGATTAAAGATGTTTTTGCTTTCACCCCATCGTGAACCCCCAGATGTTGCTTATACTGCGATTGTTCCAATCACAGTTCGGACATGCATTTTTATGCACTCCCAGGGAAAGGAACCCTTAACGGAACTATTCTCTCTGGAAGATGTTTCTTACAATCATAATGTAATATAACATAACTAGCTGGATACAACTTGTCTGTTCAAGCAACTATGACCCCTGCGCTTGGCTTCCACGCATACCCCGGTCTATTTTACCGCTTAGGTATTCGGAAACACTCTGCACCTTCAGGTCCAGAGGTCGAAGCGAAAAGGTCTGCCAGGACAATCGTTTTACAATTCAGCTAGAAGGAAAATACATAGTCACTTGGACTCAAAACTTTCCTCCTCTATACCGTCCAGCAAGCTATCTAACTTACAGTCCTGCTGGGAATAATTGGTGGCTACTTTTACTTGGTCATATACCAAATTAACGGGAACTTCTTTCCCATCTGACCCTAGAGGTCCAACCCGAGCCATATGATTCGGATCAAGCTTGGTGTACCGTGTTTTCACCATGGCCCAGGCTTCTCGTGCACCTTCCCGGCAGACCTATATCTTCCACAATCGAAAGCGCCGCCGCACTCCCTTGAATAGCTCTAGGAGCTCCTCCATCTTTCCTAGAGGGGAGGCAGATGGCCACAAGGCCTTGGCAACGCTTCGCATCGCCTGCCGAGCCTGCTCATGGATGTGCGACAGCTCTTGTAGCAGATCGCCCGAGAATCCAGACATCTCCTCTTCGGGACAACCGATCAGCATACCCGCAGACATAACTCGGTTAGTCCCTGTTATCTCCGAATTATTCGAAGGTAAGTTCGACCACATACTGAATAGGCCGCCTCGCAGCCTCTTATTTTCCTTCATGGAGTCAGCCAGCTCGGCCCGTACATCTTTCAGTTCTTCGCCCAGCTGGGTCTGGGCATCCTGCAGCTTGTTTTTCTCATCTCTGACTCGGGTTAGAACACGCTCACCTGCGGCATGTAGTCTTTTCGCCTCCTTCTCACCCGCTTGAGCGTCTTTCAATTTCTCCTCCAGTTGACCTGACGATCTTGTTAGGAGATAAGCAACAGTATTAGCACAGCTGGTCTATAATTATGGGACAATTGCATTTTTACCCCTAGTTGGTTCCTACCCACGGGTTTTGCCCTTACTTTTCGAGCTTGCTCAGTTTTGCCCTTACTTTTTCCGTCGTGGTCCCTCGAATGCCCTTTGACCGTTTGACCAAAACTTTGAAAATTCATAACTAATTCATACGAACTTAGAAAAATGAAAATAAGATATCAAAATGTTCAGATAAACATTACCTTTATGTGCATATCATTTACATTCAGGACAAAAGCAGCCTTTAAACTACCCGAGGTAATTATTGTTATTAACATTATTAAAAATAAAAAGGTATAAACAATATTTTTTCATGAATAAAAATTACATGCAAATGTAGGTGATGTTTTCTGAACATCCAGATATCTTATTTGCATTTTTCTGAGTTCGTATCATCTTGTTAAGAATGTTCTAACGACTTTGACAATTATTTGGAAACTTCATGACAAGTTGATACGAACTCAGAAAAATGCAAATAAGATATTAGGATGTTCAGAAAACATCACCTACATTTGCATGTAATTTTTATTCATGAAAAAATTTGTTTATACCTTTTTATTTTTAATAATGTTAATAACATTAATTACCTCAGGTAGTTTAAAGGGTGCTTTTGTCCTGAATGCAAATGATATGCACATAAAGGTAATGTTTATCTGAACATTTTGATATCTTATTTGCATTTTTCTGAGTTCATATGAATTAGTTATGAATTTTCAAAGTTTTGGTCAAACGGTCAAAGGGCATTCGAGGGACCTCGATGGAAAAAGTAAGGGCAAAACTGAGCAAGCTCGAAAAGTAAGGGCAAAACCCGTGGGTAGGAACCAACTAGGGGTAAAAATGCAATTGTCCCTATAATTATTGTTTCTCGATGGAGGGAAATATTACCAGAGGGCTCCTTCTTGGACTTTTACAGTTCGGCGGTCACAGCAGTTAGCTATGTCCGACACTTTTCTAGCTCTTGGGCTAGCAGGTCGTTCTTCTCCGTAAGAACCTGTTTATACAACGATCCTTAAATCATTTGTACCAACTGCTTCAAGTCTCGGGGGCTACTGGCATATGGTTATCATATTCGGACAAAATAAACTTACTTGCACATCTTTTAAATGTTGCCTCGTGACTCTGACAAGCCCGTCTCCAGCAGCTCGGATGTATGCATCAACCGAGCTGAAGGCATTAAACGCCTCTTCTGAAAAGCTGGGGTCTCGTAAAACGGCCCTTCGGTGCCGATGATTCATGGCGATCTCCACTTCCGAGTTGGTGACGGATACATCATCTGAAACCTCGGCTGGAGAACACTCCGGCGTCACCCCCGTATCAGCCCCCGTCTTTACGGCAGGATCTGGATCCCGGCTAGGGGGAGTATGACCTGCTGGACCCCCGGACATAGTCCGGCACACTCTTTTCCTGATACAGGACAAACATAGAAGTCACAATTGGATGCGACTTCTGAAGAACATATTTGCCAATCCATACCTCTTCGATGACGGCTCAACCGTATCTTCATTTGCCTTCCTCTTCGAATGCTTGCCCGGTGTGGGGGCCGCTCTCTTGGGAGATGCCCCTGGGGCAGCATGGCGTGCTGAATGCCTCCCCTTTTGAGCTCAGGACGGTGCGGTGGGTGAGGCAGAATGAGAGAACTCTTTCGGATGAGATGTCTCCTAATTACTTACGTGTGAAGCAGGGAGAAGACCGGGATAATCGGCGATGATGGCCACTTCTATGCCGTTGTAGCTTGCCTGGTAAAACACCCCATCCTCGAGCACCATGAATATATCCGGATCCTCTTTGAATCTGGGGTCAAGGTCTCGATTGTGGCCCTCGGGCGGCGGGGCGGGGCTGTGAAGCCCTTCGAAAATCTTTCGCCAGTGCTGTTATAAATGGATGGATTAATGTTCATTGAAAATAGCCCAGGGAGTGGAGTAAGGAGAGCAGATGAGTTGGGACTTACCCAGCTAGGAGGACTGTACATGGAAAATCCATCTCTGCGCTTGATTCATAGAAATTTCTCTTCCTCCCCTATGAACAGTTCGGCCAATATTTTGGCCAGAGCGGCGGGGGTGTCCGGACCCTTCCTGCCGCAGCGGGAGGCGTCATCCTCCCCATTGTAGTGCCACATGGGAAGCCCCCTGTATTGGAGTGGCTGAACCCCCCATACTATGGAAGTCGCCATTACTTCAACTATTGATAATCCGGACTGAGCGAGCGTCCTTATCATGCTCATGAGTTAACGAACATCCGCACTATCTTCCTCCTCGATGCTCCGAGGGCACCAGCTGTGGCATTTCTTCAAAGGAACGCTTGTGAACTCGGGAAGACCCCTCCGAACTGGGTCTGGAAGTGCGACGTCCTCAATATAGAACTATTTGGAAGGCCACTCTTCGGATGCCTTCTTCGATGAGCCATATAGGTATCCGGTCTCGGCGATGCGCCATATTTCGGCTCCGCCCACTTCAAATATTGATCCCTCGTGATTGCGCGGGACGAGACAAAATAGCTTTCTGCACAATTAAAAATGGGCCTCACAACCCAAGAATAGCTCGCAAAGGGCGACGTAACCCGCGATATGCAGGATGGAGGCCGGAGTGAAGTTGTGCAGTTGGAGGCCATAGCACTCCAGAAGCCCTCTGAGAAACGGATGAATTGGAAACCCGACGCCTCTTAGCAGGTAGGGGACAAAATCCTTGTGTTTGGAGCTTCTCCAGCTGACCATGGGATACGGATCACCTCTCCCACTCGCATTTTTGTAGGCCGCAGGGACGGGAGTAGGAGCTGGGAGCGCTAGCCATGTTGGAGTGGTCTTTCCTAGCAATCTCTGAGGATTTTTCCGCGTGGTGCCGTATGGATCTGAGATCCAATCTCTTTAAATAGACATTATTCCTCACCTGTCCGAGGGGCTAACTACAAAAATACCCTGACCTCTCGCTTTCGCTTGACACGTGGAAGCTGAATTTGTTGACACATAGAAGCCGAGGGGTTCGACATTAAATGGAAGGCCGAATACATCACTTTGAAGTCATCGGAGGAGGAACCCGCCTTGCAATGCCGAAGACAATCTGCGCGCCGGACACCTCGTCATTGAAGTCTGGTTCGGGGGCTACTGAGGGAGTCCTGGACTAAGGGGTCCTCGGGCGTCCGACCTGTTAGCCATGGGCCAGACTGATGGGCTATGAAGATACAAAGACCGAAGACTCTACCCGTGTCCAGATGGGACTCTCCTTGGCGTGGAAGGCAAGCTTGGAGACCGAATATAAAGATTCCTTTCTCTATAACCGACCTTATGTAACCCTAGGTCGCTCTGGTGTCTATATAAACCGGAGGGCTAGGTCTGTAGAGGCCAATATACAATTATAGTCATACAGGCTAGACTTCTAGGGTTTTAGCCATTACGATCTCGTGGTAGATCAACTCTTGTAATACTCATATTCATCAAGATCAATCAAGCAGGAAGTAGGGTATTGCCTCCATAGAGAGGGCCCGAACCTGGGTAAACATTGTGTCCCTAGTCTCCTGTTACCATCGACCTTAGACGCACAGTTCGGGACCCCCTACCCGAGATCCGCCGGTTTTGACATAGACACCTCCCCCGTTCCGAGCCCAATAAAGTCCCATATGAGATCCGGCTCGTTAAAAGCCTACCACGTTCTGGGCCAAATTATGGCCCAGATCAGATCCGACCCTTTAAGAGGCTTTGGGCTAAATTATGGCCCATATCAGATTCGGCCCGTTAACTGGACGATATGCTTTTTGGCCCACTTGCTAAAGGCCCATTTAGTAATTCGGCCTGATATTAGTTTTGGCCTGTTAAAGGCCTGTTTAACATTTAGGCCCTATATTTATTTCAGCCTGTTAAAAGCCCGTCATATAGTTGGGCCTAACTACGCCCTAGTTTGCATCCGGCCTGCTCACAGTCGATATTTTGATTGGGCCAAACAAGGACCGAGACAATTTTGGCCTGTTAATGACCCATGATGTGATTGGCACAATCATGGGCCGGGGTCTATTTCGGCCTGCTGCCGGCCCGTGAGCTGTTCGACACGTTTCATGCCCAACCTACTTTTCAGCCTCCTAAAAGCCCATTTAGTTTTTTTGCGAAAATAGGGCCGGCGGTTTACTCGGCCTATTAGAGGCCCAAATCTACTAGTGGTCCAGTTTACATTTAGGCATGTTAACGGACCGATTATGTAGTGATTTGCATGACGGCCCGATTATGTACCATAATTTTATGGTTTGGCCGATTTACTGCGAAGACAGGATATATATATACAGTAAAATAACTGCAGCATCGTGAATAAGAAATAAACCTAGACTATACGATATAGAAATTACAGGATATTACATCCACTGGGCATCAAAGTTCGCCACTATGATAATAAAGCACAAGCAGATAGCAGATTAAATACAATGGGCATCAAAGATCGCCACCATTGCAAATAAACACGCCGACAAAATAATATACAAAACCGACAACACTTCAATAGAGTTCAAGAAAGGGTAGCCCTGCTCGGGAGCTGCAGCGCAAGTAGCTGAGCAAGCTGATGAGACTGCGCTTGTTTGACACTTATATCCTCCTCACTCTGAAATATAAACAAGCAGACAGATGACAGGTTTTGCACATATAAGTATCAATGCTGACAATTCATCAAATTTCTTACTGACGAATAAAGTGACATAGTTTAAAATAGCATTAACACAATGTGGTATTGTTCAGGTTAAGACGTGGCAATAAATGACATTGTGAAGGAGTTGGCAGCTTCACGACACCACTGGATTACAGATCAAGAACTCATAAGTATCAATGTTTAGTGTGCTGTCAATTTATCCCATTTCAGATTGGCAAATAAAGAGACGGTTTAAATAATAGTAGAATGATATGACATTGTTCATAGTTAAGACATTGCAGAATATGACATTATGCTGTAGTGGGTAGGTTCACCACACCACTGGATTACGGATCAAGAACAGAAGCATACATGCAGTGCAAAAGAAGATCACTTGCTCTGTATAGTTTACTTTACATTTTATGAAGAAGTAACTTGGTTGTACGACTGAAAACTTAAATTGAGAAGGACAAACTTTTGTTTATGAACTACATTATAAACTTTAAACATGCAATTTGATGCAAACACCAAAAATAAACAACTGTTGCAGTCATGCCTAACCAAATATATACAACAAAGTTTGAAGGCTTGAGAAGGACAAACTTACATTATTGGTGAAGACAGGCTCTATAAAGCCCGTGTCCATGCTGATGGGGGGCAATTCAAGAAGTTTACCACAGAATCTTCTTCATGAGCATTGCCTTTATTCTACATTTTGTTAAGAGTAAATATAGATGTGATAATATAAGAAAAAATGTAGAATATTTAAGATAAGATGAAGAGTGATGCTACATATCCAAGTAGCTATAAATGTAAGTACAGTGATACAGGCAAAGGTACAACCAAGAGCAATGCGGAGCTAAACTTCTTCAGGACCATTGGTGTTATCCAACATTATGGTAAGAGTAAATATAGATCTGATGCGTAGAAAATGGAGGGCAAAGGAAAATAAGCTGCAGAGTGATGGTACATGAACAACTACCTGTCAATATAAGTACACTGATAAAGGACAGCAGGTACTTACAAGAACAATGCAGAGCTAAAAAATTTCATTAGCATTGGATATATTCTACACTAATATAACCATTCATACAGATCAGATAATTTGGAGTGAACAATTGATAAGCAAGCTATCATGCATACTGCTCTCACATAATGAACCAGGTATGAATGCAAGTACAGTGATACAGGACAACAGGTACTAACAAGAGCAAAGCAGCGGACAACATATTTGCGATATCCTGTCGTTCTTTTCAAACCAGAATTCTTCTTCGAGCTGACTTCTGGCAAAAAAGATCCATAAGGCACATGCAAAAAAGTAGAAGTTCAAAATATAATAGACAGTACCTCATCCTGGGAACGAGCCCAGTGCATAACAAGGTTTTTCCATTCAATGTCTTCTAAATTTAGCATAGGAGACTTCACCGGAAATTCATTTATAGACTTGCCATCAAAGTATGATTTCCTCAGGTAACACTGATACTGCTGCAATGCTTCCTTGAAAAGCGCAAGCAAGCTTTCCTTGTCATGACTATCCAGATTGACCCTCGCCTACTTACGACAATGTAATGTAAATCATTGATGTGTTCAATCAGCAGAAAACAGGAAAATAATCACCATGAATAATAGCACTTACACGTAAGTGGGATAGGAAGATGTGAAAATGGTGTTTGTCTTCACTATAATCTTCCCATGATGGGAATATATGCGCGTAGTCCCTAACAACATTGAAAGCATTGTCTTTAAAACTGGGAATAACTGGAATGGGGTTCCAATCTGCAGGAATCGGCCGTCTCTACAGTTGGGATAGGTCTTCGGCCGGTGGACTTGCTGTACTTTTTGCTGGAGTGGGATTTTTCTGTGGTACGGCTGGTGCTATGGCAACTGAAATCGGCATACCTTTTGCTGGAGTGCAGGTCCTGTGTGGTGGGGCTAGTGGTGTGGCCAATGAAGTATGGGTACAGTCTGCTGGAGTCAGTCCTACGTTTTGTGTCACTTGTTGTACAACCAATATAAGTGGGGTGCAGTCTGATTTCTCCGGCGCCACCATGTTTTTCAAGGACTTTGCTGGTGCTCCTTCAGGTTCGGCAATCACTCTCTTCCTTTTTGATGTCTGATGGACAAGAACAACATTTGAGTGGAAAAACATGGTATGATGACAGATGGAATATATATTGATAATGGATGGACATGGCATCTTGACATATATGATGAGTAAACTAAGTAGATGGCGGTGCAACAAAGTAGAAGAAATGCAAGACAACATATGCAAGATACGCGCAATCAATAAAACCTTGCCATATTAGAACAGGCACCTTGATGGGTGAACAGGACATGCCATCTGCCTTTGACTCCTTGAGGTTAGAATAGTCATTAGGATCATATTCTGAACAAGAATCTATAGGTGGGGAGCGTACGAGTCTCATTGCATCCAGAATGGCACTCAATGCCTTGGTGCCAATTTTGTACGTCGTTGCAGTGTTCCACAATATTCTTCTGATGCGCGGATTCGGATATTCACTGTAATTACATATAATATCTGAGAACCATGCAAACATAAATAGTAGTGAGATTACCTTTGTAATGCAGAGGATATTCTAATATAGGGGCGCCCCTGTAAACCCTTGTGTGCTATCACTGGATTCTGATGAGAGAGCTCATGTGTGCTGTAATCTGGTGCGTGCATTAATATAATCTTGCACAAGTACACAAAAAATAGGTTCCAGAATTAAGGATAGTTGGTAGATGATAGGTTCATAATAAACAGTATAGAGAGTTTATTGCCAAACCATGATAACAAGAGCACACAGCAACTAGGCAGATCGTAGTGTACATAAAAGGGGTACTGAGGGAGTCCTGGACTAAGGGGTCCTCGCGCGTCCGGCCTGTTGTCCATGGGCCGGACTGATGGGCTGTGAAGAAGGCCGAAGATTGTACCCTTGTCCGGATAGGACTCGCCTTGGCGTCGAAGGCAAGCTTGCCGATCAACTATGAAGATTCCTTCCTATGTAACCGACTCTATGTAACCCTAGATCCCCCCGGTGTCTATATAATCCGGAGGGTGTAGTCCGGAAGAGATATACTCATTAGCATTGTCATACAGGCTAGACTTCTAGGGTTTAGCCATTACGATCTTGTGGTAGATCAACTCTTGTAATACTCATATTCATCAAGATCAATCAAGCAGGAAGTAGGGTATTACCTCCATAGAGAGGGCCCGAACCTGGGTAAACATCATGTCCCCTGTCTCCTGTTACCATCGACCTTAGACGCACAGTTCGGGACCCCCTACCCGAGATCCGCCGGTTTTGACACCGACAGGTACACCATAACCACGATATATAAATCGGGAAAGTGGAACTGGCTGGAAAATACGGTGTTAAATTGCCGCTACTAATTAAAAGCCTATTGATCATGTACAGGCCATCTCTATCAGCTATAGACTGCAGATGTCCCTGCGCCCCTTCTGGACAAGGAACATACTATATGTATTAATACAGAATAACAAAAGAGGAACATGTTAAAGAACAGAAGAGGAAGCATATTC
Organism: Aegilops tauschii subsp. strangulata; assembly: GCF_002575655.3. Classification (NCBI taxonomy): domain Eukaryota; kingdom Viridiplantae; phylum Streptophyta; class Magnoliopsida; order Poales; family Poaceae; genus Aegilops; species Aegilops tauschii. Next base: position 144,136,207 of record NC_053037.3, read on the forward strand.
TTGAGGTTCCGCTTCATTGCATACAATGTTGGTTGCCCACTCATGATGAATCACAGCGCCCAAAGAAATGCAATTCCATGCTGTCTCTCTATATGTGGCCACATGCATTTGGAAAATCAAGTGGGAGCATTACCTGACCAATTAAATGTGTGTCTGTTAACTAATATCAGTATCATATCACAATTCGTATTTGAAGAAGTAAGCTTTCGAGTTATGATTGGTGTGTTGTTTAGCTTCAAGAGTGGACTGCTGCTAGTGCTGACAGATAGCAGCTACACAGATCATAGTGTAGATATAACGGGAAAACCATAAGAATTAGGAGTAAAATCAGCAAAGTGGAACTTGCTGGAATATATGTGCTAGTATTGCCGGTACGGCTAGAAAGGCTTCGGATACCAGCTCTCTCCAACAGAAGGTGCGGTACTTGTAATATCGGTGTAACTCTCAAAGGCGACACAGCTCCCCACATTTCCTTGCTAATCTTATAGGATTCAAGTGGGCAGGCCACTACAAATCCTATTCCTATGTTTACAAAATCCTACGAATCAAAGAGGCCCGAAGAGTTCAAAGTGTCCATCACAACCGACCGTACAGACCTCTACACTGCAAATGTCCCTGCTCATCTTCACTACAAGGAACATACTAAACTACAATCATACTCCCTCCATTCCAAAATATAAGTCTTTGTAGAGATTTCCACTATGGATCACATACAGATGTATACAGATACATTTTAGAGTGTAGATTCACACATTTTGCTCCATATGTAGTCCATGGTGGAATCTACACAAAGACTTGTATTTAGGAACGGAGAGAGTACTTATTAAAGAAGAACGGAAGAGGAACATGCTAAAGAAGAGCAAGCAAATTTTGGATAATAAAATGTTCGCTGTGCAGTGCCCACACATGATGAACCAGAGTGCATTAAGAATGCAACTCCCTGTTGTCTCTCTATATGTGGTGCACGTGCTTTTCGAAAGTAAAGTAGGAACATTATCTAACCAATTAAACATTATCTGTTTTAATAATATCAGCATCATATCAGATTCGTATTTGAGCAACAAGTTTGGAATTATGAGTGGCACGTTGTTTAGCTTGATGGATTCAGGAGCAGTGCTAAGCAGGTACAATGATGGTACTGAATAGAAAGGCATGTCTGCATGCAAGTCGTGTGACTTTTGTCATTTAGGTCAGTCGACCATTCCAGGCGGTTGGATGAAGATCCTACGTCTCCTAACCCTTCTTCTTCCTCGTCTCTGATTCTTCCAATACAGAACACTGCACGAGCCGCCGGCCGAACCACAGGCCCCCACCGCCTGTGTTCCTCCGCCACCCCCACCCCCCACCCCACCCCCCACCCATGTTGAGTTTTCTTCGTTCTGCAAGGCCCCACCATCGCCCCCCACAACCACATTCCCCACCCGAGCCCCTTCCTTCGCACCGGCGAACTCCGGCGAGCTCTCAAAAATCGACTGGCCCAATTTTGAAATTTAGTCTACTGTCATTTAACTAGTGTAGAATATAAAACGGGAAAACCATAAGCATTGCGAGTATAGTGTTGAGCGTGCCATGGAGGATCTGAAGCTGCAAACCGGATGAAGGCAACTTCGCAACCAATGTTTGCTTTCAACTAGCAAGTAAGTGATTGTCACGACCGGTTTTCTAATAAAAATGTTTATTGAGAAACCGATCCCTTTTATGGACCAGTAGAGAAGAATCCTTCTCACTGGTAGACAATTTCTTGATCACAGAAGAAAAACCAGGAGTACTAAATATAATACAAGGTTGAGCGGAGACTGCTCAACAATTTATTACAAGCACGCCGATGATACACATAAAGGCGGATATGGTGGCATAACTACTGACTCACAAATAAAAGCGGTGGTGGATATGTCACAGAGAAGTGGGTGACATGACTCCTGAATCTAACAGCTCATCGAGCGTCGGAGTGAGGCTCGAAGATTCTTATTATGGATGGCGGAAGCGTATATAATACAAGTGACCAAAATACAGGATCGCACGGGACTGACTGGGACTCCTCTAGGCGTCAGACTCACTATCAAACTCTTCATCCATGAGATCGCCTTCGTCCACATCTGGCCAAATCAACAAGCCAGGTGAGTACTATGAAAGTACTCGCAAGACAGTTTGGACATAAGATATAACAAATGCAAACATGATGCATATGAACAGATTAATAATGCGCAGTCAGATAATAAAATAGCTATGCATGGGAAACAAAAAGGAAGTCGGGCGGTAGTCCTCCCGAAATCCCAATGCAATACTGAAGGCCAATCGAGTGTCTGAATGACTCCTCGAAAGGATACAAATAAAATAACGATGCCGCAGTCGGGCGTCAAGGCGACACCACATAAAGGGCTTATAATGGAATATAAATGACAGTGCGTGCCACAGTCGGACGTCTGAGCGACATCACGTAAAGGGCTTATATCAAAGGTGAATAACGAGCGTGCCACAGTCGGACGTCTGAACGACATCACATAAAGGGCTTATATCAAAAGTAAATAACGGGCGTGCCACAGTCGGACGTCTGAGCGACATCACATAAAGGGCTTATATCAAATGTAAATAACGGGCGTGCCACAGTCAGACGTCTGAGCGGCATCACATGAAGGGCTTATATCAAAAGTAAATAACGAGCGTGCCACAGTCGGACGTCTGAGCGACATCACATAAAGGGCTTATATCAAAAGTAAATAACGAGAGTGCCACAGTCGGACGTCTGAGCGACATCACATAAAGGGCTTATATTTCATGACTTGATATTTCAGTAGCTCATGAATTTAAATCATTTCAAGGAAATACTCAGGTACGAAATGATAAAAAGGTTAGTCCATCCACAGGAATAACGTTCAACCGGGTTTACCACTCAAGCTTGCTCACCGAGATTTCCACGGAGACTGACACAGGGACTGACATGGATATAGATATGCTGGCCACGGACGTTGACTTGGAAGGATTTGACTCTGCAGAGCTTGTAATATTTAACCACAGCCAACGGATTTCAGTAGTCATAAGGGACTAGTTCCGTTTACGGTGTTTTAGGAGAAACACGTCTAACCAGTGCACACCCATTCGACATTCCGATGCCAGGAATCGCCCAAGGCAGCGTTCAAGAAAAACTTTGAGACGGGGAGGCTACAACCTCGCGTAGCATGGGATCAAATTTATACCGCGCGCTCTAAGGGGTGCCCCCCTCTCGGTCCCAACCGGAAACACCCATGCCCCCTGACCGGATGACTGGCTTTAATCCAGGGCCATGGAACCCTCATCCCGGCCCCTCTATTTGGTGTGTACAAGGAAAGAGGTTAGCAACTTACTAAACCGTATTCTTTGCAGAAAACATGTGGCAGCACGAAAGGGGAAGAACAGTAACGTGGCTCAGTCCACGTTAACGTCGGAGTTTATTGGATGACGTAAGACTGGCATGCTACAACAATACCATCTTACTACCTTTCATGTCACCACATGATATGGTCATCTCTCATCAAAGATCACAGTAACTTCGAAGCACACTGCTAGTTGCCTTGCATGCAACGTAATACTCACCGATGCTCATATGCTATGCACAAACCATTCAAGCAAACATGCAAAACACTCATCATATCAAAGGTTCAAACATGCTTGCCTGGTTCGGAGAAGTCGGAGTCTAGCTCGGCGAAGTTCGCGGCTCCGTCACCTCCTCCGGAACCTACGGTATAACGAAACCGTATACTAACGTGAAAACTGTTGCGTGTATAAAAGTTGTTCCAAAAAATTTCCAAATAAATACTATAAAAAACTAGACAAAAATATAAGACTGACAGAAAAAGAATCAATCAAAAAGCATCTTCTGTTAAAAAGATATAAGGGTTTTAGTCCAAGGACTGATCTGTGATGAAACAGAAAAGATCCAGGGGCTTGTTTGAGAAAACAGAAAATGGTTCGGTATGAAATACGCCAGCCTAGAGAGAAAACATGTTTTGCCCGAAGGCGCTTTCAGAAAACGGTTCGAAGGGGAAAAGAAGAGAGGCTGACGGGGGGTCCCACCCGTCAGGTTCAAATCTCAACAGAGCTCGCCGGCGCCCGAAGGCTGCGGTGGTTGCCGGCGTTGAACCATGGCGAGGTAGAGTGATCGGAGGGTACCTACAGGTTCAGGGTGTTCTTCCGCGTCGGTGGGTGGTGGACTTGACCGTCGGAGAGCACCACGTCGACGGCGACACTATCTCCGGCGGACGGTGGTTCGGGCGATGGTGGAGCTCTCCGGTGGGTGCTGCAAGCTTCAAATTCATGCGCGGGTCAGAAGGGTTATTGCACTAGGAGACTACTGGCATGAGCTGAGAGGTAGGGGTGCACGCACGGGGGTGAATCGAGCTGGGTCCCGCAGCGGGTCGAGGCGGCCGGAGTTGGGGAAGAAGACTCCCTCAGGGCTCTTCCAGTGGCTTGGCGTGGTACTGGTAGTGTGTAGAGGTGGTGCGGGTTCGAGTCCGAGCTCGGGACCTCCTTTTATAGGCGATCCGAGGGGGTGGCCGTGAACGGGATAACGCCGGCGAGAAATTACGACGAGGCAGAGGCTGGGCAGGGGGTTTAGGTGGCTAGGCATCATCGTGGTGGATCACTGGCACCGTTCCTCCGCTAAACCTCGGTCGGGCTTGGTGTAATACGCCGGTCCTCGACGGAACGGCCATACGGGCACGGCGGCGGCAGGGAGCGCGCTCCGCGCCTACCAGTTCACGACGACGGACCTGCAGCGTGCACGGGTGAGTGGATGGCCACGCGGTGGCCTCTGGTGGGTCCCTGCTGTCAGGCGGAGGAATAATTATTTTGCGCGTAATAAGGAGGCACTTCCTTTCTGCGGCCGTGGACCCAGCTGTCAGCCTCTTGACGTACAGTACTCTTCCGATGGAAGTCGTTCCTTGACCACATTGACCACGCGGCGCCGAGAGCACCAACGCGGTGGACAACGGCGAGGCCTAGGAAGGGAACGACGCGGAGCCGGGGAAGACGCGGCAGTGGATGCCCATGCGGAGAGGATTACGAGGGTTCACTGGTTCGGCTGCGGTGTGAGGCTACCGTTGCCGCAGGGCCTGGCCAGTGGTGGGAGTAGTAGGGGGCTATGAGGCCTCTGCGGTAGCACAGCCGGCCACGGGAGGCAGGAGCAGGCGGCACGACCGGTGCTGCTTCGGGCGGCTGGAGCAAGAAGACCAGAGGTTGAAGAAGCATGACGGCCATTGGATGGACATCGTATGGTCACTGGAGCTAGAATCGTTCATATTGACTAAGTTGACAAAGCCCTCCGTCCCCATCAACTTAGTAGGCCCACAACTCAGCCTCCCACTATGGTAGGTCCAAGCTAGTGGGGGTATTAATTTTGTGTGTGCGTAATACGGAGGCACTTCCTTGCGTGCGAAGATATAGCTGGTGGGTCCGACCTGTCAGTGGGGGGAATGTTTTTTTCGCGAAATACGGAGGCCCTTCCGGTGGGTCCCAGCTGTCAGGTGGAGGAATCATTATTTTGCGCGTAATAAGGAGGCATTTCCTTGCGTGCGGTCGTGGACCCAACTGTCAGCCTCTCCACGCACAGCCTACTTCCGATGGATGTCGTTCGTTGACCACGTAGACTACTCGACGCCGAGGGCATCCAAGGTGGTGGACGATGGTGAGGCCCCGGACAGCAATGAGCCAGAGATGGGAAGACGCAGGAGCAGAGTCACAGATGGAGAGGTGTACAAGGGTTAACTGGTTCTGGTGCGGTGTGGTTCGGCAGTCGGTGGAGAAGAGCATGAGATGTGGAGGGGTGGAGGGATGGCCTAGTCAACAGTGGGGTAGCGCTTCACAGCGAAGCGTGCTAAGCAGAGCTTCTAGCAGCAGGACACGGGAGCAGGTGGTCCCAGCGGCGCTGGAGGAAGAAGACGAGGGATTTAAGATGGATGCCGGTCGTTGGATGTAAATCCAACAACTAACGATGTCAGAATCATTTGTTGACTAAGTTGACAACGACTTGCGTTGGCTTTGACCTATTGGCCCACATTTCAGCCTCCAAAAATGTGGCACGTGTTCAACCCATTTTTCAGAATTTACAGTCAATTTGATCTTTTTTTTAGAATTACAGTCCATTTTCTGGGCTGGGTGAACAAATAATGTAGCGTCCATGCGACCCATTTATTTTTTTCCTAAAAAATTACATGCCATTTGCACTTTCTCGAAATACATGATTTTGCTGGGCTGATTCTAATTATAATGTTGGGTTGGGCGCAACAATGTTATCAAAAAATAAACAGGGGCTGAGCATTTTGTTATAAATATATTTAAATAATAAGTGATTTATTATTACATTTGTCCTGAAATCTTACCAAGCTTTTGTACACAATCACCAGGATTTTCTTTGCCAAAAAAATCCAAGATTTTACTATTAAGAAATTATTTTTATAAGTTAATAAGATGTGGGTTATTGTTTTCTTACATATGTAAGTATCTGTTAAATATATGATGACAATAACAATAATATATAATAACATATAAAAAAATTTAAATATATATAATATAGTTAGAAGGGAAACATAAGTTGGACCAGGCGTGTCGATGTTTCAGGAAAAATAATACCTCGGATGGGAGGTCCATAGGCCGGTCGATACATGACGGTCCTAAAAAAAATACAAACCGGCATGTCGTGGGCTGCGCATGTTAAAAAAGAAAGCCTAGACGGGGCAGCCCAAATCCCAACTGATACTTGCTGCCCCAGTAATAATACATGATACTACCCGCCAGCTCCCCAGCTTCGTTGTGAATTTATCTCCTACGTTGAAGCACCTAAAAAAATGTAACTATGTTGACAAACCCGTGGGCCCCAACGTCAGTATAGCATTAGGAGGAAGTATTTTTTCGATGAGGCAGTTGCTTGCGTACGGCCATAGACCTGGTGGGTCCCGACTATTCGCCTCTCCACGGACAGTCCTCTCCAGATTCCTCTCGTTTGTTTAGCATGTTCACAATGGCAGATAGCGGCGCCGCGGCGAGCGCACAAAGGCGCGGGAGGAGATCGGACCACCTGATGCAGTGCCTTATTTGTAACGAAAGTACTGAACTAGCCCAGTGGCCAAGTGACACTACCCAACAGCTGTTTCGCCTGGGTTCGATTCCACCTGATGCAGGGAAAATATCTCCAAATTTTTGCCTCTGCCATAATTAACATGTGGGTCCCCATTGTCATCTACGCACACCACGTCCAAAACTTACCAAAACTTCATCCCTCGTTTTCTGTGTTTTTCGCACCCTCGGCATTGTGTGGGCATTTTGAAAATAGAATATCTTTTTTACTGTCACTAGTGCGCGTCGGTCCTAAACAAACGGCTTTTTACCCCTTTCCGCGACGGCATTTGGAATCGTTGCCAAGTGAGTGTGGGCGATAGGGGGGTCCTTCCCACACGACCCAGAAACCGTTGGGGATATGCCCTCCTGGCACACACACTCGGCAAAATGAGGTCGTGTGCGACCGGCGAGCACTCAAATATAGAAATACGTACAATAGTGCTAAAAAATACAATTATCCAGGCAAAATCATTTCTGGTCGTAAGTACATCCCACACAGTCAGTCACGACTAAACGTTTCCGTTCGTATATACATACCACACAATCACTACAAGGAAAACATTTGTGCAAGGTTGCGTAACGCAAACAGTTTTGAAGAGAATGTCGTGTGTGATTGTTCATTGATCCAACACGATTTATTCCTAGAAACTGTGTGCATTGCCTTAGGTCATCGCGCACGATGTTTTCTCATTAACCGTTTGCAATAAGAAAACCCAATTAGCAAGCTAATTGGCCAATTAGTGGGCTAATTGGCCTATTATTAATAATCCATTTACTAATCTAATTGACATTCATATTAAGCACATAATATATTCCATTTCCATATTAAAGAAGCAGGATTTCATAATTGAAATACATCATAGGAAAACATGATATAGCTTCAGCACTCAGCTACCCCATTACACAACTGCACCAGCAGCAAGTTTCACATGCAACATCTAGAACCTTCGAAATTAGCATCATAGACGATACATAGAGAGATGCATCTCTGGAAAACTGCTGAATTGGAAGGTGAATATTTAGCCTTCGTTCATGTTGAAGGTCTTTGCAACTTTAGTCCAGTGCCTATGGATGATTGACCATCCATCCTTCGAGCTCTTCAGGAACACTTCAATATTGAACCGTTGGTGTTGTATGAAAACTTTCCTTGCCTCCTGACCACAGAGGTGGTTCCAGAGGTAATCATCAGTGAACCCTCAAAACAAGGATGTGCATAAATATCTTCTCTATATTGGAAACGAGGCAAATGAATAAAAAAGGCAAGTTATAATAGTTAGTACCATCTTGTAAACCTCAGTGCTTCCCATTGTTTCCTTGCAACACATATAAGGTATTTAGTCATCAGGTTAAGTAAGGGTTCACATGCTATCAGTAAAATATGTTGATGATAAATAAGCACATTGCAAATTCATCAGATTAATTCAAGCCACATGGAAAACCCATTTACCCAAACCAAGCACTTGTATATGTTTCTCATGTACTAAGTGCAGCCAAATTCGATTTATTCCTCACATGCACAACAATACAAAATTCTACCCACGACAATTGAACATCGCATTGCAGAATTGAACTAAGAAGTTAACTAAACACCACAACAAATGAACCAAACATTAACTGAGCACCACATTGCACAATATAACATACTCCTAACAGAAGATCGGACAGTTAACCAAACAGTTAACTATAGCCAATTATAGCAATTGTATTTGTTTCTCATGTATTTACTACAACCAAATTCAATTTATTCCTCACATGGTATACAATAACAAAATGCATCCACAATTTTGTAAAGATAAATTCGATTTATTTCTCACAAGGAAGACAATACAAAATTGCAGCCTGAAGAATTGAACATCACATTTGCAGAATTGAACCAAACAGTTAACTGAAGACGACAACTAATTAACAAAACAGTAATAAGTGAGCAACACACTGCACGACATATAGAACATATACACTAGACCAACAGATTGCATGGTAAAATTAGATAGCACAATTCACTAGAATTTGTGAACGAAAGGCAGGAGCAGCGCACGCAACGGGTAAACCGAGCATAACCGGCGTAGCTAGCAAATGGCAAGGTGCTCCTTCAAGATCTGGGGGTCGGCACGAATGGCAGCCATCGCGACCTCATCCGCGCATGCGGCCGCGATTTGCTTCTCCGCTACCAAATGCTCCTTGAGGTCCTGGCTATACTGCGTGCACCATGGCTTAGGCCGGCGCTTATTTGGTGGAGGGGTCGGTGATTTGGGTGGAAGGTGTCGCGCTCGTGCCGGCGGTAGGGCATGTGGGATGTGGAAGGAGGAGGATGGGGGTCGGGTGTGGATTACCTGCCTGGATAGGCGAGGCCTAGGAGCGTGAAGGAGGGTCGCTGGCGAGGAGGCGGCTGCGCCGCAAGCAAGGAGTGAAGGTTTCAACTTGGAAAGGAAGGCGGAAAGAGGGGAAATGTGGCTTTTGGTAAGGGGGAGGGGGCGGGGAGGTAAATATTTCCACGGAAGCCGAAAATTTGGAATCGCTTCAGCCAAAAAACTGGCGCGCAAACTGTCATCAGACACGGTCCCTTATTCAGACACGGTCCGAAGATATTTTGTGCTGCATCTCACATAGTTGGTTATAATAGACTGTGTGGGATCTACTTGATTTTTGGTCTTGATTTGAATTACATAATGGGATCACAGCGGCCATGGACGGTGTTTGAATTGCTAGACTTTTTATCTGAAGTGATCATAAAAGAATTGGAATTATTCTGGGTTCATTTGGACATTTTTATGCATTAAGAAAGTTTTCAATGCATTTATGTGCATAATTCAAATTTGAACTACATAGACATGCTCCAGTGCATATAAATTCGTTGAAAAATCAAATCTTTATCCTTGGGTGCATGCTTAGGTCCCATGCAAGAAATGTGAATGAATTTCAAACACCATGGCACCATTGATTGCCGGCAAAACATTGAGATGCCTGGTTTTTAAATTCTAGTAAATCCAAAACTCATCTGAAATTCATGAAACTTGGCTTGCCATCATGGAGAGGCATCAACATGCCATGGTACAAATTTTGTCCCATTTGGGGCAGGTTTGGGTATATGCTTCTCACAAACCGGAGCTTCTCACAACAAGCATGATGGTTTTCGGTAGGGAACGTCCCACCTTTGGGGACGAAACGATATCCATTGCCTCTTATTGCTTTCAAGTTTTTTTCTCGTGTCAACATAGAACAATAGGAGTGTTGTGTGATTTTTCGGGGTTCGTTTGGACATTTTATGCATTAACTGAATTTTCAATGCATTTATGTGCATAATTCAAATTTGAACTACACGCGCATGCTCTAGTGCATATAAATTGGTTGAAAAATCAAATCGTGTCCTTGGATGCATGCATAGGTCCCATGCAAGAAATGGGAATGAATTTCAAACACCAGGGCACCGTTGATTGCCGGAAAAACATTGAGATGCCTAGTTTTTAAATTCTAGTAAATCCAAAACTCGTCTGAAATTCATGAAACTTGGCATGCTATCATGGAGCGGCATCAACATGCCATGGTACAAATTTTGTCCCATTTGGGGCAGGTTTGGGTATATGCTTCTCACAAACCGGAGCTTCTCACAATAAGCATGATGGTTTTCGGTAGGGAACGTCCCACCTTTGGGGACGAAACGATATCCGCTGCCTCGTATTGCTTTCAAATTTTTTTCTTGTGCCAACATAGAACAACAGGAGTATTGTGTGAATTTTTGTGATGTTTTGGGGTTCGTTTAGACATTTTTATGCATTAACTGAGTTTTCACTGCATTTATGTGCATAATTCAAATTTGAACTACATGCGCATGCTCCAGTGCATATAAAATGGTTGAAAAATCAAATCTGTGTCGTTGGGTGCATACTTAGGTCCCATGCAAGAAATTGGAATGAATTTCAAACACCAGGGCACCATTGATTGCCGGCAAAACATTGAGATGCCTGGTTTTTAAATTCAACTAAATCCAAAACTCGTATGAAATTCATGAAACTTGGCATGCTATCATGGAAGGGCACCCGCATGCCGTGGTACAAATTTTGTCTCATTTGGGGCAAGTTTGGGTATATGTTTCTCACAAACCGGAGCTTCTCACAACAAGCATGATGGTTTTCGGTAGGGAACGTCCCACCTTTGGGGACGAAACGATATCCATTGCCTCTTATTGCTTTCAATTTTTTTTCTCGTGTCAACTTAGAACAACAGGAGTGTTGTGTCAGTTTTTGTGATTTTTCGGGGTTCGTTTGGACAATTTTATGCATTAAATGAGTTTTCAATGCATTTATGTGCATAATTCAAATTTGAACTACATGCGGATGCTCCAGTGACTATAAATTGGTTGAAAAATCAAATATGTGTCCTTATGTGCATGCTTAGGTCCCATGCAAGAAATGAGAATGAATTTCAAACACCAGGGCACTGTTGATTGCCTGCAAAACATTTAGATGCCTGGTTTTTAAATTCTAGTAAATCCAAAACTCGTCCGGTGCGCAGGTTCACTGGGAAGCATGCAAGATGTTCAACTCAGGATTTGTGCATCTCTTCAACGCAAACGGTTCAGTGAAGCAGTAAAGCGGCAGAAAATAAACCAAAAAATATACGTGCTGCCACACGCCTCGTGTGTCGTGCGAGCGGGCGTGAGTTGACGGGACGCATGCGAGCAGTCCGCCGCGCAGGCATACCGAGAGGCGTGCGTGCAGGTGTGTGTGTATTGACGGGGAGGCGTGCGAGTAGCTGTGTGAAATGATGGTAGGAATGGCAGACGTCCGCCGCGCAAGCTCAACGGGAGGCGAGGCAACTTTTGACCGTAGCCTGCTTTGCTCCCACTGGTCCATATTAATTGTGCGCCCGAGCCGCCGGCCATAATAGGCTGCCGCATCCCTGGTCCACAGTGGTCACCAACTTCTGGACTCCGGAGTGTATGACGATGCCGCCGAAGCGCACAATGCGTCAAGCTAGCCACAGAGGTTTCCGTCGCCGCCGACGAGGTCTCGCGCGGGCAGTAGCACGACCTTGAATTCGTCGGCGCCATCGTGCCGCCCAGCTAGAGCCGGAGGTCAACAGCAACTCCGGCAACAACTGCGACTCCAACAGAAAACCGGTTAGTCACCTACATATATGTTTGTGCCTTTTTTCTTCCTGATCTTGGGAATTGATTTTGAATGTCCTACATGTTATGCCATTTTTTTCTTTCATATTGGTATGAACATAGATGTGGCACCGACCAGCGCCGCCGCCGGATGTAGATCTTCGACCCGGCTGTGCGGCCAGAAGTGCCCCCCTGGACCTGAGGAACCAGTAGAATCTCCGGTGGACCGCATCAGCGATCTCCCGGACGGAATCCTTGGGGATATCATCTCCCTTCTCCCCACCAAAGATGGCTACCGCACACAAGTCCTCGCATCTCGGTGGCGCACTCTGTGGCGCATCGGTCCTCTTAATCTCGACTGTCGTCAGCTATCTGTCGATGATGATTCTGAACTCCCCGGAGCCATCATCTCCTCCCATGGGGGCTCCGTTCAACGCATCTGCATCCTAGCATGCTACCTGCTAGACATACCCTTCACGGTGTCCGCCTTCCTGACATCTCGTCAATTCGATAAACTCCAGCAGCTTGAGTTCTACCATTACAGTGATAGGTTTCCACCAAGAGTTGCATTTGTGCCCTCACCACCAATGCCCATCTCATGGTTTTCCTCTCTCCACACCGCCACCTTAACCCGGTGCCATCTGCTACCTCTTGAGCACTGTGTTGGTTTTCCCTTGAAGAGGAAAGGGTATTGCAGCAAAGTAGCGTAAGTATTTCCCTCAGTTTTTGAGAACCAAGGTATCAATCTACTAGGAGGCTACACACGAGTCCCTCGCACCTACACAAACAAATAAATCCTCGCAACCAACGCGATAAGGGGTTGTCAATCCCTACACGGTCACTTACGAGAATGAGATCTGATAGATATGATAAGATAATATTTTTGGTATTTTTGCGATAAAGATGCAAAGTAAAGAACGTAAAATAAAAACGGCAAAAGAAATAGCTAAGTGTTGGAAGATTAATATGATGGAAAATAGACCTGGGGGCCATAGGTTTCACTAGTGGCTTCTCTCGAGATCATAAGTATTTACGGTGGGTGAACAAATTACTGTTGAGCAATTGACAGAATTGAGCATAGTTATGAGAATATCTAGGCATGATCATGTATATAGGCATCACGTTCGAGACAGGTAGACCGACTCCTGCCTGCATCTACTACTATTACTCCACACATCGACCGCTATCCAGCATGCATCTAGATTATTAAGTTCATAAGAACAGAGTAACGCTTTAAGCAAGATGACATGATGTAGAGGGATAAACTCATGCAATATGATAAAAAACCCATCTTGTTATCCTCGATGACAACAATACTATACGTGCCTTGCTGCCCCTACTGTCACTGGGAAAGGACACCGCAAGATTGAACCCAAAGCTAACCACTTCTCCAAGTGCAAGAAAGATCAATCTAGTAGGCTAAACCAAACTGATAATTCTAAGAGACTTGCAAGGATAACCAATCATACATAAAAGAATTCAAAAGATTCAAATATTGTTCATAGATAAACTTGATCATAAACCCACAATTCATCGGTCTCAACAAACACACCGCAAAAGAAGATTACATCGAATAGATCTCCACAAGAGAGGGGGAGAACATTGTATTGATATCCAAAAAGAGAGAGGAAGCCATCTAGCTAATAACTATGGACCTGAAGTTCTGAGGTAAACTACTCACACTTCATCGGAGAGGCTATGGTGTTGATGTAGAAGCCCTCCGTGATCGATGCCCCCTCTGGCAGAGCTCCAGAACAGGCCCCAAGATGGGATCTCACGGGTACAGAAGGTTGCGGTGGTGGAATTAGGTTTTTGGCTCCGTATCTGGTAGTTTGGGGTACGTAGGTATATATAGGAGGAAGGAGTACGTCAGTGGAGCAACGTGGGGCCCACGAGGGTGGAGGACGCGCCCAGGGGGGTAGGCGCGCCCCCTACCTCGTGGCTTCCTGGTAGCTTTCTTGACGTAGGGTCCAAGTCCTCTGGATCACGTTCATTCCGAAAATCACGTTCCCGAAAGTTTCATTCCGTTTGGACTCCGTTTGATATTCTTTTTCTGCGAAACTCTGAAATAGGCAAAAAACAACAATTCTGGGCTGGGCCTCCAGTTAATAGGTTAGTCCCAAAAATAATATAAAAGTGTATAATAAAGCCCAATAATGTCCAAAACAGAAGATAATATAGCATGGAGCAATCAAAAATTATAGATACGTTGGAGACGTATCTAGCGTCCCCAAGCTTAATTCCTGCTCATCCTCGAGTAGGTAAATGATAAAAACAGAATTTTTTATGTGGAATGCTACTTGGCATAATTTCAATGTAATTCTTCTTAATTGTGGTCTGAATATTCAGATCCGAAAGATTCAAGATAAAAGTGCAATATTGACATCAAAATAATAAGACTTCAAGCACACTAACTAAGCAATTATGTCCTCTCAAAATAACATGGCCAAAGAAAGTTCATCCCTACAAAATCATATAGTTTAGTCATGCTCCATTTTCGTCACACAAGAATGCTCTCATCATGCACAACCCCGATGACAAGCCAAGCAGTTGTTTCATACTTTAGTAATCTCAAACTTTTTCAACCTTCACGCAATACATGAGCGTGAGCCATGGATATAGCACTATGGGTGGAATAGAATATGATGATGGGGGTTATGTGGAGAAGACAAAAAGGGAGAAAGTCTCACATCAATGAGGCTAATCAATGAGCTATGGAGATGCCCATCGACTGATGTTAATGCAAGGAGTAGGGATTGCCATGCAACAGATGCACTAGAGGTATAAATATATGAAAGCTCAACAAAAGAAACTAAGTGGGGTTGCATCCAACTTGCTTGCTCACGAAGACCTAGGGCACTTGAGGAGGCCCATTGTTGGAATATACAAGCCAAGTTCTATAATGAAAAATTCCCACTAGTATATGAAAGTGGCAAAACAAGAGACTCTCTATTATGAAGATCACGGTGCTACTTTGAAGCACAAGTGTGGTAAAAGGATAGTAACATTGTCCCTTCTCTCTTTTTCTCTCATTTTTTTGGGCCTTCTCCTTTTTTTGGACTTTCTCTTTTTTTATTCCTCAATTAGGACAATGCTCTGGAAAATGATGATCATCACACTTCTATTTATTTACAACTCAATGATTACAACTCGATACTAGAACAAAGTATGACTCTATATGAATGCCTCCGGCGGTGTACCGGGATATGCAATGTACCAAGAGTGACATGTATGAAAGAATTATGAACGGTGGCTTTGCCACAAATACTATGTCAACTACATGATCATGCAAAGCAATATGACAATGATGAATGTGATGATAAACGGAATGGTGGAAAGTTGCATGGCAATATATCTCGGAATGGCTATGGAAATGTCATAATAGGTAGGTATGGTGGCTGTTTTGAGGAAGATATAAGGAGGTTTATGTGTGAAAGAGCGTATCATATGACGGGGTTTCGATGCACCGGCGAAGTTTGCACCAACTCTCAATGTGAGAAAGGGCAATGCACGGTACCGAAGAGGCTAGTAATGGTGGAAAGCTGAGAGTGTGTATAATCAATGGACTCAACATTAGTCATAAAGAACTCACATACTTATTGCAAAAATCTACAAGTCATCAAAACCAAGCACTACGCGCATGCTCCTAGGGGGATAGATTGGTAGGAAAAGACCATCGCTCGTCCCCGACCACCACTCATAAGGAGGACAATCAAAGAACACCTCATGTTTCAAATTTGTTACATAATGTTTACCATACATGCATGCTACGGGACTTGCAAACTTCAAAACAAGTATTTCTCAAATTCACAACTACTCAACTATCACAGCTTTAATATCACTACCTCCATGTCTCAAAACAATCATCAAGCATCAAACTTTTCTTAGTATTCAACACACTCATAAGAAAGTTTTTACTAATCTTGAATACCTAGCATATTAGGATTTTTTAAGAAAATTACCATGCTATTTAGGACTCTCAAAATATTCTAAGTGAAGTATGAGAGATCAATAGTTTCTATAAAACAAATCCACCACCGTGCTCTAAAAGATATAAGTGAAGTACTAGAGCAAAAACTATATAACTCAAAAGATATAAGTGAAGCACATAGAGTATTCTAATAATTTCTGAATCATGTGTGTCTCTCTCAAAAGGTGTGTACAGCAAATATGATTGTGGTAAACTAAAATCAAAGACTCAAATAATACAAGACACTCCAAGAAAAACACATTTCATGTAGTGAATAAAAATATAGTTCCAAGTAAAGTTACCGATGGAAGTAGACGAAAGAGGGGATGCCTTCCGGGGCATCCCCAAGCTTTGGCTTTTAGGTGTACTTAGATTATCTTGGGGGTGCCATGGGCATCCCCAAGCTTAGGCTCTTGCCACTCCTTGTTCCATAATCCATCAAATCTTTCACCCAAAACTTGAAGACTTCACAACACAAAACTCAGCAGAAAATCTCGTGAGCTCCGTTAGCGAAAGAAAACAAAAGACCACTTCAAGGTACTGTAATGAACTCATTCTTTATTTATATTGGTGTTAAACCTACTGTATTCCAACTTCTCTAGCCATAGATTCATCAAAATAAGCAAACAACACACGAAAAACAGAATCTGTCAAAAACAGAACAGTCTGTAGTAATCCGTAACTAACACAAACTTCTGGAACTCCAAAAAATCAGCCAAAATAGGAAGACCTAGACAATTTGTTTATTGATCAGCAGCAATTGGAATCAACATTTTATCACGTTCTGGTGATTTTTCACAATTATTTTCGTGAACAGAAAGTTTCTGGAATTTTCTGCAAGATCAAATAACTATCATCCAAGAAGATCCTATAGGTTTAACTTGGCACAAACACTAATTAAAACATAAAAAGACATCTAACCAGAGGCTAGAACAAATATTTATTCCCAAACAAAAGCAAAAGGAAAAAAAACTAAAAATAAAATTGGGTTGCCTCCCGACAAGCGCTATCGTTTAACGCCCCTAGCTAGGCATAATAGCAAGGATAGATCTAGGTATTGCCATCTTTGGTAGGCAACTCTTTAATAAGACATCTATCACCTTTGGGAGTTTCTTTCTTTTTATTAATTATCAAACTCCTAGGCATAAAATCGAAAAATTCATTTGTAGCAAATGGTTCCTTAATGATAGCAAAAAGATCGGGATGAATACTTATAGATTTGAGATCCGCAGTTTCCTTACTAGAGGATTCACCCTTGTTTTTAGGAACATACATAAGCTTGGCAATTTTAGTTGGAGGACTTGGAGTATTCTTTACAGAAGAAAAAGCGGTTCCCAAGTTGGTAATGATACCCTCAAGTTTATCGATTCTAGTGGAATCTTGATTTATTCTTTCATTAACTAAGGGTTCCTTCTCCTTAATATTTTTCAAAGTGACTCCTACTTTAGATCCATATTGGGTAATTTGGTTGTGGATCTTTTTATCCAAATTTTCAATTAACTCTAGGGTAGCAACTTTATTTCAATAATTTCAAGTCTTTGCATTACATGCTCCAAAGTTAACATAGTTCCATTAACCAAAAGAGGTGGTGAGCCAAACAAATCTATCATAGCATTATAAGAATCAAAAGTATGGCTACCCAAGAAATTCCCTCCGGTAATGGTATCAAGGATATATCTGTACCAAGGAGTAGCGCCTACATAAAATTTGCGGAGAAGAACGGAAGTAGATTGCTTCTGGGTAGATCTATTTTGAGCATTGCAAATTCTATACCAAGCGTCTTTTAGATTTTCTCCCTCCCTTTGCTTAAAATTGAGAACTTCATTCTCGGGAGACAATGGAGAAGATAGAGAACTAGCCATATTGACAAGCAAACAGAAAAGAGGCAAACAAAAGAGAGAGGGTGAATAAAACGGCAAGGGTGAAGTGGGGGAGAGGAAAACGAGAGGCAAATGGCGAATAATGTAATGCGGGAGATAAGGGTTTGTGATGGGTACTTGGTATGTTGACTTTTGCGTAGACCTCCCCGGCAACGGTGCCAGAAATCCTTCTTGCTACCTCTTGAGCACTGCGTTGGTTTTCCCTTGAAGAGGAAAGGGTGATGCAGTAAAGTAGCGTAAGTATTTCCCTCAGTTTTTGAGAACCAAGGTATCAATCCAGTAGGAGGCTACACACGAGTCCCTCGCACCTACACAAACAAATAAATCCTCACAACCAACGCGATAAGGGGTTGTCAATCCCTACAAGGTCACTTACGAGAGTGAGATCTGATAGATATGATAAGATAATATTTTTGGTATTTTTGTGATAAAGATGCAAACTAAAGAAAGTAAAATAAAAACGGCAAAAGAAATAGCTAAGTGTTGGAAGATTAATATGATGGAAAATAGACCCGGGGGCCATAGGTTTCACTAGTGGCTTCTCTCGAGATCATAAGTATTTACGGTGGGTGAACAAATTACCGTTGAGCAATTGACAGAATTGCGCATAGTTATGAGAATATCTAGGCATGATCATGTATATAGGCATCACGTCCGAGACAAGTAGACCGACTCCTGCCTGCATCTACTACTATTACTCCACACATCGACCGCTATCCAGCATGCATCTAGAGTATTAAGTTCATAAGAACAGAGTAACGCTTTAAGCAAGATGACATGATGTAGAGGGATAAACTCATGCAATATGATAAAAACCCCATCTTGTTATCCTCGATGGCAACAATACTATACGTGCCTTGCTGCCCCTACTGTCACTGGGAAAGGACACCGCAAGATTGAACCCAAAGCTAAGCACTTCTCCCATTGCAAGAAAGATCAATCTAGTTGGCCAAACCAAACTGATAATTCGAAGAGACTTGCAAAGATAACCAATCATACATAAAAGAATTCAGAAGATTCAAATATTGTTCATAGATAAACTTGATCATAAACCCACAATTCATCAGTCTCAACAAACACACCGCAAAAGAAGATTACATCGAATAGATCTCCAAAAGAGAGGGGGAGAAAATTGTATTGAGATCCAAAAAGAGAGAGGAAGCCATCTAGCTAATAACTATGGACCCGAAGGTCTGAGGTAAACTACTCACACTTCATCGGAGAGGCTATGGTGTTGATGTAGAAGCCCTCCGTGATCGATGCCCCCTCCGGCAGAGCTCCGAAACAGGCTCCAAGATGGGACCTCACAGGTACAGAAGGTTGTGGCGGTGGAATTAGGTTTTTGGCTCCGTATCTGGGAGTTTGGGGGTACGTAGGTATATATAGGAGGAAGGAATACATCGGTGGAGCAACATGGGGCCCACGAGGGTGGTGGGCGCGCCCCTACCTCATGGCTTCCTGGTAGCTTTCTTGACAAAGGGTCCAAGTCCTCTGGATCACGTTCGTTCCGAAAAGCACGTTACCGAAGGTTTCATTCCGTTTGGACTCCGTTTGATATTCTTTTTCTGCGGAACTCTGAAATAGGCAAAAAACAACAATTCTGGGCTGGGCCTCCTGTTAATAGGTTAGTCCCAAAAATAATATAGAAGTGTATAATAAAGCCCAATAATGTCCAAAACAGAAGATAATATAGCATGGAGCAATCAAAAATTATAGATATGTTGGAGACGTATCACCATCTAGCAGACTATCTGGTACAAATGCTTCGACTACCAGTGCTGAAAAAACTTGCACTTGTGTTGGTTGATCTGTCCGTGCCCTCACTTCATAGCATCATCCACTCTAGCTGCCCTGCACTACAGCGTTTGGTGCTTTTTTGGAATAGGAATCTATGTCCCTTGTCTCAAAATAAAGTCGTCTCACCTTGTAAGCACTGGAATTCATTTTGATGGACAGGAGCTCATCATCGAAGACGCCCCTTCACTTCAAAGGTTGCTCCTTAATTGTTGGTATAAACCTTCACAAATAACTGTGGTCTCTGCGCCTAAGCTGGAGACCTTCGGTGCAATTAGTGATCCGTTTGAATGGTTCGAGATGGTGTTTGCCTCCACACCTATTGAGGTACTAGTAGAGTGCCCGTGCGTTGCCACGGGCTCTTAAAAAAGTTTACAAGAGTTACATTTTAAATTGGTCTTACACCATCGTGTAAGAACATATCACTTGTAGTCAACATTCAGATTATATATATATATATATATATATATTATTTCATTGCAATTATTAATTATAAAGTTTATGCAATTAGTCTTACACCATCGTGTAAGAACATATCATCTTTCAAAAGGCATTCCAAATCGTCGGTTGATAACAAGGCATCTCCAATGTCCACGAACAAGGTTTTCCTGGGGGCAGACATGATTGATTCGATGACTGAAATATCTCTAGGGGTACAAACATAGTCTGTCGACATCATAAAAAAGTAAGCCAACTTAGACAACAAAATGAGCCAAATTAGTTGAATAGAGAAGGCAATTTCACAATGAAAATATTGATAATAACATTGAAAAATAACCTTGTGTGATGACATTTAAATTGGCATCCTTTTTTGGTTTGTTATGAAATATCATCGCTTTGACATCATTATGTTGTAAAAAACTCGGTGAATTTATCGTCCCTTTCAGCAACTTCGCATCGGAACCCTTCACGGCATGCGATTTCTGGGAAAATCTCTCAATGTGCTTCTCAATATCATTGGCTTGGTAAGTGTAGCAGTAACGGCTCTACATACATTGTTGCAGACAAAGTACAACTCAGGTTCACATTTTTTAGATCTAATGTTTCTAAACCTAGGGATATGTATACAGTTAGCAACTTTCTTACGGACGCAATGGTCATGGTCGTGGTCGCGGCAGCAGACGCCGAGGTCTTCACGGCGCCACCTCTCTTCTTCCACGTCTCCACCAAGTTCAGAGACAGTGCGGCAGTGGCGGACCCGTCACTGGCCTTAAGGACCGTCAGCTTTCACGCCGGCCACGGTAGCCAACCGCGAACCCAAAAAACCTCGTAGCGATGCCCCCACGCAGTCCAGGGGCTAACCTCCTATCGCACCCCAAGAAAACCTACGAAAATTAACCAGTGAAAAAAATCAAACCCAATTGCGCGCACGTACGAGCGAGGTCTCCTGCCCTCGAGCGAGAACCACTCGCACGCACGACTCTCTGCCCTCGTTCCCCGCCACCCTCCATCCCTTCGCCGCCGCCCTCGCACATCAAAGCCGCCGCCCTCCATCGGACAATCCGCTTTAGGAGACGTCGCCGATCTGTTTAGGACCCACCGCCGATCACGTTCAGGATCCGGCGACGATCCCCTTCTGGAGCCGCGCGCCGATCCCCTGATCCAGCACTGATCCCTTTGAGGACCAGCCGCCGATCACGTCCAGGATCCGACGACGATCCCCTTCAGTAGCCGCACGCCGATAACCTGAGCCGGCGCTGATCCCCGTTGAGGAGTCGCCGACGAGATCATTGCGGATATAGGTATTATTTGAATTTTATACACAGTTTATGAAGGGATTACACACATATCATACAGCCATCGCATGTTCAAATATTCTGGACTTTTCTCCATTTAGTACCTGATAGTTGGGGGCTCCTCAAAAAAAATTAAAAAATCAAAGCACCACTTCTTCCCATAGGCATCACACTATATCCACGTTATGACAAAGAGACACGTGTCCAGAATGGAAATGGTGCTAATATGATACAACACTCAATATATGCACTATTTTTCCATGGTTATACCATTTCCCATGAAACAATGATACATGTTTGCATACCTTCCGAATGTTTCACGTTCCAGTTGCAAATTGGGCAAAGGATCCCCCAGTGTAGGTATGACAATTATTACCAAGTAGAACCTTCCAGGAAAATCACACCTTCCTGTAATTAATATAGGTAGTAAAATACCTTGCCAGGTTGGGAGAAAAAACCATCGTCAAATATTTTCCCTGAAAGCAACTTTTGAAAGAAATTAGAAACTATTCACCATGGTGTATCCAGAATCAGTACATAAAGACATGCTTAGACAGTGTAATGCAGGAAAACACCACTGCCACACACAAAAAAGAATTTATTAAACGTATGTTTCCACCAAATTCTTAATGATACTTCCAAAATAAGCTCACTTACAAAACGGCTCTTTCAAATATTCTTCACATATGGTAATTATTTTGACGGGACTATAGTAACCAATTCATCATCAAGTTTTATTAAAAAAGGTTAATAAGTTCTTTGTTGTTCATATATCCCTCAGAATGGCTTTACCTTCCACCCCTTCCACGGTTGCATTAATACTTTTGTCTTCCAACTCCTGTACAATAGGACATCTCTTGAAATCAAACCAGCAGTACCAAATACATAGTCAATCTGATAAAAAAGACTCTAGAATAAATTGTAACATGGCAAGCACAGTACAGGATGTTTGCTGTGGTCCTGGTCCTTGTCTTCTGGTAATCCAGAAAAATACTGTGTCATGTTCCTTGTCTTTTGAAAAGCTAGAAAAAAGGCATGCATTATGTTTACGGTCCCTTTCAGCAACTTCGCATCGGAACCCTTCACGGCATGTGATTTCTGGGAAAATATCTCAATGTGCTTCTCAATATCGTTGGCTTGGTAAGTGTAGCAGTAACCGCTCTACGTACATCGTTGCAGACAAAGTACAACTCAGGTGAACAATTTTTCTAGATCAAATGTTTCTGAACCTAGGGATATGTATACAGTTAGCAACTTTCTTACGGACGCAATGGTCATGCTCGTGGTCGCGGCAGCAGATGCCGAGGTCCTCACGGCGCCACCGCTCTCCTTCCACGTCTCCACAAAGTTCAGAGACAGTGCGGCAGTGGCGGACCCATCACTGGCCATAAGGTCCGTCAGCTTTCACGCCGGCCACGGTGGCCAACCTTGACGCGGGCTTCGTCTTCTTCGGCTGTGCGATGGTGGATGCCTTGCTCTCCCTCGAAAACACCATGACGGCCACCGTAGACCCTTCCCTGCCCGCCGGCATGGTTGCAATCGCAGGCATCACCTTCCCATCCAGTCCGCACTCGCCGGCTGCCTCTTCCGCAACCCGCTACACAACTACGGGGTTCCTGCTTCCATGAAAACGCAATATAATTTATATTCACCAAGAAGCAACAGAAGTAAGATCACTATATTAAATCCTGATGAACCATTTATGCCGAGATACATACGGAGCAACACATCGGTTAAATTAAATCTAGCAATACAGTACACTTGGCACCGGGTAAACCCCAGATTAAACAATGTGGTAGATAGTTGTTTAACTGAATGACTTGCTAGTGAGCTGCTAGAAATGACTTGTTAGGCTTTGTGAGATTTTTCTCTATATACCAAAGTATATGACATTTCTCTCATAGCAAACAACCGATTTTCCCTTGAAAGCAAACAACCGATCCTTCTCTTCTTACCTTAAAAAAAATTCACCCTCTCACTCATCGCACGATGCAACGGTCACACTCACATCTCAATTCCCTGGCGTGCTCTGCCCACCACGGCTTCTCATTGTCGCCTCCCCTTGACGGCACGTCATTTAGCTCGCACCTTGCTCTTAGCGCCACGCCCCCTCCTCTCCCCTCCATGACATCCCAGGCCGATTCCCGGTGCCAAGGACTGCACACCATCGTAGCCGAGGGTGACCACCACAACGACACAACCTACTGCTCACCGCAACGCTGCACCTTCTCCAACAACATATTCCTCTGGTGTCTGTAGGTGATGGATGCTGATTTGTAATTGCCAAAGAAACAACCGGTGTAGCTTCCTGTTTGACAGCATAGTAGTCAGAGAAATAACCTTGCATACCTAGTTCACATGGTCATGATATCATGATTAAACTGGATTTCTTTTGCTATGATAATAAAATTAACCATAGTGGACTCTACAGTTCAGAAAGAAGTGGTTAATTTGGCGCAAGATAGATAACATAATTCTGAAAAAAAACTCCATAATTTTTTTAGGCAAACCACAAAATACTTTAGTTAGAGGAGATAGTAAATAAAATACCCCTTCAATTCTAGAATTGTTATAGAGGCGTCACAACTATGCTACTACTACACAAATCTATGAATTTTTTTGAAATTAAATTATCACATCTAAACTCAAAACATCGGGGCATCCTTAATTCATACATTCAGAGCAATGCAAACCTCCTAATCGAACATGCTTGACCTATGTTCTAGAAACTTCTAAAAAAATTGTAAATCAATAGCAGATTCATGAACCATACATGACCTGATTAAGACCTAGTAAGGATAAATCAGTGTCTATATGAATGCAACCACGTACCTTTTATCTCTTTGTCTTTTACGTAATCCAATTCATATGATACCCTTGGTTTTCCTGAACTTGATGGGTAACAAACAGTCTTCAAATATCCCGAGGGAAGAAAATTATCTGAAAGCTGCACTCTAACCTGCAACAATAAGGGGAGAAAATTAAAATACACATTTGCTAGCAAAAATGATCACCATGATCTTAAATAAGCAAATAGAGCATTATCGTTTCCACAACTGCAAATGATAGAGTACAGCAAAACTGGAAGTACCAACCATCATATCTTGAAATATGTTGTTTACATCATCGACGGATCTAACAAAACTGAATTAAGTTAGAAACCTGATCAGGTGCAAGCTTGCAGTATGGAAGTAGATCGATCATGGGTACAAGAAAGGAATTAAATTCAATATTGAATAACCTCCTCACTCATCTTTGGTGCTTTTGCAAGAAAGGGATTAAATTCAATATCGGAGAGTAGATCTCTTATTTTAAGCTTGACTTGATTCTATTGTTAACTAAATTCTACAAAAAATAATGCCCGCGTTCTAAAATTTGAGTCATCTAGCAAAATGTAGTTCAATCTATAAAGTTGTTGGTGTAGGCATCCACTCTGCCTCTAAACCTCCATTTCTCTTTCTGTCATTGTCATATTTTTGCAGAATTTAGTTAGAACCATCAAGTGAGCTTTAGTTAACTCACAAGCTTATATACATCTAGAACTTTAAGTTATACTCAAATCTCTACAGAAAGGTGAAAAAACATGCAGGAACTAAGAACAGACCGTGAACTTCTAACAAAACCTCAAAACTGGCACATGAGCGGACATATCCTAATATTGAATGTAAGTCGGCATGAAGATGTCCCAAGATACAAACTTCGTGTAATTTATCATGAAAATTGTCCCTGATACAATCTAAATTCCAAAATTTCATAAATCTTTATTACATAAAAGACATATGTTTTGTTTGATTAAATATGCATACCAGACCTCTCCAACAAGGTGCACCCCTTCAAAATGCTTTATGAAGCTGACAAATATAGAAAGCATGTAGCCATACCTATTCTTGTGCATGTCTTCAGAGCTTGAGAAAAACGAGGTACCAACAGAATACTAATAGTTTGCTGAGTGCTAACCACCTTGCAGGCTGAATAAACACGATGGTCAAAGTCCTAATTAATTCAAACACAAACAACATAAAAAATTGAGATAGAAGCCACTACACACATACTTTTCTGAATCTGACAATCAATTGAATTGGTGCCTTTCTATTTGTACACTTATAGACATCTCAAATATCACAAATTACAGTTCAGATTTTGTTCACACCAGATTTTGTTCACATACTCTTGTAATTACTGGTAGTGAAAAAATGGTTTACAAATAGAACGTGGTGTGATCTTAAAAAAAGAATATAACCTGGTGTGTTGTTGCTTCAGCATCGCGTTACTACAATGGGAAGCCATCGGCCTCCTTCCCGCTAGCTCCGAGAAACCGCATTTCCGTTGTCGGGGTGCCGGCATCTTCTTCAACATGATAGCCCTCCCTCCATCTGCTTCTTGCTGTCTCCAGTTGTGCCAGCATCAGAGAACCATCCACCCCTAGCCTCGGCGAGTGCGCTGAATGGGCGACAGCAGAATGAGAGTTGGGACTGAAGATGCTATCACATGCCTTGGTGATCATGTGACCTGTCAGACAGCAGTGTAACGGATAGGATCAGCGGTCACCCCATCCCCGGATGCACAGTTCCTCCGGTCCTTGCCCGCCACAACCCAGAGCCCTCCGCCATGCCCCATCACGACTCAGAGCGCTCCTCCGTGCTCCACTCCTTAGCAATTTGTAAATCTAAGAAGTCAAAATCTAAGAAGTTGCTTCTACACATGAACATAAGAAAAAGGGGTACCATAAACTACAATTAGGCAAAACTTGTGAACCTTCTTAGTCTCACACCTGAAGCTACAAGCCCGTTGTGGCACCAGTCAGACAGTATACCTACAGATAGGATCGGCGGTCGCGACTTTCCCGGATGCACAGTTCCTCCGCTCCTTCCCCGCCACAATCCAGAGCCCTTTGTCATGCGCCGCCGTCACCCAGATCCCTCCTCCATGCTCCACTCCTTAGCAAAATCAAAGAAGGCAAAACAAACCACACATATAAATTTTGTTGTGAAGTTGCTTGTACACGTGAACATAAGAAAAAGGGGTACCATAAACCAAGGTTGGAAAAAGCGCTAGGCGGTAGGCGGGCGGTGACCCTCTGCCTAGCGCCTTGCCTGCCTAGGAGTAGCCTAGGCGGCCCAAGGCGTTTCATACGATAGCAGGTTAGGAGGATAATTATTTGGGTAGATTTCGTACCATAGCAGGTTAGAAAGACAATGTGGTGATAAAAGGATAGACTTTGTACCATAGCAGGTTAGAAAGACAATGTGGTGATACAAATAACATACATCAGGCAATGTGAAGAACTAAATATAGTCTATTCAATGGGGCAGCACGCCCATAGAAATATCAAATATTCAAATAGATTAGAGGCAAACATCACACAAACCCAATTGGCATAGCATTATAAATTATGAGTTCAGCAGTTCACACATCAAAATGAAGTTCTTTAATTCCTAGAATCTTATTGGGAAGACTTCTCTCACAAGTCAAAAAGGGAAATTCCACATGGACGCACACACAAACGGTTCGACTCACTGACATAAAGATATAATATATAAAAAGTACTTAAGAAAATACACATGTTCATTTGGGTCTCCCCAATTATCAATAGCCATTCTCCTCATCTGAATGCATCTCCTCCTCATCATCAAACTCCTCTTTTTCAGAATCAAATTCTTCTTCTTCATAAAGTTGTCTTGGTCTCGCACTTCTACATGGCTCGAGCAGTTCATCGCCTCCCATTGCTTCTCCAATGCCACTCCCTGGCATCCCTGTACTATTCATCTCCTCCTCATCTTTATCCATACATAAGGCTTCTGCATAATCATCTCCGCCCTCAAAAAGAAAACCTTGAGCTTTAGTAGTTTCAGCGGATAAGAGGACATCAGTGATCTTCTTCTCCTTGATCATTTGTTTCTTGGCCATCATTCTCGAGTTGAATTCTATGAACACAAGAGAGTTTAGACGTTCTGTAGTTAGCCTATTTCTTTTCTTCGTATGTATCTACAACAGGAAAAAACATAAGGATTAAGAACAGGGAATGTTTTGACATGTGACGGACTAATCAAGCTAGATGTGAGGTTAGAGAGTCAGGAGACTAACATTTTCGAAGGTACTCCAATTCCTTTCACAGACTGAAGAACTTGATGTCAATGAGAGGATTCTCACAGCCATCCTTTGTAGAGCTGGTGCTTCAGTTCCATAGAGCCTCCACCAAGATGCTATGAATTAAAGCACAGAATCAAGTTAACAATGTATTGCATAAATTCTGAATATATATTGAATAAATTAGACTTCACAAAATCAGAATGCATACCTGCATTATAATCAAAATTTTGACAACTCCTCGCAAGCTTCTTTGCAAATGATCCTTCTTTAATTCAAAATTGACAGCTTGATCTTGTTTGTCATCATCGCCATAATAAAAGGTCTCCACATAGCTAATGAACCCTTCGGCATTAAACTAAAATTAGGCAAAAATTGTGAGCCTTCTTAATCTCATACCTTAAGCTACAAGGCTGTTGTTATCATCAACCATTGCTGCTGTATGTGTGTATATTGGTATTCAACCTCAATTCCTCACAATTTATAAATCAAGCACATACCAGTAGCAGCCTCGTTGATGGTCTTTGTCACCGTCTGCTCCCACGAGGTCATCACGAGGCATCCGCTGCTCCTTCCCATCATCCATCATCTCCATCTTCCTCGGGCCCACGGGCTCGAGCACGATGCCAACGACGGCCAGAGGGGCGGCGACGCGCATGCCGGCAGGGGGAAGGAAGAACAGGGGCGGCGGTGCTCCCTCCTGGAGGAGGGAGGAGCAGGGGCGGTGGCATGTGCGCCGGGAAGAGGCCGGGAGGGCATGGGCGGCCAGGAGCGAGGGAGGAGGTGGGGGTGGGGCGGCGCCGGGATCCAGGGAGGTTGGGGGTCGGGCGGCGCCGGGAGTGAGGGAGAAGGTGGGGGCGGGGCGAGCCAGGATCTGGGGAGGAGATGGGGCGGCCGCCGGGGAGGAGGTCGGGGGCTGGCGGCGAAGGGATCTGAAGCAATCGCTAGGTCAGGAGGAACGGCGGGGAATCGCTAGGTTTTTTTCGCGGAAGGGTTGCGAGTTAACGGAGGTGGGAGGATGACAAAAAAACCAGAGGTGGGAGGATGACGAAAAAAACCCAGCGAAATTAAACCGCGGAGACTATTCACCAAGTCGTCCATTAGGAGTAAAGATTGTATATTATTCACGTACACTTTTGTAATTTGCATTTTTCATTTGTGCGCATAAGTTAAGTATCATCTTGGAGTACACTTTCAATGCTAATATTATGTTCTATGCTCAATGAAGCCCTTGTCCATCCTGTCAGTGGTGGTGGATTTTGTCAAGACCTATATATATCACTATGTGGTGTTTTGATCTCAACATCATTATTGCCTTGCTGCAATGCTTTCCATGTCTGGAGAATTTGTATATGAAGGTGATGATTTCACGCACATTGAAAGCCCATATATAATGTACTATAATTAATCGTTCAGCTATCACTCTTTCAACATAATCTTTTTTAGACATTAACTGTTTTCAATCTTCATCTCTATTTAGGCACTAACACATGGAAAAAAGGTATAACCAATCGATGGTTCAAGAAGCACTGGGATTTTCTCAGATCTCACGACATTCGTTTGAAGACAGTAACACTGGAAGTATATGCATCCAACAATGCAAACACTAGCTTTGTCACATTCTTCATGTTGAATGCGAGGGCACTATTGTCCGTGAGGATTAAGTTTTTCAACAAGAAATTTCTTATGGCGGCAGGTGTTGAACAACATAAAAAGAAGTTTCATGTGGACCTAAGGACTTCTGATCATGCTCGGCTTCTATTTACAACAACTTGTCATCATGATCCAGTAGAATTTCTGGCTGTTGATCTTGATTTTATGGATCAGACCGATCCATTTGATTGTGACTGCCGAAATGGTTGAGTTAGATGTCATTGGCCTGTTCAATCTGGATTTTGTCTAAACCTGGTGAGCAATTAATTCTCGTGCTTTTGTATTGTCTGTTAGCTGGAGTTAGATATTGTTGCCCTTTTCAACTCGGCTTTGACCCATATTTTCTTTCATACTGGGCCGATGGCTTGCCATTTCTTTAATAAAGACATAAATATTATAAGCATTCACTCTCGCGGGATCCTTGAGATCTTTGTTCATTACAGAACCACAAGTTTTTAGTGCCCACCAGCACCCACAAACTTATTTTCAGCTTGCACACCAAGGGTTTTAATTCTTAATAAGAAAAGCTACATGGTAGTCACATATTTGGATTTATCATTCGGGACCCACGAGGAAAAAGCCTATCCAGGGAGGTGCTGACTCGACAATAAACATTGACAAACCTGGTTTTAAAATTACTGCAAATCCAAAACTCGCCTCAAAATCATGAAACTTGGCATGGTGTTATGTCATAGCACCAACATGTTGTGGTAAAAAACTAGTCCTATTTGGGTCAAATTTTGGTACAATCTTCTTACAAACCGGAGCCATTCTAATTATTGTGGCAATTTCTAGCTTATTTCTCTTTTTATTTGTTAACCCGTCAAATACTTCTTATATATAATAGATGTGTGTGCCCGTCTAGCGCACACACGTTGATCTATCTAACTGTTTCAGTTGTTGTGGCTAGTCGCAAACAATTCATCCATGTAAAGTGTATGCCATCAATCGCAGACACTTTGATCTGGCTGACCGGTTTCTGTTCTGTTGCCTAATCACAAACAGTTAATCCTTCTGAAGCCTATGCCCTCAATCACACACACCTTGATCTAGCTGACCGTTTATTTTGTGTTGCCTAATCACAAACAGTTCATCCGAGTGAACCGTATGCTATATATCGCACACGCCTTCATCAGGTTGCCCGTTTCTTTTGTCCCCCTCATCGCAAACAGTTCATTGGACTGAACCGTATGCCCTGGATCGCACACACAACTAAAATCTGAACCGTGTTTGATGGCTCCGCCATCGCAAATGTTTTGCACCTTTTTTGACGGTCCTTTTACACCACCGTTTGCGATTATGGCATCGCACATAGTTTCATCGAAGGGCCTCTGGTCGTAGTGTCACGTTAGCAGCATCCTGCAGTAGTGTGTGCATCATATGAAGATGTGCTATGCATGAATGTTGATCAGCATGATGTTAACTGGCTCGTAGTTCCATTTTCGACCATAAATAAAACTTCCAACATGATGTTAACCCTGTTTGAAAAGGCCGTGTTTATATAAATGCTCTGCCTCTGAAAGTTGCAGTTTCTTATCTAAAACTGAACTTGCAATTTCTTATCTGAAACTAAAACTTGCAGTTTCTTCTCTGAGAATCACATTGTCTGCACTTTTATACTCCTATGAAACTACATTTTTAAGTGCTAAAAATAGATCTCTAGAATTCATGAAATACTTCATATGCTCAGTACTGCAAATATGAAATTCAAAAGACATTGATATCTGAAAGTACTCTCAAAATACACAACACAAAACACAATTCACAACCTGCAAATACTGACAACCCTAAGCTCCTCCTGACAATTCACAACCTTCCTGACTATTGGGCTGGGGGGCAGTCCCCTCCTATTCCTCGGCGGCAGACAGCCGCCTCGTGAGACGATGTGAACAGCGAGGGAGAGGATGGCGGGGAAGCGTCGTTGGGCCAACTGCTTTTGTCCTCTTGCAGTTGGGTTCGGTCGACAAAGACTCCACCAACTCGCTCTGGCACGACACCCTCACAAACGGCACCCTGTAGATGCTCGATCCTTCAATCGCTGGTGGATGCTCCATCTGGGATCGATACTCCCAACACCGCACCCTCACGATCGGATTCGGTTAATCTGTTTGCTCCATGGCCTAGAGGAGTAGCTCTATGTACTCCCGCGTGACTCCCTACAGGAGTATCGCCGCCTTTTCGGTCTATTGCAGATATTTGGGCATGGATGTCGCCGTCGCCGCTAGTTGGTCCTTGTTGTCAAACCAAGACTGTATCTCCAACATCCTAGCTAGCTTCACAGGGTCGCCATCTGCGATCCTCATGTATCGGTTGTACTCCTCCATCGATCTACTTCTCCATAGCACCTTCACTCGCCGGCGGTGGTTTTCGAATGGAAGAGGAGAGGAGCAGCGCTGGTTTTGGATTAGCACGGGAGAGGAGCGATGCTAGTTTTGGATTGGAACAGGATAGGATGGGCGGTGGTTTTGAAATGGAAGAGGAGAGGAGCGGCACTGGATTTAGATTGGAACAGGAGAGGACCGGCGGTGGTTTAAGAGGAGAGGAGTAGCACTGGTCTTGGAAGTATTTTTTGTTTTGCGTATTTTGGGTCAAAGTTTGACCACGTACTATATTTGACAAGCAAAATGTGAATGCATGTCACCAAAAATTGTATCATTCGGTTCGTATCTGAATGTACTTTCAAATTATATTATTTTTGCAAAGCATAACATATATTTTATTTGTGAAAATCATGGTCAATTATGACCCAGAATAAAAGGGAGACTAGTTAATGTGGGGTCGCTTTCTTAATTGATGGGTAAATTGATTTTGATTTTGATCCAGTCATAGCACGCCGGCCCTCTTCCAATCCTAAATCGCTGCCGCACGCTCCTCTCCCTCTTCTCCATTGCAAAACCACCTCCTCTCCTCTCCATCATCTCCATTCCAAAACCACCGTCTCGCCTCTCCCTCTTCTCCATTGCAAAACCACCTCCTCTCCCCTGACGTAGCCCATCCTGCCATTGAGGCACTGACACGTGGGTTCCACCAAGCGCGGGGCCCACCTGTCAGCGACCGAAAGGCAGGGAAACCTCTCCTCTCCATTCCAGAACCACCGTCTCGTCTCTCCCTCTTCTCCATTGCAAAACCACCCCCTCTCCTCTCCATCATCTCCATTCCAAAACCACCGTCTCGCCTCTCCCTCTTCTCTATTGCAAGACCATCGTCTCTCCTCCCATCTTCCAAAGCTAGCACCGGCCACTCAGAAGGACATCTATGGAGAGGATGCAGTAACGAATCGGGCAGATCGCCGGCGGCGACCAGGCAAAGTTAGCCAGGTTGAAGGAGATCCTTACTTGGTTTGACAATGAGTGGGAGATTTCGAGGACAGTGAGGGCCATGTGGCAATGTATGCGAAAGAGCGAGATGGCGGCGATGTACTGCTCGGCGACAGTCACGCCGCAGTCCTTCGAGTTCATCGAGTATCTCCTCTGGGTGATGGAGCAGACAGATTCGCTCAAGGCGAAAGTCAGGCGAAGGTGGTGGGCGTACAGGTCAAAGGTCGAGCACCCATAGGATAACGAATCGATCGAGTATGGTGTGCCATTCATGAGGGTGCAGAGCCAGCCGAACCCACAGGAGTATTCGTTCTCGCACCGCAAGAGGAGGTCGGATGGCGCGATGTCGCTTGCCCGCCGTTCTCCACGGTTCCCTCGACGCTCGCCTCGTTTCAACGGCGTCGGTAGGGTTTAAGGTAAGCTTCACACTAACCTAATCTTCCATCTGCTCATGCTTACAATCAGTGTGACAGCTAATAGAAATCATGCTTACAATCAGTCTCCGAGTACTACGCCAATCACCCTAAAATAGCTCTGTACCTTTGGGTCAAAGTTGTGACACTGTGTACAAATAAAGAAAAATAGATTGGTGCTTCTTTCAGAAAAGAGTACTCCCTAGAAAACTGCCAATATAAGCTACTAGTATTATTTTTGAAGTCTAAGCTACTAGTATTTGGTTAGAGGATTTGCTGCCGAGAAAGATCCATCCAAAGTGAGCGCCACACATCCCACTAATGGTGGTGGATGCCAGTGCTTAGATGGAGCAGGGTTGGTGTCGGTAATTTTTACTTGGCACCTCGCACTCTGCATATATGCCGGTTCCATCCGTACATTTGTGCAGTTCCACCAAAATGCAGCTGAATAACCCTGTTTGCATAGATAATGAAAAAGCATGATTACATTATATTGGCACTAGTTTATGAAACATACACTAATAAATAGAAGAAAATATTGCGATAGTATCATAGTATGCCATGCTGCGAGGGCGAGATGGGCCCTGCGACGCCTCATACTGGAATTCGACCCAAGTCTCCCCGATACACCTTCTGCCAGTCATGAACATCAGTGTACAGCAGTAGTACAAGGAGGGGCCTTGAGACATTCCAATGCCTATTTTTGTGCAGATCAACTAAAATTAAGCACCCCAGTTTGCAGAAACGCTTAAACATTAACAATGGGACTAGTTGATGAAACATATACTAACAAAGAGAAGCACTTTCTTTATCTACATTGGAAATGAAATGATAGAGAGGACACTCGCTCTATTTTAACTGTATTATTACTTCATTTTATCAGTGACACTTGGGTCGAGCAGGTGGCAAACGAGGTGTAACGTGCGTCGCAAGGATGGACGCCGGGGGTGCTTAGACTGGGATGCTGAAGCTGGCTCTTTCTGTCCCTATCTTCCCCTCTGATGTTTCTGTGGTAGCATTTGGGATGTAATCCAAACTTGGTCGAGCTGGTGCTGCGTCCCCCTACCTGCCTAGCTTATGTGGCGAACTTGTCTTCTGCTAGTACTCAGTCTGTTCAAGTAGTAGTTGCATAACTGCCCGTTTAGACTGAGATGTTGTCGGATAATGGTTCTCTATGGTTGGATTGCTTTAATGAAATCGGAGGACACCCCCTCTTTTGATATATAAAAAAATCTGTGGCACTAGCGGTGCCAAAATATTGCCTCAAATTAATAGGGCCACTAGATTAAGGTGCAAAATAATAACATTACTTGTTTATCATGGCAGTGCCAAAACAGTAGCACAAGAGCAGACTCAGCATGCAGGATCTTTGGCAAATGGTCATACCAAAAAGGAACATACCTCGTGATGGGAACCATGTCTGTAGTCAACGCTGTCATAGAAGGGATGACACCAATCACCAACATGGATGATTCAATTCATGGGACCTTTTGGTGCAGTTGACCTAAAATGAAGCAATGTCCCATGAGCTAGCAGCTTCTTCTTCATTTTTTTAGAAAAAGGCTCCAGCCCCTGTTCCATTTCCATCAGAAAACGAAACCCACAGAGCTTCTACTTCATTAGTTGCAATAAAATTGAGCAACATCAAGGTTGGTTGTGAAGCTCCTAGAATGTTCAACTATAATTTTGATATCATTTGTGCAGTTCAACTAAGATCAAGCGTGAAATGTATGTCTCTGTTTGCACAAAAAAGGTGGAAAGGAGGGTGACAAACAAGTGATGAAACATACATCAAATGAAAAGAAGCATGTTCCTTATCTGAATGGCAATCCTACAAGGACAGTAGCAATTTCTAAAGCAGCAGCATTGCTAGATATTAGTGTGGGCATTAGGATTAACTATGACAACCGTTAAATACGACATTACTTTAATGGTGCCATTGCTTCATTTTACCAGCAACATTACATTAACAGCTGCTACTGAGTCGGTATTTGGGCACGGGAGAGTAGGTGGACCAGGACAGTTGCATTTCTAACGAAAAGAAGCAACTTATCTTAATGGGAAATTTAGCAGGACATGAAAAAAGTCCATTGATTCATATTACTGGAGGCATTACATTGAAAACAACATTAGTTTAACGTGTCCTCACTTTTAGCAGTGTGAGTGCTACATTTTCAAGTGGCATTACATAAGAGTGGCTCGGGGCAACAAACATCAGAACAAGATATCTGGGTGTGGTCCCATTTTTGTTTGGTATAGCCACCTTATACTGTGTGAGGCTAGCAAATCTAGTGCTGGACTTACTCTGTTCACTTGTCCCCGGGTCCCCACTTTCTTTCCTTTTTCAACCAATAGATTGGGTTTATATTGAGTTTGTACCATGTTTCCCCTTATTTCCCTATTAGACCTAGAGACCAGTTGGATAGCCAGTCTCCGCTACTTTTCGCCCCCATTATTTCCTCTTTCGACCAAGTCCTAGATTCAGGTAACAAATCTTCCCCCACCCCCACCCCCACACCCCTTTCTTCCTTGTTTAAACCAAGTAGTACTAGATTCGAGTGCATGAACTAGTTTAACCTCTTAACAGTAAAAATTTAGGTGGCTTTCGAACAGCCGATCGATCCTATCTATGAGGGGGCCTGAGAAATAGTAAAAGATACAAATGCAGCAATGTCAGGAGCTCGGGAAGCAGAGCAAGGCCGGTTTCAAAGGAAGTTATCCTGAGGGTCGCCGGGATGTCGCTAGGTGGGCGGCGGGAGGCCGGATCTTCCCACACTACGGCATCAAGGAAGAAGGGGTCGGAGGCCCTCCCTAGCCAGCGGTGCTTGGGAGAGAACGGCACGGCACGCTGATCGGGACGCACCGGCAGTGGGTAAGAGCCGTTGCCAAGGACGACCGCGTGAACGTTGCACCTTCTCACCTTCCCCGATGGAGAGGATCCGGCTGGATCTGTGACCAGTGGTGAGCAGAGAGAGTGTGTGGCCACCGTTGTCGTGTTTAGATCTGGAGAGGATGAGACAGTGTGAAGAGAGCAACACTAGCAAACAAGCGCGGAGGCTCCTGCCTATATAGTGGAGTACTACTAGTTTTCTTTTGTCTACCGAAGCCGGCTTGAGCTCGTCAATGACTGTCGAGAAGTCTTCATGCACGTGCCCCGGAGGCGCAGTTGTCGTCAGACTACTCACAGTGGGAGTAACATAGGTAGTAACATCACAAATATCTAGATAAAATGGATGATGTGGCAAGCAATAAATGAAGAAAGAGAGGCATGTGGTAACATAGCTAGTTACTACAAGTATGAGTAACATCACACATATCAAAGCAAGATGAGTCTATAGACTAATAAATAAAATGTTGCATGTTACCACACATATGTTACTCCCCACTATAGAGGTAGTAATATAGAGTAGTAACATGGGCATGTTACTACTCTATGTTACTACCCATTGTGGCTAGTCTCATTTTGATCTGAAGCACCGGATTATAACATATAACACGAAAAATGCCACATGACAAGAAACCATAACCTCACTGCCCAAAGGAGACAACATGAATCCCGACGGACAAACTAGACGAGGATCAAAGCTCAAATTAAAGATAAACTCGTAGAAAAGGGGTGCATCGATAGATGTCCTAATTAACATAGCCAGCTTGACCTAGATGGCAGCCGAGTAGTCTTCGTGCATGTGCCCCCCATGACTAGTGCCATGGAGGAACTCAGTTGTCGCTGTTTAACCCTCGCAGTGATCCGAAGCACATGACACCTAATTTTGCGAGATGACAAGAAACCTTTTTTTAGATTCTCACCAGAACTACAGCCCTATACAGCACAACCTGCATGATATGTAGACGATAGCCAATCCAGGCGTGTCTGCTGGTGTCTGGTCACATGCATGGATGAAGTGATCTTCCGTGTCATGCAGGGATCGTCCAGGCACCATCGTCTGTACAACACTTCTCTAGTACTATCGCTCGTCTCTATCTTCTATTAACTCACCCGACTTGCGGGGCCGGGGAGTGTGCCTATGGTCGGTAATCAATCGTAGTCCCACATGTGTGTGCAAACGCAATATGACGCGCGTTCCATTCAAAGAGCGGCATGCTAGACCGACCGACCGTCTGGGGTGCGACGCAAACGCGACGGGCATGCTGTATACACCGTACATGTGTACCGCCATTTTCTTGAGGCTTTGCTCCATGGCGCAATCCATGGATACAAAAATAGTATACTGTACTATTTAAAAGTCAAGGGCGGGGCTTTTCCCGCACGGTAGGCAGGGTAGTTCCGCCTAGTCGGTTCGACATAGACGCGAGAAGATGAGGGAGTAGGCCGATGCAAACGTAGGGCTGTGTAATTTGACAGCGAGTTACTGCTGGACAAGCGGGCCCCGTGATTTGACTTGCCATTATCACTTTAACTGCGGCGCTACGACCGGCGTGAGTCTCCCGATTCCTGACCACCTCCATACAGGTGCCTCTCCCGATGCTCCACCATCTAGAGGCTGGCTCTTGCATGAGAGCCCACTCCTCCACTTTTTCCTTGCCTCTTTCCCCCACATATGCAAGAATGCCATGTAAAGCGGGCTTATAGCCCACTATTGTACTTGATCCTACAGGTGTTAAGCCTACCACACAGGCATAAAGTCTGATGTGGAAAGTTAATTATGAAGAGAGAGACTAGTTTGGTGACCCCAGGAAGAAACGGTGCTAAGCGCGTGTACCTAGATGAAGCAAACTTAGCAACAAAAAACTAAGCACCTATGCATTGGGGACTTGAGTTGCTAAGCCATTTAATGCCCATAGAACCTCATCTAAGCACCATTTCATTGGAAGAGGTCACTCCTTGGCAAATGTAATAAATACTATGAAGAAAGAGATAGAGAGAAGTAAACAAAAATACTCTTATAGCCAAACTTATAGCTAACCTTGTCTTAGTATGAGTGACTAAGTGATAACTATGTATGACATGCCAACATCAGATAGCCTAACGCACCGTGTTAAATCTCCAAGGGCGCGACCGCGCGAGCGAGGCGACGGTCGTGGTAGGCCCGACCATGATACGAGCTGCTGGCAGCCTTTGGATCTGAGATTGAGCGGTCGCACGCTAAGTTGCTGAAAATTTGCAGAATAACCCTCCAGGATAGGATATTCACCCATAGGTCTAGAATCACGCCATGCAACCATTCGATCTCAGATCCAAGGGCTTTCGGAAGCCCGTATCATGGGAGAATGGAAAGCTT
Organism: Aegilops tauschii subsp. strangulata; assembly: GCF_002575655.3. Lineage (NCBI taxonomy): Eukaryota > Viridiplantae > Streptophyta > Magnoliopsida > Poales > Poaceae > Aegilops > Aegilops tauschii. Next base: position 144,174,490 of record NC_053037.3, read on the forward strand.
TGTATCACCTGTAATTTTCCCGACGCTTGACATGACATCGAAAGCCATTTAATTGGGCGTCGAGTAGACATGACATCTAATTGGGCCCCCATAGTACTGTGCATGAATCCATTTATCCACCAGGCAAGCCACTACCCTGCCGTTCGCACACCCCACTCAGCATTTTTACAATCAAAAAACCGCTGGCAGTTCGTTCCTACTCGTCCTCGGACATCCTTTATCATTACGACAGTTCACTCCACTAATCCTAACCCTCCTCCCAAATCCATGGCGTCCCAAATCTTCATGATTGGCAGTGAGTACAAGGTTAGAACCATCACCGGCGATGAGTTCGACGTCATCTACACCCGTTCTTCCGCGACGGTGAAAGGATGCCTTGATCGCTTCAGACGCATGTTTGAAAACTCAAATGATGATTGGGTCGCTGGGCTTGATGTTGAGTACAACACAGTCCTGGGAAAAGAGAAGAATCTAAAGGACGAAGAGAAGAAGAAGCCCGCCGTGATCCAGGTTTGCGTGCATGACTTATGCTTGTTGTACCACATATGCCATGCGAACATTGAGTGCGAGGAAGTTAAGAACTTCCTCAAGGGCGGCCGAGTCAAATTCGTTACTGTAAACTTTACGAATGACATAAGAGTCCTGGATCGGATAGGCCTAGTTGTAGGCAAACCCTTCGACCTCCAGAATAATGGGTTGGTGTCCTCCCGTGGTAAGCCTTCAATGCTGACCCTGGCAGGAGCCATGGTTCATCCTTCGTACGGTAAACTGAAGAAACCTCCGCACACGTTTCATCGTGCATGGCAGTGGAATGTACTAGATATAGACCACATCCACTACGCTGCAATGGATGGCTACCTTTGTTTCAATATCTACAAGGGTTGGATGAAGAGCAAGAGTGTGCGGTTCAAGCAAAGAAGTATCGGCCAGAGGAAGAGGGACAAGGACGAAGTCGAGGATGTGGACGAGGACTCTGAGTAAGGTGGCAGTGTCGTTGCTCATGGTGGTTCTAATGCCGTGTCTACCGGATTAGTTGCTTAGTTTAATTTCAGGTGTGCTTAGTTTTATTTGAGGGGTGTGTTGTGCTGAGCCCCCAGCAGAACTATGTTATGTTTCTTCTTGTTACTTTAACTCCTCAGTACGTACATACTAGTATTTCTTACAGTTCATCTTTTAGTTAGTATAGTACTACGACTACCACTCGTTTCTTCACATTATATACGTACAATATATATGGCCAACATCATATAGCCAGTGGTTTAGTTGTCAAAGAATTTCAGGGGGCTTAGTTTTGTCAAAGAATTTCAGGGTGCTTAGTTTCATTTGAGGGGTGTGTTGTGCTGGACACCATTATTGTGACTCGAATATCTTTTGCCATGTTGTAATGAAATAAATACCGATGGACCAACATGCCTGCTCTCCCTCTATCTCACTACAGTAAAATAAAGTGTGGGGCCTACTTGATCCCAACAACGTTCTTATTTTCCCGTAAAATTGTTCGCTTGGTTACTCCTGACAAGCGGGGCCACACTTATCATTGTGAGAATCAGCTTATTTTTGTCATGTAACATGGTCAACGGGTTTGACGTGAAAATCACAATGTCTAATGGCATTTTTGAGCAAACATCTAACTTAACGATGGCATTTTGAGATACTAATTGCATTTTTGAGCAGGCATCTCACGGATCGATGGCATTTTTGAGTTGTTGTAACTTCTAATGGCAAAACTAAGTAGTGATACACAACTAGTGGCATAAATAATAAGAACCCAAGAATTAAATTGGTATGCTAATTTCTTTAATAGAATTTAGCACCCCATTTAAGCACGTAGTGGCTTTTTTAATAGTACTATATGCATAATTTGGCGACGAGCGCTCTCTATATATGTACCACCTTTTTTTAAAATTTCATCTTGTTAGTTTTGCTCCATGGCGCAATCCATCGATCCTACTACTGTACAAAAGTATACATTTTTTAAAAGGCTAGAGGGCGGGGCAGTCTAGCTAGGCCAGTTTCAAGAGAAGCGAGTGCCTTTGTGATTTGATGACTCATTACTGCTGGAAGGCGAGGCCTTGTGATTTGACTACTCATATAAATGTGCCCACGACCTGAGGAGGAGGAAAGAACCGTGCCATATACTCAAGTTTTCCACTGGAGTACGACAGAGGAGCACGAAACACGGCAGCCCAGTGCCATATCTCTACTCTCTACTCTTATTATATAGTACTAGCAAGAGGCCCATGCATTGCATGGAACATCAAGATGCATTTATACGAGCCGTTTATCTCGTGGGAGACGAAGATGAACGAGGGAAGTCCTTATCTGTAATTGTGTAGAGGGGTGCGGGTATCTTTTTGCAAAATTGTCATAGTTTGCTTTCTATCCGTCAGATATAGATCGGACGGTCTATATTGCAGGATGGAAGGCACACCATCATCACCAACTCGTTTTTTATAGGAGTAGAGATTATAAAAAACTGAGTTGGTGATGATGGTGTGCCTGCCATCTTGTAATATAGATCGTCCGATCTATATCTGACGGATAGAAAGCAAACTATGACAATTATGCAAAAGATACCCGCACCTCTCTCCACATTTACAGATAAGGCCTTGTCTTGTTCATCCTTATCACCCACAACCTCATTGCTGAGCAATTAAAAAAGGAAGTCTTTGGAACAATCTAGCATGGTGGCCGTTGCCGCCTGCCGGCGCCGTCCATCCCCATGCCTCCGCCTAGTCCGACCACCAGTCACCACCACGCCCCACTCCTCGTCACCTTATCTCTCATCTTTCTCGATATATCATTTTTTCGATGAAATTCTCGAGATACCATTTTTTTGATAAAATTCTTGAGATATCATTAGTTTTTACATGTGGGATTACTCCTGCATGGGTCAATCACAACAAGTGTTTTGTAAAAAAAATGCATCTTGATGTTCTGTGCAATGCACTGGCATCTTGCTAGCGGCGATAAAAAATGATCTAATTTGCTAGTCATCTCATTTTTAGAATTGTCCTATTCATGCCTCGCAGAGAACGTGACACGTGTGGGGAAACACCCGAAGCAAATGAAGAAACACAGGAGCAAAAGAAGAAGGAAGATTATCACCCCCATAAAAGAAGGAAGGCACACACACAAATCTGGGGCGCTGCTCTCACTACATGAAGGGTTGTTGGTCGCGGAGTCGTAACTGCTTCTTCATCGCCTCCACGACCTCCATCTACTTACGCGTCTCCTCCGCCATCTTCTTCATTATGTCCATGATGCGCGATTTCTTGACGCGAGCCTTCATCATCTGTTCCACGGCCGCATTACATACCTTGACAGCAGCCGGGTGCTCGATGCAGAGCTTCGCCAACTCCAACTTCTGTTCCGTAATGAGGGCCTGCAGCACCTTCATCGAGGAACTACTATTCTCATGCAGCGTCTTCCAGCCGGCGTTCTCCTCCTTCAGCAGGTCGAGCTCGTGGCAAAGCTTCGCCTTGTCCTCCTAAAGTTGCAGGATTTCGTCGGTCGCCTTCTTCTCCGAGGCAATGCTCTTCTTCTGCAGCATCACCAAGCCGGCGGTCAACTGCCCCTGCTCATTGAGCTCAGCGGGCATGTCGTCGAGGCTCTCCTTCAGCAGCTCCACCAAGCCGTGGATGAACTCCTTCTGCTTATATAGGTGCTTATTGAGCTGATCGGGCATGCCGCCGAGGGATAAGGACTCCAGCGCCGCCAGCTCGGCATGTTCGCCTCCACGGCTAGGGCGCTCCTGGGAGCCATCGCCTGCCTATGAGAGATCTTTTGAGGTCTCTGCGTGGCGGCGAGCCCTCTCTTTTTTTCGCAGCCTTGGCTGCTGCTCCCTTGTTACAAGTAGTTCTCGACCTAGGGCTCCGCACACCGGCCATGGCAAGGACGGATGAAGAAGGAGGACTTATGAGGAGAAAGGTAGAGTAATTTTCGGTTAGGGAGCTTGTCACGACCGGTTTTTAAATAAAATATTTATTCAGAGACCAATCCCTTTTACAGACCAGTAAAGAAGAATTCCTTCTCACCGGTAGACAATATCTTGGTCACAGAAGAAAAATACCAGGAGTACTGAATATAATACAAGGTTGAGCGGAGACTGCTCAACAATCTATTACATGTACGCCGATAAAACATAACGGCGGATAGGGTGACATAACTACTAACTCACGATAACAACGGTGGTGGAACTATCATCGCGAAGTGGGTGATATGACTCCTGAGAACTAAAGCTCTTCGAGCGCCGGAGTGAGGCTCGAGGAGAATTATTGCGGGTGGCGGAAGCGTATATGATACAAGTGACCAATATCCAGGATCGCACGGGACTGACTGGGATTGCTCTAGGTGTCGGACTCACTATCAAACTCTTCATCCATGAGATCGCCTTCGTCAACATCTGGCCAAATCAACAAGCCAGGTGAGTACTATGAAAGTACTCGCAAGACAGTTCGGACATAAGATATAACAAATGTAAACATGAAGCATATGAACAGAATAACAAGTGCGTTCAGACATAGAGACAATAATGCATGGGGAAATAACAGAGAAGTCAGGCGGTAGTCCTCCCGAAATCCCAAAATAAATACTGGGTGCCAAACGAGGGTCTGAATGACTCCTCGAGAGGAAACTGCAAGAATAATAATGCCGCAGTCGGGCGTCGGGGCGACACCACATAAAGGGCTTATAACAGAAAATAAAAGACAGTGCGTGCCACAGTCGGACGTCTGAGCGACATCACATAAAGGGCTTATATTGAAAATAAGAGACAAACATGCCACAGTCGGACGTCTGAGCGACATCACATAAAGGGCTTATAACAGAAAATAAAAGACAGTGCATGCCACAGTCGGACGTCTGAGCGACATCACATGAAGGGCTTATATTCATAACTTAGTAACTCATGAATCTTAAATCATATCAAGAGAATAATCAGACATGAGATAAACAACAGGGTTAGTCCATCCACAGGAATAACGTTCAGCTAAGTTTACTACTCATGCTCGCTTACCGGAAAGAAGAATATACCACGAGGCTACGACATAGACATGGATACGCTGATCACGTTACTTGACCATGGATACGATGACTCGAAAGGATTTGACTCTGCAGAGTTTGTACTTTAACCACAGCCAACGGATTTCAGTAGTCACGGGGACTAGTTCCGTCTACGGTGTTTTGGAAGAAACACGTCTAACCAGTACACACCCATTCAACAATCCGCAGCCAGGAATCACCCTCGGCAATCTTGAAGAAAATCCTTGAGACGGGGAGGCTACAACCTCGCGTAGCATGGGATCAAATTTCTATACGCGCGCTCTAAGGGGTGCCCCCCTCTCGGTCCCAACCGGAAACACCCATGCCCCCTGACCGGATGACTGGCTTTAATCCAGGGCCATGGAACCATCATCCCGGCCCCTCTGTTTGGTGTGTACACGGAAAGAGGTTACCAACTTACTAAACCGCATTCTGGCAGAAAACAAGTGGTAGCACGGAAGGGGGAAGAACGATAACGTGACTCCGTCCACGTTAACGTCGGAATTTGTCGGATGACGCAAGGCTGGCATGCTACAACAGTACCACCTTGCTGCCCTTCATGTCACCACATGATTAGGCCATCTCTCATCAGAGATCATCGCAACTTTGGAACACGCGGGTAGTTGCCTCACAAGCAACGAGGTACTCACCGACACTCATCTTCCACGCACAACCTCTCACGCAAACATGCAAAACACCTATCATATCAAAGGTTCAAACATGCTTGCCTGGTTCGGAGAAATCGGAGTCTAGCTCGGCGAAGTTCGCAGCTCCGTCACCTCTTCCGGAACCTACGGTATAGCGAAAAAGTATACTAACGTGAAAACCAACGCGTGCATAAAAGTTGTTCCAAAAAATTTCCAAATAAATCCCATAAAAAACTAGACAAAATTATAAGATTGTCAGAAAAAGAATCACTCAAAAATCACTTTTTATCAAAAAGTTATAAGGGTTTCTGTCCAGGGACTCATCTGTAATGAAACAGAAAAGTTCCAGGGGTTTAACTGAGAAAACAGAAAACGGTTCGAATAAAAACGCGCAAGCTCAAAGGGAAAACGTATTTGCCCGAAGGCGCCAACAGAAAACGTTTCGAGGGAGAAGAGAATAGAGGCTGACAGGGGGGGTCCACATGTCAGGTTTAAAAAGTTCGCCGGCGCCCGAAGACTACGGTGGTCGCCGGCGTCGAACCACGGCGAGACAGGGAGATCGGAGTGTACCAAGAGCTTCAGCGTGTCCTTCCGCGTCGGTGGGTGGTGGACTCGACCGACGGAGAGCACCACGTCGACGGCGACACTTTCTCCGGCGGACGGCGGCTCGGGTGATGGTGGAGAACTCCGGTGGGTGCTGCAAACTCCGAATTGAAGCGCGGGTCAGGAGAGTGGATGCATAGGGAAGCTACTGGCAAGAGATGGGAGGCAGAGGTGCACGCACGGGAGCGAATCGAGCTGGATCCCGTGGCGGGTCGCGGTGGCCGGAATTGAGGAAGGAGACTTCCTCGGGGCTCTTCCAGTGGCTAGGCAGGGTCTTGGTGGAGTGTAGAGGTGGTGTGGGTACTAGCTGGAGCTCGGGGCCTCTATTTATAGGCGGCTCGAGGGGGTGGCCGTGAACGGGGTTGCTTCGGCGAGCAATTATGGCGAGGCAGTAGCTTGGCTGGGAGTTTAGGTGGCCAGGCAGCATCAGTGAGATGTACTGGTGCCGTTCCCCCGCTAATCCCGGTCGGTCTTGGCGTAATGGCCGCCGGTCCACGGTGGGGTGGCCGCACGGGCACGACGGCGGCAGAGAGCGCGCTCCGCGCCCAGCGGTTCACGACGAGGGTGGCAGCGCGCACTGGGGAGTGGGTGGCCACGCGGCGGCCTCCGGTGGCTTGGGCGGCGCTGGGTGGCGCCGTCTACGCTGCGCCCCTCTCTGGCGGCCGCAAAGCCGCCGCTGGCGTCAGTCACGGGGCGGCGCACCTCCTCCAGCTCGTCGCCGACGTCCGCAAGGCTCCAGGCGCTCGTGCGGTGCAGAGGACAAGGGGGAGGGGACAGGGAACACGGCGACGCCGAGGCACTGGCGAGATCGACTACGGACACTAAAGAAACGACAGCAACACTGAACTGTTCTCTGAATTTGTCTGAACTTGATTTTGACAATGCCCTGCAGGTGTTCGACAGAATGATTTGGCAAGGAGAAATTTTTTCCTGGGGCTGGGACTTGGTGAGGTGACCTCTCAATGCACCCAGAGGCTGCCTGATTTTTCTCAAAATTTTTGGAGAAGGATTTGAATGAATTTCATCAAATTTGGCAAATCTGGTCCAAACTTGCAGCAAGTATAGTTTGAAAAATATGAACTAGAGACCAGTGGATCTTCATGGATCTTGGTTGAGGGTTCAAAGGACTAGGAAGGGGAATTGGTTTGGGGGCAAAAACCAAAACATAAATGGTAGCTCCTTTGTAAAACTCCAAGGGCTAGAGTAGAAGGCAGAAATTGTTTTGATAAGATTTAAATGGAAAAGTAATCATATGGGGAGGTTCAACTTGCTGGATTTGATGCAAAATATGATCCAAAGATGAGGAAAGGTTTATGAGGGTGGATTTGCACTAAGGTCATGGCAAGAGAGAATTGTTGAAAGGGGCAAGGAACCATTCCAAAAGCCATAGGGCATTTTCAAAGGAATTTTCAAAAGGCATTTTTCCCAAGTGAAAAGCATTTTGGTTTGAGTCCAAATAAAAGAAAGAACCTCCAAGACCAACATCAAGTCTTGGGTGAATCCAAATAAAACCCTTGCCATAAAAAAAATATTTTGAAAGGGAGGGTTCCTTTGAAGAAAAATTTAAAACACCTCCCTCAAGTTAAATGAAATTTTTGAAAAGGCCAAATAAAATTTTGGGTGTCACAACACCTACCCCCTTAGGAATAATCTCGTCCTCGAGATTTCAGCTGATCCTCGAATAGATATGGATATTCTGCCTGAAGAAAATCTTCCCTTTCCCATGTAGCTTCATCCTCAGTTTGGTTGCTCCACTGTACTCTGAAAATTTTTGTCGTTTTCTGACGGGTCCTCCGTTCAGACACTTCCAATATCCTTACTGGCCTTTCTCTGTAGGTGAGATTTGGTTGTACATCAATGCTCTCATGAGATACATGCTTCTCCGGGCTACTTACACATTTTCTCAATTGTGAGACGTGGAATACGTCATGGACGTCTGACAGCTCCTTGGGTAGGTCTAGTTGTTAGGCTACCGTGCCTCTTCTTGCAATTATACAAAATGGCCCAATAAATCTTGGGGCTAGCTTCCCCTTAATTTTGAACCGTTGCAGGCCCCTCATAGGAGACACTCGTAGGTATACGGAATCACCGGGTTCAAAGCTGACCTCACGATGTTTTTGATCGTAGTAGCTCTTTTGTCGGCTCTGCGCTGTCTTGAGTCTGTCCTTGATCTGCTTAACTTTCTCCTCGGCCTCTTTAAGCATGTCTGGGCCGAAGATACGACTGTCACCCGTTTTTGACCAATTCAGTGGGGTACGGCACCTTCGTCCGTACAATGCTTCAAAGGGTGCCATTTGCAAGCTGGCTTGGTAACTGTTGTTGTAAGCAAACTCGGCATACGGCAAACTCTCTTCCCAACTGGACCCATAGGTGAGCACACAGGCTCTCAGCATATCCTCTAGGATTTGGTTCACACGTTCCTTTTGTCCATCAGTCTGAGGGTGGTACGCTGTACTGAAAGCTAGTTGCGTTCCCAGAGCTTGTTGTAGGTGATCCCAAAATTTGGAGAGAAATTGGGTGCCTCGGTCGGATATTATAGTCTTTGGGACTCCATGCAAACAAACTATGCGGGAGAGATAAAGTTTGGCCAGTCTTTGTGTGGAGTAGGTAGTCTTTACGGGAATGAAATGAGCAACCTTGGTTAGTCGGTCTGTGATGACCCATATGGCGTCATTTCCGCGTTGTGATCGGGGTGGTCCGACGATGAAGTCCATTCCTATTTCATCCCATTTCCACTCCGGTATCCTGTTTGGCTGGAGTAGCCCTGCTGGCTTTTGATGCTCGGCCTTGATGCGCTGACATGAATCGCAACAAGCAATAAATGCGGCTATATCCCTTTTCATACCGTGCCACCAAAATCTTTCCTGAATGTCTTTGTACATTTTGGTTCCTCCAGGATGGATCGAGTATGGTGCGGTGTGGCTTTCGGTTAGGATTTGTTGCTTGAGTTCCTCAATGCTAGGTACGCAAAGTCTGTCTCCGTACCATAATATTCCTGCACTGTCTGTGACGAACTCTGAAGCCTTACCAAGGTTCATTTTCTTCTTTATACCTTCGATGCTGGGATGTCCCTGTTGAGCCTTCTTAATTTGTTCCACTAGGGTGGGTTGTATCTCCAGATTTGATACGGTGCCCTTAGAGACTAACACCATGTTGAGCCTAGCGAACTCTTGCTGAAACTCAGGCCTCAAGTTTTGCGGACCGTCGTTGTCCGGGCTGGGGTTTCGACTAAGGGCATCAGCCACTACATTTGCTTTCCCTGGATGGTAGTGAATGCCGATATCATAGTCCTTGACCAATTCCATCCAGCGTCGTTGGCGTAAATTTAGCTCTGGCTGTGTGAAAATATATTTGAGGCTCTTATGGTCCGTATATATTTCAGAGCGATTTCCCAACAGAAAGTGCCTCCACTCCTTGAGTGCATGTATGACTGCTGCTAGCTCCAAGTCATGTGTTGGGACTCTTGTGTATGTCTGGCACAGTTAAGACCGGTGTGGTTGTTAGTTTCTTCTTGAGTTCTTGGAAGCTTTTCTCGCATGCTTCCGTCCATACAAATTTCTTGTCTTTCTTGAGCAACTGTGTTATTGGTTTTGCCACAGTGGAGAATCCTTCAATAAATCTTCCGTAATATCCGGCCATTCCCAGGAAACTCCGCACATCTGTCATGTTGGCGGGTGGCTTCCAGTCAACTATGGCTTTGACTTTTTCTGGGTCTACGGCCACACCTTCTTGGTTCAATAGATGGCCTAGGAAACCAACTTGTCTTAGCCAAAATTCACACTTGCTAAATTTGGCATAGAACTGATGTTTCCTCAATTCTCCCAAAACAATTCTGAGATGCTCAGCATGCTCTTCTGGTGTCCTTGAGTAAACCAGAATATCGTCAATGAACACCACGACAAATTTGTCCATGAATTTCATGAACACTTTGTTCATGAGGTGGACGAAATATGCGGGGGCGTTCGTTAGACCAAAAGGCATCACTGTGAATTCATATAATCCGTATCTGGAGGTGAATGCTGTTTTAGGGATATCTTCTGTCCGTACTTTCAATTGATGATATCTCGATCTCAAATCAATTTTTGAGAACACCTTGGCTTGTGCGAGCTGGTCAAACAAATCATTTATCCGTGGCATCAGATATTTGTTTTTGATGGTGACCATATTGAGGGCTCGATAGTCTATACACAGTCTCAGTGTCCCATCCTTTTTCTTGGCGAATAAAACTGGCGAACCCCATGGTGAGGAGCTGGCTCGAATAAATCCATTGTCCAATAATTCCTTTATCTGTTTCTTCAACTCCACCAATTCTGAGGGTGCCATTCTATAAGGCTTCTTATAGATGGGAGCGGTGCCAGGTGCTAGTTCGATGCTGAACTCTATCTCTCGGTCTGGTGGCATGCCTGGTAGTTCTTCAGGGAATACATCAGGGAACTCGCATACCACTGGAACTTTACTCATTTCTGAAATGTCCACTTTGTTCAGCTTTGGTTGCCGTGACCGTGGCCTTTCTTGAGCTGTAACCTTTATAGTCTTGCCGTGATGGTGGGTGAGAATCACGGTCCGATTGAAACAGTCAATGAATCCTTTGTTGGTGGTCAACCAGTCCATCCCTAAAATGACATCCAGTCCTTTATTTTTCAACACGATGAGATTTGCTTGGAACTGTAGTCCTTTGAATTCAATGATCACTCCTTGGCAGTAACTCTGAGCGATTTGCTTATTCCCGGGGGACTTGATGATCATAGATTTTTCCAAGGGAAGTATCGGAAAACCATGTTGCAACACAAAACTCTTCGAAACGAACGAATGGGAAGCTCCAGAATCAAACAAAACCGTGGCAGGTACTGTGTTGACAGGGAACGTACCGAGCACGATGTCTGGGGCATTCTGCGCTTCTTCCCTGGTCACATGGTTCAGGTGACCCTTCCTGTGGTTGTTGTTGGGATTGAAATTGTTGCGCTTGGGGGCTGAATTGTTTCCACCATTGTTCGGCTTGGGGGCCGAGTTCCTCGGCTTTGGGCACTGTTTAGCATAGTGCCCTTCTTCACCACAAGCATAGCAGGTGACCCCTGGACGGTACGTGAACTCCTTGTCCCTGGCATGAAACTGTCTGACGGGCCTTAGATCTATAGTCGTGGATTTCCTTGCTTCTGTCCTTGGAACCTCAGTCTTGCTTCGGTTGTTGCGAGCAAGAGTCGTCTTGTCCCTCTTTCGCTTACGGAGGTCTTCCAGACTACGGCGCTCATTTTCCAAGGTAATGGTCTTGTCAACCAGAGTTTTAAAATCCGGGAAAGTGTGTACCACCAGTTGGCATTTTAGTGCTGGTGCCAGGCCGTCCAGGAATTTTTCCATCTTCTTGTTCGCAGTCATATGCTCGTCGTAGGCATAACGAGATAGCTGGGTAAACTGACCGTTGTATTTTGTCACTGACATGCCTCTCTGCTTGAGGTCATCAAACTCTCTCTTCTTGATTTTTATGATGCTCCTGGGGATGTGTGCCCCACGAAAGCCTTCCTTGAACTCCTCCCAGGTGATGTTGTGTTCACTGGGGTGCATGTGTAGGAAGTTTTCCCACCATGCTGCAGCTGCTCCAGTAAGGTAGTGTGGTGCATAAAGCACCTTCTCATTATCTGAGCACTGAGCAATAATCAGCTTCCTCTCGATATCACGAAGCCAATCATCGGCTTCTAGGGGCCTATCGGTGTGAGCAAACATTGAAGGGCGAGTCTTCTGTAACTCAGATAACTTGGAATGTGGTTGATAGGGTTCACGGTGGTTTCCCATATTGATGACGTGATTCATCATCTCTTGGTGCTGTTGCTGGCTTTGTTCGAAGAGACGGCATACTTGAGACAGGGCTGCTTCGCTGTCCTGTTGACTGGACTGACCCTGAGTGAAGTTGTTGCTAGTCTGTGTCCCATAAGCTTCTTCTGGCTGATTGGGCATGGAACGAGTCCACGGACGAGACATTTTTCCAGTCTGGGGTATTATTTTGCAAAACACATGAGAAGAACTGTGTGGCACAAGGAAAATCTTGCAAATGCAAAAAACTTAAAAGACCTCAAGATTTTTCAAGAAATCATAAACGATTTTGCAAGGAGACGAATGGCTTAACCCAAATCTTACACGCGAAAAGCAAACACACGATACAGCACTCAGGATGTGCGTACACAATCCTGACATGTTATTTAGACTAGCGTACTCCTCCGGAAAGCAGCAAACGCACTAATACAAACTAGCGTACAGAGAAAACACATCATACAAGCAGACATAACGCGCGGCTACTCGGCGCTCACAGTCGGAGATGGTGACGATGTCCTTCCCCTTGCCGAGGGCAAGACTCAGTGGTGCAGGAGATTCAACCTCCACCTCCTCTCTAGCAGGCTCCTGGCGCGTAGCACTGCGCTGCGGTGATGGTGCGGGAGCGACGGGCGGTAGTGCGGGTGCGGGAGCGACGGGCGGTAGTGCGGGTGCGGCAGGCGGTGCAGCTCTGACTGGAGTAGGAGCGATGACTCGGTCGAACTCCTCAGTGGTAGGCAGACGGTGAGCAGTGGCCAAAATGGCCGGTGCATAAGATGCTGAGGACGAGACGAATGTCAGAGGCGGTGCCGTGTGGAGAAGCTCCTTCCTGCTGGCAGGACCGCCCCGGACTAAGTCCATGCGGGCAGCCACAAGATCGTCCACGAGGTTGTCGAAAGACTCCTCCAGAGCCTTGAGATACTCCACAACCATCTCGATGGCTTCATCTCGCTCTCCCCGATGGCAGGCGAATGCATAGTGGCAAGTGTATGGCACATGGCATGGGAGGTAGCGGTAGCGACGAGTCTTCATCATAGGAAGAATGTCCCGAAGGCGAGCTATCGCCTCACGGGCAGCCATCTGCATGGCATGCCTCTCCGTAGGCATGGCCCTTCCCACAAAACGGAAGTGGCGAGATGCAGAACATCCTCCCTTGAATTGCACCATGGCTTGGTGCATAGACACGTCGTCACTGAGCTTGTGCTGATAAAGCGTGAACTCCGGACGAGTCGCTGGCCCGATCGCGAGCTTGGTGATGGAGACGAGGAGTTTGACAAACCCCTCGGGCACGTTCGTGAACACTCGAGTCTCACAGTTGCTGCCAGCCATCCACAAAAGTAGGCAAAAATTCTGAGTAGTCATGTCATAAATTTATGATGACCAACAGAAAATAGCTACAATTGCAAAATGCTGAAAAAGCACAAAAGACGCTAATAACCGATTAGCGATCGCACCTAGTGGCTTCCTACAGTCAGCCTGGCTCTGATACCAAGCTTGTCACGACCGGTTTTTCAATAAAATATTTATTGAGAGACCAATCCCTTTTACGGACCAGTAAAGAAGAATTCCTTCTCACTGGTAGACAGTATCTTGGTCATAGAAGAAAAATACCAGGAGTACTGAATATAATACAAGGTTGAGCGGAGACTGCTCAACAATCTATTACATGTACGCCGATAAAACATAACGGCGGATAGGGTGACATAACTACTAACTCATGATAACAAGGTGGTGGAACTATCATCGCGAAGTGGGTGATATGACTCCTGAGAACTACAGCTCTTCGAGCGCTGGAGTGAGGCTCGAGGAGACTTATTGCGGGTGGCGGAAGCGTATATGATACAAGTGACCAATATCCAGGATCGCACGGGACTGACTGGGATTCCTCTAGGCGTCGGACTCACTATCAAACTCTTCATCCATGAGATCGCCTTCGTCAACATCTGGCCAAATCAACAAGCCAGGTGAGTACTATGAAAGTACTCGCAAGACAGTTCGGACATAAGATATAACAAATGTAAACATGAAGCATATGAACAGAATAACAAGTGCGTTCAAACATAGAGACAATAATGCATGGGGAAATAACAGAGAAGTCGGGCGGTAGTCCTCCCGAAATCCCAGAATAAATACTAGGTGCCAAACGAGGGTCTAAATGACTCCTCGAGAGGAAACTGCAAGAATAATAATGCCGCAGTCGGGCGTCGGGGCGACACCACATAAAGGGCTTATAACAGAAAATAAAAGACAGTGCGTGCCACAGTCGGACGTCTGAGCGACATCACATAAAGGGCTTATATTGAAAATAAGAGACAAACATGCCACAGTCGGACGTCTGAGCGACATCACATAAAGGGCTTATAACAGAAAATAAAAGACAGTGCGTGCCACAGTCGGACGTCTGAGCGACATCACATGAAGGGCTTATATTCATAACTTAGTAACTCATGAATCTTAAATCATATCAAGAGAATAATCAGACATGAGATAAACAACAGGGTTAGTCCATCCACGGGAATAACGTTTAGCTAAGTTTACTACTCATGCTCGCTTACCGGAAAGAAGAATATACCACGAGGCTACGACATAGACATGGATACGCTGATCACGTTACTTGACCATGGATACGATGACTCGAAAGGATTTGACTCTGCAGAGTTTGTACTTTAACCACAGCCAACGGATTTCAGTAGTCACGGGGACTAGTTCCGTCTACGGTGTTTTGGAAGAAACACGTCTAACCAGTACACACCCATTCAACAATCCACAGCCAGGAATCACCCTCGGCAACGTTCAAAAAATCCTTGAGACGGGGAGGCTACAACCTCGCGTAGCATGGGATCAAATTTCTATACGCGCGCTCTAAGGGGTGCCCCCCTCTCGGTCCCAACCAGAAACACCCCTGCCCCCTGACCGGATGACTGGCTTTAATCCAGGGCCATGGAACCATCATCCCGGCCCCTCTGTTTGGTGTGTACACGGAAAGAGGTTACCAACTTACTAAACCGCATTCTGGCGGAAAACAAGTGGTAGCACGGAAGGGGGAAGAACGATAACGTGACTCCGTCCACGTTAACGTCGGAATTTGTCGGATGACGCAAGGCTGGCATGCTACAACAGTACCACCTTGCTTCCCTTCATGTCACCACATGATTAGGCCATCTCTCATCAGAGATCATCGCAACTTTGGAACACGCGGGTAGTTGCCTCACGAGCAACGAGGTACTCACCGACACTCATATGCCACGCACAACCTCTCACGCAAACATGCAAAACACCTATCATATTAAAGGTTCAAACATGCTTGCCTGGTTCGGAGAAATCGGAGTCTAGCTCGGCGAAGTTCGCAGCTCCGTCACCTCTTCCGGAACCTACGGTATAGCGAAAAAGTATACTAACGTGAAAACCAATGCGTGCATAAAAGTTGTTCCAAAAATGTTCCAAATAAATCACATAAAAAACTAGACAAAATTATAAGATTTTCAGAAAAAGAATCACTCAAAAATCACTTTTTATCAAAGAGTTATAAGGGTTTCTGTCCAGGGACTCATCTGTAATGAAACAGAAAATTTCAGGGGTTTAACTGAGAAAACAGAAAACGGTTCGAATAAAAACGCGCAAGCTCAAAGGGAAAACGTATTTGCCCGAAGGCGCCAACAGAAAACGTTTCGAGGGAGAAGAGAATAGAGGCTGACAGGGGGGGTCCACATGTCAGGTTTAAAAAGTTCGCCGGCGCCCGAATACTGCGGTGGTCGCCGGCGTCGAACCACGGCGAGACAGGGAGATCGGAGTGTACCAAGAGCTTCAGCGTGTCCTTCCGCGTCGGTGGGTGGTGGACTCGACCGACGGAGAGCACCACGTCGACGGCGACACTTTCTCCGGCGGACGGCGGCTCGGGTGATGGTGGAGAACTCCGGTGGGTGCTGCAAACTCCGAATTGAAGCGCGGGTCAGGAGAGTGGATGCATAGGGAAGCTACTGGCAAGAGATGGGAGGCAGAGGTGCACGCACGGGAGCGAATCAAGCTGGATCCCGTGGCGGGTCACGGCGGCCGGAGTTGAGGAAGGAGACTTCCTCGGGGCTCTTCCAGTGGCTAGGCAGGGTCTTGGTGGAGTGTAGAGGTGGTGTGGGTACTAGCTGGAGCTCGGGGCCTCTATTTATAGGCGGCTCGAGGGGGTGGCCGTGAACGGGGTTGCTCCGGCGAGCAATTACGGCGAGGCAGTAGCTTGGCAGGGAGTTTAGGTGGCCAGGCAGCATCAGTGAGATGTACTGGTGCCGTTCCCCCGCTAATCCCGGTCGGTCTTGGCGTAATGGCCGCTGGTCCACGGTGGGGTGGCCGCACGGGCACGGCGGCGGCAGAGAGCGCGCTCCGCGCCCAGCGGTTCACGACGAGGGTGGCAGCGCGCACTGGGGAGTGGGTGGCCACGCGGTGGCCTCCGGTGGCTTGGGCGGCGCTGGGTGGCGCCGTCTACGCTGCGCCCCTCTCTGGCGGCCGCAAAGCTGCCGCTGGCGTCGGTCACGGGGCGGCGCACCTCCTCCAGCTCGTCGCCGACGTCCGCAAGGCTCCAGGCGCTCGTGCGGTGCAGAGGACAAGGGGGAGGGGACAGGGAACACGGCGACGCCGAGGCACTGGCGAGATCGACTACGGACACTGAAGAAACGACAGCAACACTGAACTGTTCTCTGAATTTGACTGAACCTGATTTTGACAATGCCATGCAGGTGCTCGACAGAATGATTTGGCATGGAGAAAATTTTTCCTGGGGATGGGACTTGGTGAGGTGACCTCTCAATGCACCCAGAGGCTGCCTGATTTTTCTCAAAATTTTTGGAGAAGGATTTGAATGAATTTCATCAAATTTGGCAAATCTGGTCCAAACTTGCAGCAAGTATAGTTTGAAAAATATGAACTGGAGACCAGTGGATCTTCATGGATCTTGGTTGAGGGTTCAAAGGACTAGGAAGGGGAATTGGTTTGGGGGCAAAAACCAAAACAGAAATGGTAGCTCCTTTGTAAAACTCCAAGGGCTAGAGTAGAAGGCAGAAATTGTTTTGATAAGATTTAAATGGAAAAGTAATCATATGGGGAGGTTCAACTTGCTGGATTTGATGCAAAATATGATCCAAAGATGAGGAAAGGTTTATGAGGGTGGATTTGCACTAAGGTCATGGCAAGAGAGAATTGTTGAAAGGGGCAAGGAACCATTCCAAAAGCCATAGGGCATTTTCAAAGGAATTTTCAAAAGGCATTTTTCCCAAGTGAAAAGCATTTTGGTTTGAGTCCAAATAAAAGAAAGAACCTCCAAGACCAACATCAAGTCTTGGGTGAATCCAAATAAAACCCTTGCCATAAAAAAATATTTTGAAAGGGAGGGTTCCTTTGAAGAAAAATTTAAAACACCTCCCTCAAGTTAAATAATTTTTTTGAAAAGGCCAAATAAAATTTTGGGTGTCACAGAGTTCCCCTTTTTATAACCTAAGTACTAGCACTAGTACTAAAACCTACATAGTGGGAACACGTTCAGGTTTGGTATGTACTAGTAGGTGTGAGCAGGCTTGCACTTAATTGTACCACTAGTACTTTGAAATGTGATGGGAACAAGGTAAATATTAATTGATGGTTTTGGTTTCGAGGCCCGAAACGGCTCCTGATGAGTTTAGTGGAACATAAATTTCAAGTACTCCCTCCATCTCAGTTTACAAGGCTTGCACCTGTATCTAGGTCGTCAATGTAACTTGTATAAAATAAATTTTTTAACATAAAAAATATATCATTAAAAAATAGAATATTTGAAGTTTGTAATGATATATTTTTTGTAATGTATGCCTCTTATTAAGTTGGTCAAATTAACGACCTAGGTACACGTGCAAGACTTGTAAACTGAGATAGAGGGAGTACTACACTGCTCAAAAGCGGTCGCACAAGTCAGTGATGTAACTGGCCGTACATGTCAGACCAAGCTGGTGCATGTCCCTTCGCTGAGACGAGCGTCCGACCGACCGTCTATTGGTGCGACCGACCGTAAAGTACTTAAGCGATGGACACTTCTGGTTGTGGCTTCGGTTGATTGTCACGACCAATCATTCTAAAACTAGTGATAAATCAATTACCATCTTTTTCCAAACGACCAAGTATTTTCCACAGGAATACAATACATATAGATAGAATGATTGTCAAGGTTGCAAACCGACATGGCGTTGCAAGTTCACTGCAGCAGCAACTGACTAGGTCACTGCATTGCTGGCGGGGAATGAGGGCAGCTCACCTCGTGTATGATGCATGCCCAGCGGCGCCGCCGCAACTGGTCCCGGGATTTGGCTTCTCCTACCGCCCATTTGAACAGTTGCACCAGCTGCTCATGCCATTGCGCAGGCATGCGCGTTCTTTCCTCTGCGGTCGACTCCATGAATATGATCTCTGCCATTAGCCCTAGCTCGAAATCAATGCGACGCTGCTAGATGCTGACATCCCTCAGCATCTTTCCCCTGAGATCGACTTGCGCCTCCGCCTTGTGCTGTGCTAGGCGCAGCTCCTTGGAACTTCTCTCCAATCGATGCGACGCTTCCTCCATCCGATTTGCCCTTGCTGCCCACCACCTGAAACGCAGCCCTGGCATGTCCTCCAGCACCACCGATCTGTGATTCCAGAGCAATGGATACCCTCTAAAACACATGTGGGTTTCGCTCAAAGGCGGTAGTGCTGCGGGCCGCAGCGAGAGGGCAGCCCGCAGGATCCTGGGATGTAAGGGATTATCCATGGCGGGATCCTCCATGGCGGGATCTGGTGGGCGTGGCGGGGAGGCGAGCCTAGGCACTGGGAGAGCCCTACGAGGCTAAGATAAAGATGGTACTACTCCACTCCGTCCATATTTAAATACAAAGGCCACCAACAGTAGCTCTGGCAAAAATTGATCATGCTGCATGCGTCCTGGTTTATTAGCCCCCTATTTTGCCACTTTTTATGACATGCATAAATATTATGTTACTTACAAATATGGTAAAAAATTGGCACAAAATATGAAGGACACCAATGGAAGTACTAGCACCTCATGATTTAACAACTCGCATGCGTGCAGTGGAGTAGTAATGTCTTTCTTCCGCCCTCACGTCCACTCAATGCGCTGTATTAATTGACCATCAATGAAATGAAGGACTTTACATGCGTCAAATTATCACATGGGGCGGATCTTCATACAAAAATGCGCCCCCCCCCCCGTGTACCCGCGTGTGCGTGTGAGGGAATGAGTGCGTGCGTGGCATGCGTGCATGTCTTTGCTTCGTGCATATACCGCCAGTGTGGCTCAGAGAGGATGAGTACATTCTTCTGGAACCAGCAGCACGTCACTGTGATCAACCCACACAAGGAGGTCACGACAACGCCTCCACATGTGCCATGTGGGTTCATGAACTGTAAGAGAGACACTGTGTAGCATGCCATTGGAATTCTAATTTACGTGTTTTGCACATACTCGAAGTACTAGTAAGGTACACGTGCATTGCATGCATCAGATTTGGCAACAAAATTATGAATAAATACCACACTATAGCATGTAAGCTCTGAGTCATATATGCCTGATGTAGACCTTCATTTAATTCTTATAGTTCATCTCATTCATAATAAATTAGTTTTTATAAAAAGCTAGGGCCTCTTTGATTCATAGGATTTCCAAAACGCGGGAATAGGAAATACATGGGATTAGAGTGAATGTCGTCTTGAATCCTACAGGATTGTATGAGTGTTTGATTGTGCATAGAAAAAATGCAGGATTCTTTCAAAGAGGTTTGGGTGGATGGGATGTTTCCTATGAAATCTAGTGGAAATGAATCCTATGGAAAAATTTCTATGGTTTACAATCCTACGAATCAAACAACCAAGATAGGAAAAATTCCTAAGGATTAGAATCCTCCAAAATTCCTTTGAGAATCCTTTGAATCAAAGAAGCCCTTAATCTATTTTATGATTCATGGAATTGTGCGTTGTAAAGCATAAAGTAAAAACAAATAATGGCAATTCAACTAGAATTTTTTTGGGTAGTTATGATACGGAAGATTCTAGAGCAAAGGAGAAGCACTTGTGTGTTTGAGGTTTGTGCATTATGCTTCAGTTCAACCATGGAGTCTGCTAGATTGTACATGTAGCAAAATCTGGTGGGGGGCTAGAAGATGGTGCGAGGGGCCAAGTGGAGGGAGACTATGAAGGAGTGCACAACTGCGAGATCAATATTTGAAGAGAGGGGGCGAGAACGTGCGCTGTTGCGCGCAGTGGCGGAGCCATGAAAGATAAATGAGCTAGGGGGCCAAGCATTGCTAATCCTTTAAGAGGAGGGCCAATTCATCAACTTAACCCATTTTACCAGCAATTGTCTAATGATCACATTCATATTAGCCTCAATATATAGTGATGTTAGGGGGGGCAGGGCCCTTCCTGCCCCCTGTCTTTGCCACTGTGCATGCGTGTGAAAGATGAAGCGGAAGGCATGGATGATGAGAGGGGGGCATTGGATATATAATTAATGTGGGTGTATTAGCTATGTAATCCTATATAGAGAGGTATAGATTGATCGATGTGGACATGGGAAAGAGGGTGAGACCTCACTAGATATATAGATTGATCGGTTTTTGTGGAAAACTGTGAAAGACCTAGCTATATATACACACACATAGAGGAACATCGATCGTTGCGCATGCACGTGAGAGATAAAGAATGCCCGATATGATGGAGAGGGGGAGGTGTGTGTGTGCATGCATGGGAGACCGACCTGAAGAAAAAGATTGCATGTGTGCGATCGATAATGCCGACTAGTACTGTGTGTGCATGCATGCACAAGAGAAAGTTACTGGTACAATTATAAAGAGAAGACGGCTATGTGGATAACTTTAACTTTGAAAGATGGTCGTTAAATGAGGCCAATCAGATGGTGCAGAGATGGCAAATTTGAGCTCAACTGGCCGTTGGATATCATCTAGCACTACTGCAGGATGGTCCAAACGCGACACTACGATCAGAGACCCTTCGACAAAACTGTGTGCGATGCCATAATCGCAAATGATGGTGTAAAAAAACGGTCAAAAAAAGGTGCAAAATGTTTGCGATGACGGATGCATCAAACACGGTTTAGATTTTAGTTGCGTGTGCGATGCAGGGCATACGATTCAGCTCAATTAACTGTTTGGGATGAGGAGGAACAAAAGAAACGGGCATCCAGATGAAGGCGTGTGCGATATACAACATACGGTTCACTGGGATGAACTGTGTGTGATTAGGCAACACAATGGAAACGGTTCAACTGAACAAGATGTGTGTGATACGCAGCAAACAGGTCCGTAATCTGAAATATGTGCGAAGACCAATAATAACACAGACGATTGCTGCTAATAAGCCGTGTGAATTGCTCTATCTATAGTAGAATAACATGTGTATATATATAACTGAAATAAACATCCAATTACATAAGTGACTATACAGATCATTCGCACACTCCTCAATAAACAATTGCATGCATTCTAAAGTAGGAGAAACGATCGTCTAGTCATCTACTTCTTGTGACGCTCTCGCCACTGCTATGTGGCTCGATCCCTCGTCTTTGTCAGGAAGAAAACACTTCCTCATGTCAACGATCCGCCTGTACATCTCGTAGCTTGTGTACGCGTCCATGGCCGCGTACTTGGCATGTTGTTCATCCAGTCTCTTATGCCACACACTGTGCCAGGCGTTCTTGTCCTTATTGCTCTCATTCTTCATCTTCACGTAGTAGGGGTCGATGATGGCCGAGGCGAGGTCAACCAGGGAGTTCAGTTTATTTTTGTCGCTGCCCCAGACCTTGTAGTGGTGCTGGATGTTGACAAGATTCGGGCACTTCAAGTCCGAAACCTTGAGCGCTTTTTAGATCGTTGGTGGTGTCCACCATTGCGAAACTGTAGTCGGAGCTGTTGATAAACCTGGAGAAACGCTCGCAAGGCCTTGTGGGAAGGTGGAAGTGGTAGATGAGGACGTCATGTCGCATGCACAACTGGGCGACGACAACCTTCTGATCGTGCCCAGCACGACCGATGGTGTACTCGAGGTTGAAGCCGACCACTCAGTACTTGTACTCGGCAAGGAACTGCTCCATAGTTTGGATGGAGCTCTCCACCGAGACGGGATCGTTCGTGTACACCACTGAAAGGGCCTTCCCCCTCACGTGGGTGTCCACTACGTGATGCGTGGTGAACTGCCCGCCGTTGTCGTCGTCGGCCGCTGGGAGCGCCATTGGAGCCACGGGGAGCGCCATTGGAACCGCTGGACGTCCTCTCTGTATGTGTCCTCGTGGGTGTGCTTATTGTATCGTGTGAGATGAGAGATGAAGGTAAATGGCTGCAGGAATAAAAGGGGGCCGAGCGGCGTGGATTCTCAGCGCGTCCGCATGGCAGTTTTTGCAGCAGGTAACTGCATCGTCGCGCCGCGCCCAGCGCAACCGCTTGCACACGAACGTGAGTGGTCGTGCACTGGTCCCAAACACTGGCAGCGCGCGTGGAGGGACGAGGGCAGAGCACCCGGAGGGACGCAAGAGCAGAGCGCGTGTGGCAGGACGCGAGCAGAGCGCGCCGCGGCCGCCTGAACCGCAAGCAACCACACACATAGAGCAGTTGAACACGCAGGAAATGGTCGCCTACAAGCCGGCCGACAGTTGCGTCGCTGCGTAGAGAGCGGTCGTGTGGTACCACCTCCGTCTAGTCTATAGTCTACTTTATATTCCGTGCCATACTTTGCCCTCAAATTTAACCAACAAAATGTTAATGCATGTTTTAAAAATTATATAATTGGAAATTATGTTCAAATACAAATCCAACTATATAATCTTTGGCGATATGCATTCGTATTTTATTAGTTAAATCATACTTATCAACCAGGACGGTGGTATAGTAGGTAACTAAATCGCAAACGTTTTTTTATTAACCGTATGTGTACGTGGCCTTTCATCCTCCTCTCGCATGTCTTGTCACCCCGCTGCCGCAGACGGCTTACAGCGCAAGCTTGCGCAGCGCGCGGGGGCGTTCTTTTTGCCAAACGGTGGCACCAATGAATCGTTCGTGAGCCCGTTCCCGCGCAACCTCACAGGTTCGCGCGCAAGCTTCCTGCCTGACTCAGTGAAATCCCCCAAAATCCCAATGCTTACTGGCCTGCTATAAAAACCCTCACGGCCGGCGAGTCCTGCGTCGCCTTTTCCCCTCCATCCCTGTAGCTTATCTCGTCTGCTTCTCCCACAATCGCCAATGGCACCGGTCCATCGTCGTCGCTCAGCCACTCCAATTGGGAGGCTACACCGCGGCGGCGGCGCAGTCCCCGGCGTAGTGTAGTGCGCGTGGCGTCACTGTTGGGTGTGCGCGGAACACCCACCACACGCTCCGCCGCCGGTGCCCATCGGCAGCTGTTGCCGGCTGCCGTTGCCGCTACACCACTGTCGAAAGCCAGGGCCATCGCCCGCTCTGCCGCCACGGCCCGAAGGCGAGAGGTGGCCGTCATGGCCGCCACCCCACTGCCGGCCACTGTGGCCATCACCCACTCCGCCACCACAACCCGAAGGCGGGAGGTGGTGATCGTGGCCGCCACCCCGTCGTCAGCCGCCGTGGCCGCCAGCCCACCGTCGACCGCCGGTGTCGTCACCCGCTCTGCCACCGCCGCCTGAAGGCGGGAGGCGGAGGTGGATGCCCGCACGTGCGTCAGCGAACTTGCGCCCTACACCGAGTTCCTGCGGCAGGAGGAGGAGCGCCTCGTCAAGCATGCAAAGAGCCTTACCGACGCCGTAGCCGCGGCACATGCCGCCATAGAGGCGAGGAATCAGGATATCTACAAGGAGAACCACCGCTTTGAGAGGGGTCGTCTGGAGCGGCAGTGGGCGTTCGAGGTGAGCGCCGCTGAAGCTACATTAGCGGCAGGCACCGCATTGCGGTTGGCCAGCTCGTCGGTAGGCTCCTCCTCCGCCGCCTCTTACTGAGCGTGCTCGGCAGAGGAGAGGCAGCCAGAAGTAGTACAAAGCCCCTCCGCAGTAGTGCTAGTAGTATTTAGGGGCTATTTTGTTCAGTTCATCTGACTATAGATGTGGTGAAACTGTACAACGTACTTAAAATTAGCTAGTATATATAGTTGAACTAGTTATTTCAGTACGTGGTTGGCAACAATTGGGGAAAAGTTTGGTCGGTTCAGCTGTCGAGTTGAAGTGTTTGTATAAATTAAGAATGATTGCTTAATCTATGAATGAAATCTATGCTTAATTACTGAATTTTAGTTGCAAAAATTATATACTGCTAGTGATTTTTAGCTTCATATTTTGACAAATCGCAGTGTTACAAGGATTGACGAATCTTACCAAATTGTTTGTACGTGGTTGCACATGGGTCATCCAAAACAACCGTTTGCGTTGAAAGGATGCACAAATCCCGCACTGCTCTCACTTTGCATACAGGTGTTCTATCTAAAACGTCTGCGATCAAGAGCTGCAGAAATCCTGCTCGGCACATTTTCTCTTGGCTTCCTGGGGAAGCTGTCCGTTTGCATACGGGTGTTCTAACTAAAACATTTGCGGTGAGTGCTTTATATTTAAAAAGCGAATTAAACTGCAGCTTGTGCGCCTTTAATGGAGAGGATGCGAGCAAGGCGGGCGGCCATGGAAGTCAAAGGGCTCGCTTCCTAGTGAGCCTGCCCAGCGTACAGCTCGCATGCTTCCCGGTGAGCTCCGCACCCGAGGACAGCTTGCACGCCTCTCGGTCAGCCTGCGCACCGGACGACGCTCGCACGCCTCCCGTTCAGTCAAGGTCAAGCAGCTGACCGCACGGCACCTTTTAGAGCCATTAAAACCAAGACACGTGGCGTCACGTGAATGGTCAACAGAATTTCGGATTTACTAGAATTTTAAAACCAGGCATCTCAATGTTTTTCCGGCAATCAACGGTGCCCTGGTGTTTGAAATTCATTCCCATTTCTTGCATGGGACCTATGCATGCACCCAATGACACATATTTGATTTTTCAACCAATTTATATGCACTGGAGCATGTGCATGTAGTTCAAATTTGAATTATGCACATAAATGCATTGAAAACTCAGTTAATGCATAAAAATGTCCAAACGAACCCCCCAAAATCACAAAAATTCACACAACACTCCTGTTGTTCTATGTTGACATGGGAAAAAAATTTGAAAGCAATAAGAGGCAATGGATATCGTTTCGTCCCCAAAGCTGGGACGTTCCCTACCGAAAACCATCACGCTTGTTTTGAGAAGCTCCGGTTTGTGAGAAGAATATACCCAAACCTGCCCCAAATTGGATAAAATTTGTACCACGGCATGTTGATGCCGCTCCATGATAGCATGCCAAGTTTCATGAATTTCGAACAAGTTCTGGTTTTGCTAGAATTTAAAAAATTGGCATATCAATGTTTTGCCGGCAATCAACGGTGCCCTGATGCTTGAAATCCATTCCCATTTCTTGCATGGGACCTAAGCATGCACCCAAGAACACAGATTTGACTTTTCAATCATTTTATATGCACTCGAGCATGTGCATGTAGTTCCAATTTGAATTGTGCACATAAATGCATTGAAAACTCAGTTAATGCATAAAAATGTCTAAACAAACCGCGAATAATCACAAAAATTCACACAACACTCCTGTTGTTCTATGTTGACACGAGAAAAAAAATTGAAAGCAATAAGAGGCAATGGTTATTGTTTCGTCCCCAAAGGTGGGACGTTCCCTACCGAAAACCATCATGCTTGTTGTGAGAAGCTCCGGTTTGTGAGAAGCATATACCCAAACCTGCCCGAAATGGGACAAAATTTGTACCACGACATGTTGATGCCGCTCCATGATAGCATGCCAACTTTCATGAATTTCACGCGAGTTTTGGATTTACTAGAGTTTAAAAACCATACATCTCAATGTTTTACCGGCAATCAACGGTGCCCTGGTGTTTGAAATTCATTTCCATTTCTTGCATGGGACCTAAGCATGCACCCAAGGATACAAATTTGATTTGTTGGCCAATTTATATGCACTGGAGCATGTGCATGTTGTTCAAATTCGAATTATGCACATAAATGCATTGAAAACTCAGCTAATGCATAAAAATGTCCAAACGAACTTCGAAAAATCACAAAAATACACACAACACTCCTGTTGTTCTATGTTGACACAAGAAAAAAAATTCAAAGCAATAAAAGACAAGGCATATCGTTTCGTCCCCAAAGGTGGGACGTACCCTACCGAAAACCATCATGCTTGTTGCTAGAAGCTCCCGTTTGTGAGAAGCATATACCCAAACTTGCTCCAAATGGGACAAAATTTGTACCAGGGCATGTTGATGCCACTCCATGATAGCATGCCAAGTTTCATGAATTTCAGACGAGTTTTTGATTTAATAGAATTTAAAAACCAGGCATCTCAATGTTTTGCCGGCAATCAACGGTGCCATGGTGTTTGAAATTCATTCCCATTTCTTGCATGGGACCTAAGCATGCACCCAAGGACACATATTTGATTTTTCGACCAATTTATATGCACTGGAGCATGTGCATGTAGTTCAAATTTGAATTATGCACATAAATGCATTGAAAACTCAGCTAATGCATAAAAATGTCCAAACGAACCCCGAAAAATCACAAAAATTCACACAGCACTCCTTTTGTTCTATGTTAACACGAGAAGAAAATTTGAAAGCAATAAGAGGCAATGGATATCGTTTCATCCCCAAAGGTGGGACGTTCCCTACCGAAAACCTTCATGCTTGTTGTCAGCAGCTCCGGTTTGTGAGAAGCATATACCCAAACCTGCAACAAATGGGACAAAATTTGTACCACGGCGTGTTGATGCCGCTCCATGATAGCATGCCAAGTTTCATGAATTTCAGACGAGTTTTGGATTTACTAGAATTTAAAAACCTGGCATCTCAATGTTTTGTCGGCAATCAACGGTGGCCTGGTGTTTGAAATTCATTCCCATTTCTTGCATGGGACCTAAGGATGCACCCCAGGACACATATTTGATATTTCAACCAATTTATATGCACTCGAGCATGTGCATGTAGTTGAAATTTTAATTATGCACATAAATGCATTGAAAACTTAGTTAATGCATAAAAATGTCCAAACGAACCCCAAAAAATCACAAAAATTCGCACAACACTCCTGTTGTTCTATTTTGACATGAGAAAAAAATTTGAAAGCAATAAGATGCAATGGATATCGTTTCATCCCCAAAGGTGGGACGTTCCCTACCGAAAACCTTCATGCTTGTTGTCAGCAGCTCCGGTTTGTGAGAAGCATATACCTAAACCTGCCCCAAATGGGACAAAATTTGTACCACGGCGTGTTGATGCCGCTCCATGATAGCATGCCAAGTTTCACGAATTTCAGACGAGTTTTGGATTTACTAGAATTTAAAAACCTGGCATCTCAATGTTTTGTCGGCAATCAACGGTGGCCTGGTGTTTGAAATTCATTCCCATTTCTTGCATGGGACCTAAGGATGCACCCCAGGACACATATTTGATTTTTCAACCAATTTATATGCACTCGAGCATGTGCATGTAGTTCAAATTTTAATTATGCACATAAATGCATTGAAAACTCAGTTAATGCATAAAAATGTCCAAACGAACCCCAAAAAATCACAAAAATTCGCACAACACTCCTGTTGTTCTATTTTGACACGAGAAAAAAATTTGAAAGCAATAAGATGCAAGGGATATCGTTTCGTCCCCAAAGGTGGGACGTACCCTACCGAAAACCATCATGGTTGTTGTGAGAAGCTCCAGTTTGTGAGAAGCATATACCCAAACCTGTTCCAAATGGGACAAAATTTGTACCACATCATGTTGATGCCGCTCCATGATAGCATGCCAAGTTTCATGAATTTCAGACGAGTTTTGGATTTACTAGAATTTAAAAACCAGGCATCTCAATGCTTTGCTGGCAATCAACTGTGCCCTGGTGTTTGAAATTCATTCCCATTTCTTGCATGGGACCTAAGCATGCACCCAAGCACACAGATTTGATATTTCAACCAATTTATATGCACTGGAGCATGTGCATGTAGTTCATTTTTCAATTATGCACATAAATGCATTGAAACCTCAGTTAATGCATAAAAATGTCCAAACGGACCCCGAAAAATCACAAAAATTCACACAACACTTCTGTTGTTCTATGTTGACACGAGAAATAATTAGAAAGCAATAAGAGGCAAGGGATCTCGTTTCGTCCTCAAAGGTGGGACGTTCCCTACCGAAAACCATCATGCTTCTTGTGAGAAGCTCCGGTTTGTGAGAAGAATATACCCAAACCTGCCCCAGATGGGAGAAAATTTGTACCACGGCATGTTGATGCCGCTCCATGATAGCATGCCAAGTTTCATGAATTTCAGACGAGTTTTGGATTTACTAGAATTTAAAAACCAGGCATATCAATGTTTTGCCGGCAATCAATGGTGCCTTGATGTTTGAAATTCATTCCCATTTCTTGCATGGGACCTAAGCATGCACCCAAGGACACAGCTTTGATTTTTTAACCAATTTATATGCACTCGAGCATGTGCATGTAGTTCAAATTTGAATTATGGACATAAATGCATTGAAAACTTAGTTAATGGATAAAAATGTCCAAACGAACCCCGAATAATCACAAAAATTCACACAACACTCCTTTTGTTCTATGTTGACATGAGAAAAAAAATTGAAAGCAATAAGAGGCAATGGATATCGTTTCGTCCCCAAAGGTGGGACGTTCCCTACCAAAAACAATCATGCTTGTTGTCAGAAGCTCCGGTTTGTGAGAAGCATATACCCAAACCTGCCCCAAATGGGACAAAATTTGTACCACGGCATGTTGATGCCGCTCCATGATAGCATGCCAAGTTTCATAAATTTCAGACGAGTTTTCGATTTACTAGAATTTAAAAAACCAGGCATCTCAATGTTTTGCCGGCAATCAACGGTGCCCTGGTGTGTGAAATTCATTCCCATTTCTTGCATGGGACCTAAGCATGCACCCAAGGACACAGATTTGATTTTTCGACCAATTTATATGCACTGGAGCATGTGCATGTAGTTCAAATTTGAATTATGCACATAAATGCATTGAAAACTCAGTTAATGCATAAAAATATACAAACGAACCCCGAAAAATCATGAAAATTCACACAACAATCCTGTTGTTCTATGTTGACACGAGAAAAAATTTGAAAGCAATGAGAGGCAATGGATATCGTTTCGTTCCCAAAGGTGGGAAGTTCCCTACCGAAAACCATCATGCTTGTTGTGAGAAGCTCCGGTGTGTGAGAAGCATATAGCCAAACCTGCCCCAAATGGGACAAAATTTGTACCACGGCATGTTGATGCCGGTCCAAGATAGCATGCCAACTTCATGAATTTCAGGCGAGTTTTGGATTTACTAGAGTTTAAAAACCAGTCATCTCAATGTTTTGCCGGCAATCAACGGTGCCCTGGTGTTGAAATTCATTCCCATTTCTTGCATGGGACCTAAGGATGCACCCCAGGACACATATTTGATATTTCAACCATTTTATATGCACTCGAGCATGTGCATGTAGTTCAAATTTTAATTATGCACATAAATGCATTGAAAACTCAGTTAATGCATAAAAATGTCCAAACGAACCCCAAAAATCACAAAAATTCACACAACACTCCTGTTGTTCTATTTTGACACGAGAAAAAAATTTGAAAGCAATAGGAGGCAATGGATATCGTTTCGTCCCCAAAGGAGGGACGTACCCTACCGAAAACCATCATGCTTGTTGTGAGAAGCTCCAGTTTGTGAGAAGCATATACCCAAACCTGCTCCAAATGGGACAAAATTTGTACCACGGCCTGTTGATGCCGCTCCATGATAGAATGCCAAGTTTCATGAATTTCAGACGAGTTTTGGATTTACTAGAATTTAAAAACCAGGCATCTCAATGCTTTGCCGGCAATCAATTGTGCCCTGGTGTTTGAAATTCATTCCCATTTCTTGCATGGGACCTAAGCATGCACCCAAGCACACAGATTTGATATTTCAACCAATTTATATGCACTGGAGCATGTGCATGTAATTCAAATTTCAATTATGCACATAAATGCATTGAAACCTCAGTAAATGCATAAAAATGTCCAAACGGACCCCGAAAAATCACAAAAATTCACACAACACTCCTGTTTTCTATGTTGACATGATAAATAATTAGAAAACAATAAGAGGCAAGGGATCTCGTTTCGTCCCCAAAGGTGGGACGTTCCCTACCGAAAACCATCATGCTTCTTGTGAGAAGCTCCAGTTTGTGAGAAGAATATACCCAAACCTGCCCCAAATGGGAGAAAATCTGTACCACGGCATGTTGATGCCGCTCCATGATAGCATGCCAAGTTTCATGAATTTCAGACGAGTTTTGGATTTACTAGAATTTAAAAACCAGGCATATCAATGTTTTGCCGGCAATCAATGGTGCCCTAATGTTTGAAATTCATTCCCATTTCTTGCATGGGACCTAAGCATGCACCCAAGGACACAGCTTTGATTTTTTAACCAATTTATATGCACTCGAGCATGTGCATGCAGTTCAAATTTGAATTATGGACATAAATGCATTGAAAACTTAGTTACTGGATAAAAATGTCCAAACGAACACCGAATAATCACAAAAATTCACACGACACTCCTGTTGTTCTATGTTGACATGAGAAAAAAATTTGAAAGCAATAAGAGGCAACGGATATCGTTTCGTCCCCAAAGGTGGGATGTTCCCTACCGAAAACAATCATGCTTGTTGTCACAAGCTCCGGTTTGTGAGAAGCATATACCCAAACCTGCCCCAAATGGGACAAAATTTGTACCACGGCATGTTGATGCCGCTCCATGATAGCATGCCAAGCTTCATGAATTTCAGACGAGTTTTGGATTTACTAGAATTTAAAAACCAGGCATCTCAATGTTTTGCCGGCAATCAACGGTGCCCTGGTGTGTGAAATTCATTCCCATTTCTTGCATGGGACCTAAGCATGCACCCAAGGACACAGATTTGATTTTTTGACCAATTTATATGCACTGGAGCATGTGCATGTAGTTCAAATTTGAATTATGCACATAAATGCATTGAAAACTCAGTTAATGCATAAAAATATACAAACGAACCCCGAAAAATCACGAAAATTCACACAACAATCCTGTTGTTCTATGTTGACACGAGAAAAAAATTGAAAGCAATGAGAGGCAATGGATATCGTTTCGTTCCCAAAGGTGGGACGTTCCCTACCAAAAACCATCATGCTTGCTGTGAGAAGCTCCGGTGTGTGAGAAGCATATAGCCAAACCTGCCCCAAATGGGACAAAATTTGTACCACGGCATGTTGATGCCGGTCAATGATAGCATGCCAACTTCATGAATTTCAGGCGAGTTTTGGATTTACTAGAGTTTAAAAACTAGGCATCTTAATGTTTTGCCGGCAATCAACGGTGCCCTGGTGTTTGAAATTCATTCCCGTGTCTTGCATGGGACCTAAGCATGCACCCAAGGAAACAGATTTGATTTTTCGACCAATTTATATGCACTAGAGCATGTGCATGTAGTTCAAATTTGAATTATGCACATAAATGCATTGAAAACTCAGCTAATGCATAAAAATGTCCAAACGAACCCCGAAAAATCACAAAAATTCACACAACACTCCTGTTGTTCTATGTTGACACAAGAAAAAAAATTGAAAGCAATAAGAGGCAATGGATATCATTTCGTCCCCAAAGGTGGGACGTAGCCTATCGAAAACCATCATGCTTATTGTGAGAAGCTCCGGTTTGTGAGAAGCATATACCCAAACCTGCTCCAAATGGGACAAAATTTGTACCACGGCATGTTGATGCCACTCCATGATAGCATGCCAAGTTTCATGAATTTCAGGCGAGTTTTGGATTTACTAGAATTTAAAAACCAGGCATCTCAATGTTTTGCCGGCAATCAACGGTGCCCTGGTGTATGAAATTCATTCCCATTTCTTGCATGGGACCTAAGCATGCACCCAAGGACACAGATTTGATATTTCCACCAATTTTATATGCACTCGAGCATGTGCATGTACTTCAAATTTTAATTATGCACATAAATGCATTGAAAACTCAGTTAATGCATAGAAATGTCCAAACGAACCCCGAAAAATCACAAAAAATCACACAACACTGCTGTTGTTCTATGTTGACACGAGAAAAAATTTGAAAGCAACATGAGGCAATGGATATCGTTTCGTCCAAAAGGTGGGACGTTCCCTATCGAAAACCATTATGCTTGTCGGTGTATAGTACGCCTATGGCTTACGCGAGAAGGTACGTCGACTACATTCCACAGCCAACGTCTCAGGCACACTAGCGCGCTCCCCAAATATCATTTCATTGTTCAATCGTCGCCGGTGAAAGATGGGCACGTGGACCCGCATCGTGAGGGCAACTTCATTGGCCCACTCCGGCGAGAGCGCGGCCGGAGGCGCCATGCGCGTGCTAACAAGGTGCATGAGCGCGGCCGCAATCTGTGACCGGACGGCAAAGGCAGCCTAAACGGCCTTGGTTGCTTCTCAGGTGGCGGCAGCAACATCTGCCTCGGGGATAGCAACTAGCGAGAGCTGCATAGCAACTGTCTGTTCTGCAGCAGCGGCTTTAGCCCTGATGGAGGCCACCCACGCCCAACTCCTGGCGGTCACCGCACAAATCGAATGAAGCTTCTCCGACAATGGTCGGCAACCCACGGCAGAAGAGCTGGCAATCGCCGAGAGCGTTCGAGCAGCAGTCCGTTCCTCCACCGCATACCTTGCGACGACGGAGCCCGTCCAAGCCCAGATCGCGTCCGCCCATGCCCAACTCATGGCGGCCTTTTCCAAAGATATGGCGGACGCGGATGGCGAGATGCTTGCCGAGTATGGTGCTATGGATGCCATGGAGCCCCTTCCCCAGGAGACTATTGGGCGCGAGCTGGACATGGAGGCGGCGGCGGAGATCGACGAGCACCAGCCATAGTAGTGCTCTTTATTTTGTTTAATTAAGACCGCCGGTCTTTAATTTGTTAGAGTAATGTTTAGGTCAGCTAGCTCTGTTTAATTGCTGATCTTGCTCGATTAAGAAGTGTGGGTGTGCTGTAGTCTCCTTTGTGTACCCAAATTATGCAATGACGTGGATGACCACTGTAACCATGGAAATTCGAACCAAAACTTTTGACGTTCAAACTCATCACACACGGATTAAGCTATCTGAATCGTTTGTGATGTCCAAATATCGTACACAGTTCTGAATAAGGGACCGTGTCCGATGACACTTTGCGCGCCAGTTTTTTCGCTGAAGCGATTCCAAATTTTTGGCTTCCGCGGAAATATCTACCTCCCCGCCCCTCCCCCTTACCAAAAGCCACATTTCCCCTCTTTCTGCCTTCCTTTCCAAGTTGAAACCTTCACTCCTTGCTTACAGCGCCGCCTCCTCGTCGGTGACCCTTCTTCACGCTGCTCGGCCTCCTCTATCCAGACAGGTAATCCGCACCCGATCCCCATCCTCCTCCTCCTTCCACATCCCACATGCCCCGACCGCCAGTGCAAGCGCGACACCTTCCACCAAAATCACCGACCCCTCCACCAAATAAGTGTCGGCTGAAGGAAATATGCCCTAGAGGCAATAATAAAGTTATTATTGATTTCCTTATTTCATGATAAATGTTTATTATTCATGTTAGAATTGTATTAACCGGAAACTTAGTACATGTGTGAATACATAGACAAAACAAAGTGTCCCTAGTATGCCTCTACTTGACTAGCTCGTTTACCAAAGACGGTTATGTTTCCTAACCATAGACATGTGTTGTCATTTGATGAACGGGATCACATCATTAGGAGAATGATGTGATGGACAAGACCCATTCGTTAGCTTAGCATTATGATCGTTACAGTTTCATTGCTACTGCTTTCTTCATGACTGATACATGTTCCTCAGACTATGAGATTATGCAACTCCCAAATACCGGAGGAACACCTTGTGTGCTATCAAACGTCACAACGTAACTGGGTGATTATAAAGATGCTCTACTAGTGTCTCCAATGGTGTTTGTTGAGTTGGCATAGATCAAAATTAGGATTTGTCACTCCGTGTGTCGGAGAGGTATCTCTGGGCCCTCTCGGTAATGCACATCACTATAAGCCTTGCAAGCAATGTGACTAATGAGTTAGTTGCGGGATGATGCATTACGGAACGAGTAAATAGACTTGCCGGTAACGAGATTGAACTAGGTATTGAGATACCGACGATCGAATCTCGGGCAAGTAACATACCGATGACAAAGGGAACAATGTATTTTGTTATGCGGTTTGACCGATAAAGATCTTCGTAGAATATGTAGGAACCAATATGAGCATCCGGGTTCCGCTATTGGTTATTGACCGGAGATGACTCTCGGTCATGTCTACATAGTTCTCGAACCCGTAGGGTCCGCACGCTTAACGTTCTATGACGATTTGTATTATGAGTTATGTGATTTGATGACCGAAGTTTGTTCGGAGTTCCGGATGAGATCGGGGACATGACGAGGAGTCTCGAAATGGTCGAGACGTCAAGATCGATATATTGGAAGGCTATATTCGGACATCAGAAACGTTCCGAGTGATTCAGGTATTTTTCGGAGTATGGGAGAGTTACGGGAATTCGTATTGGGCCTTAATGGGCCATACGGGAAAGGAGATAAAGGCCTCAAGGGTGGCCGCGCCCCTTCCTCATGGACTGGTCCGAATTGGACTAGGGAAAGGGGGCGCCCCCTTCCGTCCTTCTCCTTCTCCCTTCCCTTTTTCCTATTCCATGTGGGAGGTGGAATCCTACTAGGACTAGGGAGTCCTAGTAGGACTCCACACTTTGGGCGCACCCTATGAGGGCCGGCCTCCTCCTCCCTCCATCCTTTATATATGTGGCCAGGGGGAACCCCATAGACACACAAGTTGATCACTGATCTCTTAGTCGTGTGCGGTGCCCCCCTCCACAGTTACACACCTCGGTCATATCATCGTAGTGCTTAGGCAAAGCCCTGCGCCGGTAACTTCATCATCACCGTCACCACGCCGTCATGCTGATGGAACTCTCCCTTGGCCTCAACTGGATCAAGAGTTCGTGGGACGTCACCGAGCTGAACGTGTGCAGATCGCGGAGGTGCCGTACTTTCGGTACTAGGATCGGTCGGATCGTGAAGACGTACGACTACATCAACCGCATTGTTATAACACTTCTGCTTTCAGTCTATGAGGGTACATGGATAACACTCTCCCCTCTCGTTGCTATGCATCACCATGATCTTGCGTGTGCGTAGGAATTTTTTTGAAATTACTACGTTCCCCAACAGTGGCTTCCGAGCCAGGTCTATGCATAGATGTTATATGCATGAGTAGAACCCAAAGAGTTGTGGGCAATAATAGTCATACTTCTTACCAGCATGTCATACTTTGATTCGGCGGTATTGTTGGATGAAGCGGCTTAGACCGACATTACGTGTATGCTTACGCGAGACTGGTTCTACCGACGTGCTTCGCACACAGGTGGCTAGTGGGTGTCTGTTTCTCCAACTTTAGTTGAATAGAGTGTGCCTATGCCCGGTCCTTGTTGAAGGTTAAAACAACACACTTGACGAAAAATCGTTGTGGTTTTGATGCGTAGGTAAGAATGGTTCTTGCTAAGCCTGTAGCAGCCATGTAAAACTTGCAACAACAAAGTAGAGGACGTCTAACTTGTTTTTTGCAGGGCTTGTTGTGATGTGATATGGTCAAGACGTGATGAGATATAAGTTGTTGTGTGAGATGATCATGTTTTGTTGAAGTTATCGGCAACTGGCAGAAGCCTTATGGTTGTCTCTTTATTGCATAAGATGCAAGCGCCGAATAATTGCTTTACTTTATCGCTATGCGATAGCAATAGTTGCAAGAACAATAGTTGGCGAGACGACCATGTGACGACACGTTGATAGAGATCAAGATGATGGAGATCATGGTGTCATGCCGGTGACGATAGAGATCATGACGGTACTTTGGAGATGGAGATCAAAGGCGCAAGATGATCATGGCCATATTATGTCACATATTTTAATTGCATGTGATGTTTATCCTTTATGCATCTTATTTTGTTTAGTTCGACGGTAGCATTATAAGATGATCTCTCACTAAATTTCAAGGTATAAGTGTTCTCCCTGAGTATGCACCGTTGCGACAATTCTTCATGCTGAGACACCATGTGATGATCGAGTGTGATAAGCTCTACATTCACATACAATGGGTGCAAGCCAGTTTTGCACACGCGGAATACTCGGGCTAAACTTGACGAGCCTAGCATATGCAGATATGGCCTCGGAACACTGAAGACCGAAAGATCTAGTGTGAATCATATAGTAGATATGATCAACATAGTGATGTTTACCATTGAAAACTACTCCATCTCACGTGATGATCGGAGATGGTTTAGTTGATTTGGATCACGTGATCATTTAGATGACTAGAGGGATGTCTATCTAAGTGGGAGTTCTTTAGTAATATGATTAATTGAACTTTAATTTATCATGAACTTAGTCCTGGTAGTGTTTGCAT
The DNA here is from genome assembly GCF_002575655.3 of Aegilops tauschii subsp. strangulata. Lineage (NCBI taxonomy): Eukaryota > Viridiplantae > Streptophyta > Magnoliopsida > Poales > Poaceae > Aegilops > Aegilops tauschii. The sequence goes on from NC_053037.3 coordinate 144,211,195, forward strand.
AACAATGTTGTAGTTCAATAGCTTGCGATGTAGCTCCCCGTTTATTTTTTGATATGTTCCTAGAGAAAAACTATGTTGAAAGATGATAGTAGCAATGATGCGGACTAGGTCCATGATCTGAGGATTATCCTCATTGCTGCACAGAAGAATTATATCCTTGATGCACCGCTAGGTGAGAGACCTATTGCAGGAGCAGATGCACACGTTATGAACGTTTGAGAAAGCTCGGTATTATGACTACTTAATCGTTTAGTGCACCATGCTTTACGGCTTAGAACCGGGACTTCAAAAACATTTTGAACGCCACAGAGCATACAAAATGTTCTAAGAGTTGAAATTGGTATTTCATACTCATGCCCGTGTCGAGAGGTATGAGACCTCTGACAGTACTTTGCCTACAAGATGGAGGAGAATAGCTCAACCAGTGAGCATGTGCTCAGATTTTCTGGGTGCTACAATTGCTTGAATCAAGTGGGAGTTAATCTTCCAGATAAGATAGTAATTGACAAAGTTCTCTACTCACTATCACCAAGTTACTAGAACTTAGTGATGAACTATAATATGCAAGGGATGACAAAAGTAATTCCCAAGCTCTTCGCGATGCTGAAATTGGCGAAGGTGGAAATCAAGAAATAGCATCAAGTGTTTATGGTTAACAAGATCACTAGTTTCAAAGAAAAGGGCAAAGGGAAAGAAAGAGGAACTTCAAAGAAGAGTAGCAAGCAAGTTGCTGCTCCCATGAAGAAGCCCAAAGCTAGACCCTAGCCTGGAACTGAGTGCTTCTACTGCAAAGAAAATGGTCACTGGAAGTGGAACTGCCCTAGATACTTGGCGGATAAGAAGCATGGCTAAGTGAACAAAGGTATATTTGATATACATGTTATTGATGTGTACTTTACTAGTGTTTATAGCAACCCCTCGGTATTTGATACTGGTTCAGTTGCTAAGAGTAGTAACTCGAAAGAGGAGTTGCAAAATAAATAGAGACTAGTTAAGGGCCAGGTGATGATGTGTGTTGGAAGTGATTCCAAGGTTGATAAGATCACCATCGCACACTCCATTTACCTTCGGGATTAGTGTTGAACCTAAAATAAATGTTATTTGGTGTTTCCATTGAGCATAAATATGATTGGATCATGTTTATTAGAATACAGTTATTCATTTAAGTCAAAGAATAATTGTTATTCTGTTTACATGAATAAAACCTTCTGAGGTCATACACCCAAGATGAATGGTTTGTTGAATCTCGATCGTAGTGATACACACATTCATAAATATTGAAGCCAAAAGATGCAAAGTTAATAATGATAGTGCAACTTATTTGTGGCACTGCCGTTTAGGTTATATTGGTGTAAAGCGCATGAAGAAACTCCATGCTGATGGGTTTTTGGAATCACATGATTATGAATCACTTAATGCTTGCGAACCATTCCTCATGGGCAAGATGACTAAGACTCCGTTCTCTGGAACAATGGAGCGAGCAACTGACATATTCGATATAATACATACTGATGTATGAGGTCCGATGAGTGGTGAGGCTCGCGGCGGGTATCGTTATTTTCTGACCTTCACAGGTGATTTGAGCAGATATCGGTATATCTACTTAATGAAACACAAGTCTAAACATTTGAAAAGTTCAAAGAATTTCAGAGTGAAGTTGAGAATCATCGTAACAAGAAAATAAAGTTTCTACAATCTGATCGCGGAGGCAAATATTTGAGTTACGAGTTTGGCCTTCATTTGAAACAATGTGGAATAGTTTCGCAACTCACGACACCTCGAACACCACAGCGTAATGGTGTGTCCGAACGTCATAACCGTACTTTATTAGATATGGTGTGATCTATGATGTCTCTTACCGAATTACCACTATCGTTTAGGGGTTATGCATTAGAGACAGCTGCATTCACGTTAAATAGGGCACCATCTAAATCCGTTGAGACGACACCATATGAATTGTGGTTTGGCTAGAAACCTAACTGTCGTTTCTTAAAGTTTGGGGTGAGGATGCTTATGTGAAAAAGTTTCAACCTAATAAGCTCGAACCCAAATCGGAGAAATGCGTCTTCATAGGATACCCAAAGGAAACTGTTGGGTACACCTTCTATCACAGATCCGAAGGCAAGTTATCTGTTGCTAAGTATGGATCCTTTCTAGAGAAGGAGTTTCTCTCGAAAGAAGTGAGTGGGAGGAAAGTAGAACTTGATGAGCTAGTTGTACCTTCTCCCTAATTCAAAAATGGTTCATCACAAAAATCCGTTCCAGTGATGCCTACACCAATTAGTGAGGAAGTTAATGATGATGATCATGAAACTTCAGATCAAGTTACTACCGAACCTCGTAGGTCAACCAGAGTACGTTACACACCAGAGTGGTACGGTAATCCTGTTCTGGAAGTCATGTTACTAGACCATGACGAACCTACAAACTATGAGGAAGCGATGATGAGCCCAGATTCCGCGAAATGGCTTGAGGCCATGAAATCTGAGATAGGATCCATGTATGAGAACAAAGTGTGGACTTTGGTGGACTTGCCCGATGATTGGCAAGTCATTAAGAATAAATGGATCTTCAAGAGGAAGACGGGCGCTGATAGTAGTGATACTATCTACAAAGCTCAAATTGTCAAAAAAAGGTTTTCGACAAGTTCAAGGTGTTGACTACAATGAGATTTTCTCACTCGTATTGATGCTTATGTCTGTCCGAATCATATTAGCAAATCGCCACATTTTATGAAATCTGGCAAATGGATGTCAAAACTACATTCCTTAATGGATTTCTTAAAGAAGAGTTGTATATGATGCAACCAGAAGGTTTTGTCAATCCTAAAGGTGCTAACAAAATGTGGAAGCTCCAGCGATCCATCCATGGACTGGTGCAAAGCATCTCAGAGTTGGAATATACGCTTTGATGAGTTGATCAAAGCATATAGTTTTATACAGACTTGCGATGAAGCCTGTATTTACAAGAAAGTGAGTGGGAGCACTACAACCTTTCTGATAAGTATATGTGAATGACATATTGTTGATCGGAAATGATGTAGAATTTTCTGGAAAGCATAAAAGGAGTGTTTGAAAGGAGTTTTTCAAAGAAAGACCTTGATGAAGCTGCTTACATATTGAGCATCAAGATCTATAGAGATAGATCACAATGCTTGATAAGTTTTTTCAATGAGTACATACCTTGACAAATTTTTGAAGTAGTTCAAAATGGAACAGTCAAAGAAGGAGTTCTTGCCTGTATTGCAAGGTCTGAAATTGAGTAAGACTCAAAGCCTGACCACGGCAGAAGATAGAAAGAGAATGAAAGTCATTCCCTATGCCTCAACCATAGGTTCTATAAAGTATGCCATTCTATGTACCAGATCTATTGTATACCCTACATTGAGTTTGGCAAGGGAGTCCAATAGTGATCTAGGAGTAGATCACTGGACAGTGGTCAAAATTATCCTTAGTGGAATAAGGATATGTTTCTCGATTATGGAGGTGACAAAAGGTTCGTTGTAAAGGGTTACGTCGATGCAAGTTTTGACACAGATCCAGATGACTCTAAGTCTCAATCTGGAGCAATTAGCTATAGTAGCTCCATGCAGAGCATTGTTGACATAGAAATTTGCAAAATACATACGGATCTGAATATGGCAGACCCGTTGACTAAACTTCTCTCACAAGCAAAACATGATCACACCTTAGTACTCTTTGGGTGTTAATCACATGGCGATGTGAACTAAGATTACTGACTCTAGTAAACTCTTTGAGTGTTGGTCACATGGCGATGTGAACTATGGGTGTTAATCACATGGTGATGTGAACTATTGGTGTTAAATCACATGGCAATGTGAACTAAATTATTGACTCTAGTGCAAGTGGGAGACTGAAGGAAATATGCCCTAGAGGCAATAATAAAGTTATTATTTATTTCCTTATTTCATGATAAATGTTTATTATTCATGCTAGAATTGTATTAACCGGAAACTTAGTACATGTGTGAATACATAGACAAAACAAAGTGTCCCTAGTATGCCTCTACTTGACTAGCTCGTTTATAAAAGATGGTTATGTTTCCTAACCATAGACATGTGTTGTCATTTGATGAACGGGATCACATCATTAGGAGAATGATGTGATGGACAACACCCATTCGTTAGCTTAGCATTATGATCGTTATAGTTTCATTGCTACAGCTTTCTTCATGACATATACATGTTCCTCAGACTATGAGATTATGCAACTCCCGAATACCGGAGGAACACCTTATGTGCTATCAAACGTCATAACATAACTGGGTGATTATAAAGATGCTCTACAGGTGTCTCCGATGGTGTTTGTTGAGTTGGCATAGATCGAAATTAGGATTTGTCACTCCGTGTATCGGAGAGGTATCTCTAGGCCCTCTCGGTAATGCACATCACTATAAGCCTTGCAAGCAATGTGACTAATGAGTTAGTTGCGGGATGATGCATTACGGAACGAGTAAAGAGACTTGCCGGTAACGAGATTGAACTAGGTATTGAGATACCGACGATCGAATCTCGGGTAAGTAACATACCGATGACAAAGGGAACAACGTATGTTGTTATGCGGTTTGATCGATAAAGATCTTCGTAGAATATGTAGGAACCAATATGAGCATCCACGTTCTGCTATTGGTTATTGACTGGAGATGAGTCTCGGTCATGTCTACATAGTTCTCGAACCCGTAGGGTCCGCATGCTCAAAGTTCTGTGACGATTTGTATTATGAGTTATGTGATTTGATGACCGAAGTTTGTTCGGAGTCCCGGATGAGATCGGGGACATGACGAGGAGTCTCGAAATGGTCGAGACGTAAAGATTGATATATTGGATGGCTATATTCGGACATCGGAAAGGTTCTGAGTGATTCGGGTATTTTTCGGAGTACGGGAGAGTTACGGGAATTCGTATTGCGCCTTAATGGGCAATACGGGAAAGGAGAGAAAGGCCTCAAGGGTGGCCGCGCCCCTTCCCCGTGGACTGGTCCGAATAGGACTAGGGAAAGGGGGCGCCCCCTTCCTTCCTTCTCCTTCTCCCTTCCCTTTTTCCTATTCCATGTGGGAGGTGGAATCTTACTAGGACTAGGGAGTCCTAGTAGGACTCCACACTTTGGGCGCGCCCTATGAGGGACAGCCTCCTCCTCCCTCCATCCTTTATATACGTGGCCAGGGGCACCCCATAGACACACAAGTTGATCATTGATCTCTTAGCCGTGCGCGGTGCCCCCCTCCACAGTTACACACCTCGGTCATATCATCGTAGTGCTTAGGCGAAGCCCTGCGCCGGTAACTTCATCATCACCGTCACCACGCCGTCGTGCTGACAGAACTATCCCTCGGCCTCAACTAGATCAAGAGTTCGTGGGACGTCACCGAGCTGAACGTGTGCAGTTCACGGAGGTGTCGTACTTTCAGTACTAGGATCGGTCGGATCGTGAAGACGTACGACTACATCAACCGTTTGGTCATAACGCTTCCGCTTTCGGTCTACGAGGGTACGTGGACAACACTCTCCCCTCTCGTTGCTATGCATCACCATGATCTTGCGTGTGCGTAGGAATTTTTTTGAAATTACTACGTTCCCCAACACCGGCCTAAGCCATGGTGCACGCAGTATAGCCAGGATCTCAAGGAGCATTTGGCAGCGAAGAAGCAAATCGCGGCCGCACGCGCGGATGAGGTCGCGATGGCTGCCATTCGTGCCGACCCCCAGATCTTGAAGGAGCACCTTGCCATTTGCTAGCTATGCCGGTTAAGCATGCTCGGTTTACCCGTTGCGTGTGCTGCTCCTGCCTTTCCTTCACAAATTCCAGTGAATTGTGCTATCTAATTTTACCATGCAATCTGTTGCTCTAGTGTATATGTTCTATATGTCGTGCAGTGTGGTGCTCACTTATTAACTATTTTGTTAATTAGTTGTCGTCTTCAGTTAACTGTTTGGTTCAATTCTGCAAGTGTGATGTTCAATTCTTCAGGCTGCAATTTTGTATTGTCTTCCATGTGAGAAATAAGTTGAATTTATCTTTACCAAATTGTGGGTGCATTTGTTATTGTATACCATGTGAGGAATAAATTGAATTTGGCTGTAGTAAATACATGAGAAACAAATACAATTGCTACAATTGGCTGTAGTTAACTGTTTGGTTAACTGTCTGATCTTCTATTAGTAGTATGTTATATTGTGCAATGTGGTGCTCAGTTAATGTTTGGTTCATTTGTTGTGGTGTTTAGTTAACTGCTTGGTTCAATTCTGCAATGCAATGTCCAATTGTCGTGGGTACAATTTTGTATTATTGTGCATGTGAGGAATAAATCGAATTTGGCTGCACTTAATACATGAGAAACATATACAAGTGCTATATTTCCTAGTTCTTAATCATGCTTGGTTTGGGTAAATGGCTTTTCCGTGTGGCTTGAATTAATCTGATGAGTCTGCAATGTGCTTATTTTTCATCAACATATTTTACTGATAGCATGCGAACCCTTACTTAACTTGATGACTAACTACCTTATATGTGTTGCAGGGAAACAATGGGAAGCACTGAGGTTTACAATCGAGGTTAGAACGTGCATGGTCCGTTGTCTAATAGCACATTATTGTGCAATTGCAGGAACCATTCTAATATTTAGGTTGTTAACAATTTGGTCTTGCACATGTAGGTCCTGCTGCCAGAGGTTTTGACCCAATGTTCGACCCATTTTGCATATGGGGAAATGAGTTGTCCATGAATATCAATCAAATCAAGAAACTCAGAAAGATTGTTAGGATAAAGAAATTAGCGACAAAAACAACAAGATCTTTGTCTGCACAATGAAGAAGACATCAGTTGACTACAAGATGGTACTAACTATTATACCTTGCCTTTTTTTATTCATTTGCCCCATTTCCAATATAGAGAAGATATTTATGCACATCCTTGTTTTCAAGCCTTTCCAAAGCAGTTCGCTGATGATTACCTCTCAAACCACCTCTATGGTCAGGAGGCGAGGAAGGTTTTCATACAACACCCACGGTTCAATACTGAAGTGTTCCGGAAGAGGACGAAGGACAGACGGTCAATCATCCACAAGCACTGGCCTAAAGTTGCAAAGACCTTCAACATGAATGAAGGCTCAATATTCGCCTTCCGCTTCAGCAGTTTTCCAGATGAGATGCATCTGTCTATATATCGTCTGTGAAGCTAATTTCGAAAGGTTCTACATGTTGCATGTGGAACTTGCTGCTGGTGTAGTTGTGCAATGGGGTAGCTAACTGCTGAAGCTATATCATGTTGTACTCTGATGTATTTCAATTATAAAATTCCGCTTCCTTAATATGGAAATGAAATATATTGTGTGCTTAATATGAAATATCAATTAGATTAATAAATGGATTATGAATAATTGAATAATTAGCCTGCTAATGGCAAATTTGCCTGCTAATTGGGTTTTGCTATTGCAAACAGTTGTTGAAAAAATACCGTGGGCGATGACCTCAGGCAACGCACACAATTTCTAGGAATAAACCGTAACAATCACACACGACTTTCTCTTGAATACTATTTGCATTAGGCCACCTTGCGCAAACGTTTACCACATAAAAACTGTGTGTGATGGACAGCCTTTGCCACACAGTTTCTTCTATGGACCGTGTGTGATAATTCAATAATGCAAACGATTTAACGGGAAAAATTGTGTGTGATGTACCTGTGAATGGAAACATTTTCCTTGGAGCAACTGTGTGGGATGTGCATACGAACGGAAACGTTTAGCGGGGCTGACTGTGTGGGATGTACTTGCGACCGAAAACAATTTCGTCATATAATTGTATTTTTTTAGCTCTACTGTACGTATTTCCATATTTGAGCGCTCGCCGGTCGCACACGACCTCATTTTGCCGAACATGTGTGCCAGGAGGGCATATTCCTGACGGTTTCTGGGTCGTGTGGGAAGGACCCCCCTAGCGCTCACACTCACTTGGCGACGGTTCCAAATGCCGTCGCGGAAAGGGGTTAAAAACCATTTGTTTAGGACCGACGCGCACCAGTGTAGATTCCACCAGATTTTGCCACATGTACAATCTAGAAGACTCTATGGTTGAACTTAAGCATAATGCACAAACCTCAAAACACAAGCACTTCTTCTTTGTTCTAGAATCTTTCATATCAGAATTGCCCAAATGTTTTTCTACATGATTTGCCATTATTTGTTTTTACTTTATGCCTTACAACGCACAATTCCGTGAATCTTAAAATAGATTAGCTTTCTTATAAAAACTAGATGATTTTGAATGAAATGAACTATAAGAATTAAACAAACATCTACATCATGCATATATGAATCAAAGCTTACATGCTATAATGTGGTATTTATTCATAATTTGGTTGCCAAATCTCATGCGTGCAATGCACGTGTAGCTTACTAGTCTAAATGGTATTTGTGTGTGTGTGTTATGCTTGTTAAACACATTGTACGTAGTATATCATACATGGTTTAGATTCCGAACATCTAGCTAGAGCATACATGTACTATGATTTGAATTCAACATAAAATGGATACATATATTTGAATTTGAGATCGTATGTACATGTAGTTCATATTTATATAGGAATTTACTTCTCCTATATTCATGTAATGTGTTGTGAAGATAATATTTAGATGGTTGTATAACTAACCCGAGTACAATCCCATTCAAACAGGGAAAATGTACTCAAATTTAGTCCATATGATAGACAACACACATTGTTTTTTATTGTTGAGGGAACTGCAAATTGTTTTGGTACTGTACACGTTATGTTTGTTGTCCTGGTTTTTTTAGTTTTTTTTGTTGTATTTGAATGCATTTCTAGTAATATAGTAAAACGGGACATGGCTCTCTCTAGTGATGAGGTGCGAATTGTCTTTTTTGGGTACACATTAATCTTGTTCTTCCAAAATTTCAAGTCGCGCCTTGTTATGCCGAAATTTCAAGTTAGTGTCTCTGTCTATCGTGCTGCGAAACTCCCACCTCTTCAACCCATGCCTTGTTACCCCGAAATATTTAAGATATATCTTTGTCTCATTGTGCTCCGACAACTCCCTCCATCTCAACCCGCGCCTTACTATTCCAAAATTACAACGCGCGCAAAAACTCCAAACTCCTGTGAAATCCCGACACGTGAAATGCCCGTGATACCCCTGAACCGAAAGAACCGCCTAGGTCAAATCGGTGGGGGTACTTTCATAACTTACCCCACATTTCGGACAAGCGCGTCCCTAAGGCATGGTTCCCAACTCCCATCCCATCGGCCCACCCATTCGTATACTAAGGCCACGAAAACCCGCGAAGCCCCACACCCTCCTCCGTCCACCACCCAGCCGGAGCCTCTTCCCCGACGGCGTCGTCCACAACAACACCTCGATGTCCCTCATCGACCGTACCGGATGAGGATCCGTCGTCGATCTCGTCATCCCGCCGGTTCAGCCACCCGGTCCTCCACCTCCAAGGAGCTGCCCCGATGTTCCCCTCGTCTTTCGCGCCACCTCCATTCCCACACCGTCGTCTTCACCTGCACCACCGGAAGAGCATCATCATCACCGTTTCCTCGGATGAAGCTGAGGCCTAATCGGCGCCACCAAAGAGGTTGTACACTAATCGCCACATTTTCTTCTTGATTCGATCTCACGGTGCTGCCGGCGCTCGGTCCCGAGCCGACACGGTGCGGCTCCATCCACGGCGGCGTCGCTGGCCACTTCCTCCATGGCGTCGCTCCCTCGGCGGCGACGTCCACATCAGTAGGAGCTGCTGCTGCTTTAGCTCTCGCTCGCGCTGCTGCTCTGCTCTTGCTCTCGGTCCTCTGCTTGGTCTGCTATTGCTCTTGATCTTGCTCACGTTGCTGCTCTTGCTCTTGCTCTTGCTTGCGATGCTGCTCCAATTTAGCTACACTTCAGTCGACTGAATCGACTTTTGGGTCAGTCGATTTTCAGGCGGTGGGGGGCTCGCCGGAGTTAAGGATGAACCAGCCGCAGCGAGGAGGGGGGCTCGCTGGAGAGGTACCCACTATCTATCTTAGGGTTCAGGGTGGGGGCGGTGGTCGCCGGCGATGGTGGAGCAATGGCATGGGATCGCCGAAGAAAAAGCTCGGCACGGGGGGCCTAGAGGGATGGCCAGGGTGGTGGCAGACCGGCGGTGGGGAGTGGTTTCGGGGCGGGCGGGGCGGCGCACCGCCGGCCGCGGGCGAGGGGAGGGCTGTTTGGCCGGTGGTGGCTGGCGGCTCAGGGGGTGGAGGTTGAAGATGACCAGCAGGCCCTTGATTTCGTATCCAACGGCTAGAAAATCGACTGACCAGAGATGAAAAAGTCAGTCGACTGACGTGTAGCCTCACCTGATGCTGCTACACGACCAGCTGCCCCGGTCTCGCACGCGCTGCTGCTGCTGCTGCTACTACTGCTTTTCTGCTACTAGTGCGTTCAGTTTCGACAGCAAAATTCAGTTTCGACAGTTAAGTTCAGTTTTGACAGTTAAATTCAATTTCGACAGTTAAGTTCAGCGATGAGCGGATAATGTATTTTACATCTACCACTTTGTGGTTATGTATTTTACATCATATATTGGAGATGCTACTAGAATTCCACTCAGGTTAACGTTGTCTCTCTTGTCCTGCTTCAACCTTGGCGTCGTACAACTCACCGGAGCTGCTCCAACAATGAAACCCTCCATCACAGCGGAGCAGTACCCTGGGTTCCATCTCCAAACGCCTAAGATCTCCTTCCCCTCCCCCGACAGCCAAGTCAGTCAGAGCATCCTCACCGACCAACCCAATCACGCTGAGATCGACATGGCTTCGCCAAAGAAGTTGTATGCTTGTTGCATCTCTTTTTTACTTTACATGTTATATATATTGTCCACTGAGCACACGTAGTAACGTGAAATACGATTATTTTATCCTACTATATGACAAGCACTGAGGTACCAGGAAACTTAGCTATCCGTGATGGACTCTCTTGAACGCCATCACTATTAATCTCTGCACGTTTGAGCTATGCATTTGTCGATGGGCCTGGGAGTTGAGCTAGTAGGGCAGTGTCATGGGTCCAAAGTAATAGAAGTAGCACAAAAACATTTTTTGAGTGTAGGCTTTTCCTTGCTCAAGCCTGCCTACTAGAATCGCCAGTGCTTGAAAGGAAAAGTTAAGGAAAAACATAGGAATTGGAAAGTTTCCTACGGTACTACTATTCATGAATTTGGTTCAAAGGAATGGAGCAAAGGAAAACTGTAGGATTTGTTCCTTTAGTGTCTCCTTGAAAGAAAAACTTTAGGAATTTTAATTTCCACTTGTCCTCCTTTTCAAATTCCTATTCATGGAGCACAAGACTAAGAGATAGTAGCATAATAGCATTATAACCGTACATTTTCTTGTGGTTTGACTTAATCTCACCATGCTTCTTTGCATCCTGTGATCTTCCAATTCTTGTGAATCAAACACCCAGATTGGCAGAAATCCTGTGTTTTTAAACTCTCTGTTTTGCATGTGCATTCCTATCCTATTCATGTCTATTTCCTATCCCTGTATTGTTAGAATCCTCAAATTCAAACAAGCCCTTACACAATTACTTCTGTTACAGATATGTGTCAAAGAAAACCTTGTGTGGTTTGTCCTGCTCCTGCTATGCTGTGTTCCACCCCCAGCTCAGCTGCTCCAACGACGGAAGGGTTCACCACAGTAGGGATCCGCTCTCCAGACTGTCTTTCGCCGCCTCAGATCTTCTTCCCCGCCGCCGGCAGCCACGACAACTGCATTACCATCATCAACTGAGCAGATGACCTTGAGGACTACACGGGTCCGCAAGAGAGGTCGCACTCTTCCGTGTCTGCTTACGTTATGCGTCGCTTAATATGATGACATGCTACTTTATCGTCGTATCACCTATTAGACTCCGAGTCAGGTCCAAACTAATGTTGAAACTTGAGTTTTTAAATGGTTGTGGGGTACATATTGGGGCAGCAATCTATACTATCTGTCTACTATCTGGTTAATCTTTGGTGTCTTCTATGAGTTTCATGTTGGGTGCAAACAAACATTAAAGGAGCCATTATCTGTATTTTTTAACTAAAGCTATTATCTGCCTGCTATCATTGGTTTTGGGTCTATCCACAGTTTGCTACCACCACTCTAGATTTGTGCATGCACTCCTTACATAATCTCACTAGGTTTTATTCCTATGCATGCCAGTTATTGTACACAATAGAACTGAACATGTAGAGCAAAAGGGACGAGCCTTGCGTGGCACTAAAATTTCATGCAGACGTCGCTCCATGGTGGGCGCAAAGGCAGCCCCCCTCCACCCATTTCGGATTGTAATCAAGAGGAAGATAACTGTTCTGAGGGGGATTCAGAAGGAGAAGACCACTCCTATTTACCCCCTGAGGTCTTCGCTCTAACTTGGCATGCTTATGTTGGTAATATCATGCATATGGTGCCTTGCCTTGCTTACTGTATACATCAAATATGTCATCTGCTTAGTTTAGACATGCTTTGTGTCAATGCCATCTGTTTAGTTTCTTTATCGTATATGTGAATCATGCAATGTGTCGGGGGAAATGACACCTACGGTATCATGTAGAATCCCTTTTCGCTACGGTTGGCGGGCGCGGGGCTGTGGAAAGAGTGGGATTAGAAGATCGACGCACGGGGATTATCCAGGTTCGGGCCGCAAGTGATGCGTAATACCCTACTCCTGCTCGTTAATGTTTATCTGGTGTTCTTGGACTAGCTAGAAAGCATGCAGGGTACAAAAAGTCCGAAACCTCTCCCAGTACGCCGCGGGCCTCCTTTTATAGATAAAGGGGTTGCCACAGTGGCACACAGGAGGTGGAAAGTTTGTACAGTAGTTGAGTCTATCTCCTGGCAACATAGGACAAACGCATTTAATGCGCTGCCGACGTGCCCTTCTTAATTTATCGGGGATGGCAAGGTAGCTCGTCCCAGCAGTCGCCGCTTTGCCTGGCTTCGACACGCGTCTGAGTTGACGAGGCGTGTAGTGCCACGCTGGCTGGCTGGCTGCTGAGTTGGTGCGGTGGCAGTCTTCATGAAGATCTACATGCCACCACGCAGTTGCTTGCTGAGTTGGCCTAAAGGCCGCACGTTGCCACGCAGGTGCTCGCCTAGTTGGTGGGTTGGCAGCCGTGTGGGAACGGCTGTGGAGTCTTGGCGGGTGGGGGCCTGGCTATGGCCCCGCGGATGTCTTCGGCAAGAGTCTTGCCGAGGCCCCGGCAAGGGTCTTGCCGCGGCGTCGTGGGCTTCCCTGGCAAGGGTCTTGCCGGGGGGGTCTCGTGGGTATCTTTGGCAAGCATCTTGCCAAGGATCTTCGTCTTCTGATTCTCATCTAGTCTTGTATGTTCTTGGTCATCACAAAGATCTATATACCACCATGGAGGCACCTCCTGAGCCTGGTTCCAATGTGGGTGATGGCGTCGGAACTCTTAGGATCAAGGGTGGCGGCTCTGCTGGTGTTGGGCAAGTCGCCCCGGCAAGGTTATTGCCGGGGCTGTGGAGGCCGCCCCGGCAAGGGCCTTGCCGGGGGAGTTCACCTCGCCCTTCTGCTCTTCGTGTCTATGGCTTGGCGTTGCTCTGGTTGTCTTGTGTCTTTGATTCCTTCCTCTGCCCCGCTAAGTGTGGCCGCATGCGCGGCTCCAACTACCCGTGCACAAGTAAAGGGGGATTATCCAGGTTCGGGCCGCAAGTGATGCGTAATACCCTACTCCTACTGGTTTATGTTTATCTGGTGTTCTTGGACTAGCTACAAAGCGTGCAGGGTCCAAAAAGTCCGAATTCTCTCCCAGTACGCCGCGGGCCTCCTTTTATAGATAAAAGGGCTGCCACAGTGGCACACAGGAGGTGGAAAGTTTGTACAGTAGTCGATTCTATCTCCTGGCACCTAGGACAAATGCATTTAATGCGCTGCCGACGTGCCCTTCTTGCTTTTATCGGGGATGGCAAGGAATCAAATCCCTGTTGTCGCTGCTTTGCCTGGCTTCGACGCGCGTCTGAGTTGACGAGGTGTGTAGTGCCACCCTGGCTGGCTGGCTACTGAGTTGGTGTGGTGGCAGAATCTTCACGAAGATCTGCATGCCACCACGCAGGTGCTTGCTGAGTTGGCCTGAAGGCCGCACGTTGCCACGCAGGTGCTCGCCTAGTTGGTGGACTGGGAGCCGTGTGGGAACAGCGGTGGAGTCTTGGCGAGTGGGGGCCTGGCTGTGGCCCCGCGGATGTCTTCGGCAAGAGTCTTGCCGGGGCCCCGGCAAGGGTCTTGCCGCAGAGTCGTGGGCGTCCCCGGCAAGGGTCTTGCCTGGGGGGTCTCGTGGGTATCTTCGGCAAGGATCTTGCCGAGAATCTTAGTCTTCTAATTCTCATCTAGTCTTGTATGTTCTTGGTCTTAACAAATATCTGCATGCCACCATGGAGCCGCCTCCCAAGCCTTGGTTCCAATGTGGGTGATGTCGTCGGAACTCTTAGGCTCAAGGGTGGCGGCTCTGCTGGTGTTGGGCAAGTCGCCCCGGCAAGGTTCTTGCCGGGGCTGTGGAGGCCGCCCCGGCAAGTGCCTTGCCGGGGGAGTTCACCTCGCCCTTCTGCTCTTCGTGTCTATGGCTTGGCATTGCTCTGATTGTCTTGTGTCTTTGCTTCCTTCCTCTGCCCCGCTAAGTGTGGCCGCATGCGCGGCTCGAACTGCCCATGCACAAGTAAAGGGGGATTATCCAGGTTCGGGCCGCAAGTGATGCGTAATACCCTACTCCTGCTGGTTTATGTTTATCTGGTGTTCTTGGACTAGCTACAAAGCATGCACGGTCCAAAAAGACTGAATTCTCTCCCAGTACACTGCGGGCCTCCTTTTATAGATAAAGGGGCTGCCACAGTGGCACACATGAGGTGGAAAGTTTGTACAGTAGTCGAGTCTATCTCCTGGCACCATAGGACAAAAGCATTTAATGTGCTACCGACGTGCCCTTCTTGCTTTATCGGGGATGGCAAGGAAGCTCGTACCAGCTGTCGCCGCTTTGCCTGGCTTCGACGTGCGTCCGAGTTGGCGAGGCGTGTAGTGCCACGCTGGCTGGCTGGCTGCTGAGTTGGTGCAGTGGAGAGTCTTCACGAAGATCTGCATGCCCCCACGCAGGTGCTTGCTAAGTTGGCCTGAAGGCCGCATGTTGCCACACAGGTGCTCGCCTAGTTGGTGGGCTGGCAGCCGTGTGGGAACGGTGGTGGAATCTTGGCGGGTGGGGGCGTGGCTGTGGCCCCGCGGATGTCTTCGGCAAGAGTCTTCCTGGGGCCCCGGCAAGGGTCTTGCCGCGGCGTCGTGGGCGTCCCCGGCAAGGGTCTTGCCGGGGGGGTCTCGTGGGTATCTTCGGCACGGATCTTGCCGAGGATCTTCGTCTTCTGATTCTCATCTAGTCTTGTATGTTCTTGGTCTTCACAAAGATCTGCATGCCACCATGGAGGCGCCTCCCAAGCCTTGGTTCCAATGTGGGTGATGGCGTCGGGACTCTTAGGCTCAAGGGTGGCGGCTCTGCTGGTGTTGGTCAAGTCTCCCCGGCAAGGTTCTTGCCGGGGCTGTGGAGGCTGCCCCGGTAAGGGCCTTGCCGGGGGAGTTCACCTCTCCCTTCTGCTCTTCGTGTCTATGGCTTGGCGTTGCTCTGGTTGTCTAGTGTCTTTGCTTCCTTCCTCTGCCCCGCTAAGTGTGGCCGCAGGTGCGGCTCCAACTGCCCGTGCACAAGTAAAGGGGTACAAAAATAGGACCCCTACTTTTGTACACCGACACAATGCCATCTTGTTTAGCCAGGCATCATATATGTGAATTTTGCAATGCCACCCTGGTTAGCCAGTCATCTTATATGTGAATTATATCATGCCATCATTTTTTATTACGTGTTAAATTTGTCAACAATTTTTGTACATTCAATTACTCTTCCTGTGCATCAGCCATTCGACAATGTCATGGAAAAATCTAAAGTGGAAACAAGGTCTTCAGAGTAGACAATGCTATTTGACGAATCGCATGTCTTGCTGGTTACGGATAGCTCCTCAGAGGAGGATTCAGACAGAGATGACCAGTCCTATTCCCCTCCCCCCCGAGGTGCATGCTCTAACTTGGCAGGGTTATGTTTCTCATATCGTGCGTATGGTATCTTGCATTGCTATGTCATTTGCTTAGTTTAGACATGCTTTGTGTGAATGCCACCTGTTTAGTGTCTAATTACCATATATGTGAATTATGCGATGCCATCTTGTTGCAAGACATTATATATGTGAATTATGCAATGCTATCTTGTTGCAAGGCAAAATATATGTGAATTATGCAATGCTATCTTGTTGCAAGGCAAAATATATGTGAATTATGCAATGTCATGCTGTTTAGCCAAGCGTCGTATATGTGAATTATATCATGCGTCCTTTTTTTTGTATTCCTCGTTGCATTTGTCGACAATGTTTGTATATTCAACTGCTCTTTCTGTGCATCAGCCATTTGAATTGGTGATGGAGAAATCTGGAGTGAAAATAAGGTCTTCAGAGCAGACAATGCTACTTGCTGAAGCAGATATCTTGCAGGTTACAGATAGCTCTTTAGAGGAGGATTCAGAGGCAGATGACCAGTCCTATTATCCCCTTGAGGTGTATGCTCAAACTTGGCAGGGTTATATTACTCATATCATGCATATGTTGTATTGCAATGCTTAACTTTTACATCATATACACAATATTGAATGCCATCTCCTTAGTTGACACATCATATATGCGATTGCCCTCTACACACTTTCTTAGTATATAAATCATATATTTGAATTATATCATGCCAAGATGTTTACATAGATAGCATGTATCTGAATTATGGCATGCCAACCCATTTTCTAAAGACATAATATAGTTACATCATCTCATCTTGTTTACATAGTCATCATATTTTGAATTATGTCATTCTATCCTGCTTAGTTAGCCATCATACATGTGAAATTGTGTCATGCTATCCTGTTTAATTAGCCATCATATATGTGAAATTATGTCCTACTATTCTGTTTGGTTAGACAACATAAATGTGAATTATTTCATGCCACTGGTGCGCGTCGGCCCTAAACAAACGGTTTTTTACCCCTTTCCGCGACGACATTTGGAACCGTCGCCAAGTGAGTGTGGGCGATAGGGGGGGTCCTTCCCACACGACCCAGAAACTGCCGGGGATAGGGAGCCTTGAGGCATACAGTTGTCCCTATATAACCATTTCCGATATCTCGAATATCCCAAACGTTTCATCCTTGCTACTCGTTTATGCTCGCATTGCCATCGCAGTGGGAGTTTTGTGGTTCTGCCTAAAACCAGGCAGATTCCAGGCACGGGTGTTTTCCAGGAAGATTCTAGGCACGGGAGTTTTATGATGCCTGGCACATCACAAACAGTTCATGATTATAAAATGTGTACGATGGGTAGACAATCACACACATTTAGTTTTCCGGCACCGTGTGTGATAGTGTCTCACATCCCACATGCTTTGCAAACGGCAACTATGTGCATGCTTGCACACGTTTCCTCTCCGTGAACCGTCTCGGATTATGGTGTATTTCGCAAACATTTGTGTTTTACCAACCGTGTGTGCCATAATGACCTGCACAACGCAATTTCACCCTAATTTAATTGTTGCTATTTAAAATTGTACCTAATTTAAACTTGAAAGTAGGCTATAGCTTTATTCATATCCATGAGGTTCAAACAACCAATGCATTATTTGATTCACAGGTACATATGTTTAAGAATTACATAAGCACCAAATAAAGAATGATGTACGAGGGTTCTATACTTACAGATGGTAAAGAAAGAGGCGACAGACATTCCAGTTGCTGAACAAGGTGAAGCGGAATGCCCCTATTGTGCTCTCCTGGATGCAGAAGGCATGCAGGACTCTAGTCCAACCCCTTGTGATGGCCGGCCGCCAATCATGTAGTTTGAGGGGTAATCTTGAGTAAACTGCTACAGGATCCACTGCAAAAGAAAAAAGATTCAGATATTGTCATCTAACACAACTCAGTACGGGCAATAAAAGGAGACAACACAGGGAGTTTATCCAGGTTCGGGCCGCGAGTGATGCGTAATACCCTACTCCTGCTGGTTTGTGTTTATGTGGTGTTCTTGGACTAGCTACAAAGCGTGCAGGGTCCAAAAAGTCTGAATCCCCCTCCAGTATGCCTCGGGCCCCCTTTTATAGCCAAAGGGGTCGCCACAGTGGCACACAGGAGGTGGAAAGTTTCCACTATACACAAGTCTATCGTCTGGCACCAATGGACAAGCACATTTAATGCACTGCCGACGTGCCCTCTCACTTTATCGGGGACGGCAAGGAAACTCGTCCCGTTCGCCGCTGCTTTTCCTCGCTCCGATGCGCGTCCAGGCTGACTAGGCGTGCAGCGCCATGCTGGCTGGCTGGCTGCTGAGTTGGTGCGGTGGCAGAGTCTTCACGAAGATCTGCATGCCACCACGCAGTTGCTTGATGAGTTGGCCTGGAACCTGCATGTCGCCATGGAGGTGCCTGCCTTGTTGGCGGGTTGACCTCTGTGTTGGAACGGCGGTGGAGCCTTGGCAGTGGGGGCCTGGCTGCGGCCCCGCAGATGTCTCCGGCAAGGATCTTGCCGGGGCCCCGGCAAGGGCCTTGCCAGGGTCTCTCAGACGTCCCCGGCAAGGGTCTTGCTGGGGTCTTGTGAGTGTCCCCGGCAAGGTCTTGCCGGGGTCTCGTGAGCGTCCCCGGCAAGGATCTTGCCGGGGTTTCCGTCTTCTAGTTCTCATATAGTATTGTATGTCCTTGGTCTTCACAAAGATATGCATGCCCCCATGCAGGCGCCTCCCGAGCCTTGGTTTCAATGTTGTCGATGGTGCCGGAACTCTTAGGCTCAAGGGTGGCAGCTCTGCTGGTGTTGGGCAAGTTGCCCCGGCAGGGATCTTGCGGGGCTACGTTAGCTACCCCGGCAAGGCTCCTGTCGGGGAGAGCCCACCTTGTCCCTTCGCTCCTCGCGCCTCTGTCTTGGCGTTGCTCTGGTAGTATTGTGTCTTTGCTCCCTCTACCCCGGCAAGCGTGGCCCCGGGCGTGTGGCTGCGACTGCCCGCGCACAAGTAAAGGGGTACAAAAAGGACCCCTACTTTTGTACACCGACAGGAGCCCCCGGGCCTGGGCCACATTTAAGCGTGGAGCGTTATTGGGCCAGGCCCAGAACGGTGCGCGGGTACGCGTGGTAGAGTTTTACCGCAGTAACTCCCTCGCCAGTTGCGCTTCCCCACGATCCGTGTTGAATGCGTGACGTGGGGGTCGTGCGTGGGGCGGTTGCTGCACGGTCGCGTCACATCATGGTAAATGGTAAAGAGGCGGCCCGCGCCTTTCCCATAAAAAGGAGAAACCGCAGGCACGCTGCTCATTTACCCCCTGTGCCTTCTGCTCGCCGCCTTCAAGCTCTTGCCTCTGCTCGCCGCCACCGCGCCCTCACTGCCCTTAATCCGCCATCCCCTCTCAATCGCCATGGCGCCCAAGACAGACAAAGGCAAAGGGGTGGCCAAGGACGCCGGGGAGAAAGAGGCGCCGGAGAGCGAGTTGGCGGTGCTGCGGACGCAGCACGCCTACTTCCCCTCGACAGTCGATGTGGTCCATCCGAGGGACTACTTCAGGCCCCTGTGGGGGAGGGAGACGAGGGGGCACCCCTCCACGCGCATCGTCCCTACCGATTTCGCCAAGGCCTACCCAAATCGGTACCCCTTCTTCGTTGACTACTTCTCTTGCGGGCTCTGCCCCCTTTCTCTGATTTCTTCAACAACGTCATGCACACGTACGGCTTCCGTCTGATGGATCTTACGCCGAATGCCGTGGCATGCATGGCCCTCTTCACATCTCTGCGAGGGCTTCGCTGGAGTGCGCCCTAGCACGACGCTCTTCCGCCACTACTTCTACCCTCGCATCCAGGCAGGGGGCGCCATCTCCGGCTGCATCACCTGGATCCCGAGGTCTCAGGAGAAGGGCACGTACCCGGAGGGCGCCCATGAGGAGAGGTGGGATGAGTGGCGGAGCCGGTGGTGCTGGATCGAGGAGAAGGATCCACGGGAGTTCTGCCAGCTTCGCCGCAGTCCGCCGATCCGCCGCAAGGACTGGAGCGACCTCAACGCCAACAACAAGAAGCTCTCGGTCGCCACCACCAGGATCAACCACCTCACCGTGGCCGGGCTCACCCTTGAAATGATTGGGGCTGATTTCATCCGCCGCCGGATTGCCCCACTGCACAACAAGGGGAGGCCGGCCTGGGACTTTAGGAACGCGGCCGACGTCATGGGGCTCTGCCCTGGCTTGCAGCACAACTTCATGGTGATGGGGCACGCTCACTTCTGCCAGAGGCTCTTCCAGCTCAAGTTGAGTGACGACAGCAGGGCTGAGAGGACCGGCAGAGCTGAGAAGGCCGGCAAGGCCGTCAAGGCATCTCTGTTTGGGTTGCCGGCGGGCGTGGTCCCGTTGAGCAACAATTCTCGCAAGACCCGCATCATTGCCATGCTGCCGGACTTCAACGCACACGGCCTCGATCTGCTCTGGGTCGAGCCGAAAGCGGATGAGGTGCAGGTGTTCTTCGATAACCTGTCGGAGAATTATGTCCGCGACGAGCCGCTGCTCATCTACGACACCACCAAGGAGGAGCTGGACTACATCGCCGCCAGGGCGGCGGATGCGGCGCTCGCCAAGGAGGCTGGCAGCACCGAGACCGTGGAGGATGAGGCCGACGTGGCTGCGGAGGAGAAAGAGCTCGCCGTATGGGCGGAGTCTGCCAGGGAGGCCAGCAGCGCCGGCGCCGGGGCTCCCCTCGTTGAAGACGTGGTCGAGGATTCGACCAAAGAAGAGGCCGAGGCTGTCAACCCCTTGGCCACAAGGAAGAGCCGCGTCCTGCGGCGGGCCAGCTCCGGCGAGCCGGTCCAGCCTGGCAGGACTGTGCAGCAGCAACAGGTTCAGGAGCAGTCCGTGCGCCAGACGAGAGCCGCAGCGACGAAGGCCGCGACAGCGAAGAAGGCGGTGAAAACCGTGGTAGCGAAGAAAAAGGCGGCGGCCTCTTCCTCATCCAAACGGCGCCGGACCCCAACCCCTTCTCCTTCTCCTTCGGATGGCAACTCGAAGGTTAATTTTGACCTCGGGTCCTTCAGCCCGAAGAGGAAAAGGAGGCTAGTGCAAGAGGAGGCGGAGGACGAGTAAGCGCTTCGCCCTCCATCTTCTCCTGACCCCACGCCTATGCTATCCTCTTTTAACTTGATATTATCCTCACAGGGACATGGAGACGTTGGCCCAGAGGGTGGCGAAGAGGGCCAGGGCCTCGACAGGCGACGAGCCCCCGGCGAGCACTCCATGCACGCCGGAGTTGGTGGTGATCAACCCGGATGACAGCCCCCGACGCAGTCCCCGCTTCAGCCCCCAGCGTGAGTCCACTACTCACTTCCCGTCGGTGTGCGTTGGGGCACGATCCCTTGGTGCTGATCTTACCGGGTTCGCAGGAGGAGATGGCAGCAGGAGGAGCCGCTGAGGGCCACCCCCAACACACCACTGTAACACCCCGGATGTAACTTTCCATATTTGTAACTCCAACTCTTGCCATTTTCGGCTATGTGTTATGATATTCCCTCCATGGTTGGGTTTTGTTTTACGTTTTGCATTTTGTTCATGTCATGCATCTCATATCATGTCATCATGTGCATTGCATTTGCATACGTGTTCGTCTCATGCATCCGAGCATTTTCCCCGTTGTTCGTTTTGCAATCCGGCACTCCCACCTCCTCCGGCGGACCCCTCTTGTTTTTTTCCTGAGCGGGTGTTGAACGTTCTCGGAATGGACCGAGGCTTGCCAAGTGGCCTTGGTACACCACCGGTAGACCACCTGTCAAGTTTCGTTCCATTTGGAGGTCGTTTGATGCTCCAACGGTTAACCGGGTAACCGCAAAGCCTCTTTTGTGTGTTGCAGCAAAAACCCCTCCAAACAGTCCAATAACCCCTCTAAGTCTCCTCCATGCTCTACGTCGTTCGATCACGATCGTGTGGGCGAAAACCGTGCTCCATTTGGAGTCTCCTAGCTCCCCCTACCTATAAAAACACCCCCCTCCGAAATCCGGGTCCAAACCCTAGCCAAATCGTCCTTCGCCGCCACTGGACGCGTCTGCCGCCGCCGGACAGATCCCCGCAGCCGCGCCGGGCCAACCGCTGCACGCCACGTTAGCGCCCCGTACCCCGCGCCGCCCGCGGCCCGGCTAGCCCGCAGCCGGCCCGCGCCTCCTGCCGCCGCCTCCCGCGCGCCTCCTCCCACGACGCCCCGCCGCCTCGCCGCCGCCCATCGCCGCGCCTCCCGCCGCCGCCTCCGCGCGCCTCGCCGGCGCCTCCGCCGCCCTCGTCGCCGGTCGCCGCCGTCTCCCTCGTCCTCGCCCGGCGCCTCCTTCCTCTCCCTCGTCGTCGCCCTCTCCTCCGGCTGGCTCCGCCCCGAGCTCCGGCGAGCAGCCCGGCGAGCCTCGGCCCGATCCGATCTGGATCCCACTAGGGTTGACTTTCTTCCCCCCTCTCGAATTCTCTAAGTCCCGAATCTTTTACATTACATGGTCAAGTTTATCGCATCATAACTCCCTGCATATAGCTCCGTTTCGTGCGTAAAACATATCGAAATGTTCGCCTCGAGATGCTCTTCATTTTGTTCCATTATGCCATGTTCATTTGAGTCCATCTTGATGCCCAAATCTCTGGTGCAAGAGTGCTATATGCTGTTAACTGCTGTTACTTATCAGAACTTGAGGATTTGTTATTTTTGTTGCATTTGATCTGTGCATCTTATGAGCATGAGCTCTACATGTGTTTTGATCTATGCCATGCTATCTTTACAGGGGTGTCTGCCATGTATTATTGTGATCTCTGTGGTTACTAGCACAAGCATGCAAACTAGGCTTCGTGATGTTTCTGATTTAAGAGAGTATTTTCACCAAGTCTGTTTCTGCTGTTATTTTGTTGCCATGTATCCATGTGGCTACAGAGAGATCCATGCTCCTTTTGGTGATGTTCAGTAAGGATGTTTTGTAGATACAGTTTTGCTCTATCCATTCATTCCCTTGTTTGCAATTATGGAGTGCCATAGCATGTCTCAATCTTGCTCTACTTTTACTATAAAATATTCCTCGCAGATTCTTAACATGATATTTAATTTTGCCAAGGTTGTTGTAGTTGTTTCAAACATGCTATGAACTTGCTCTTGCCATGGATAGCTTCATAAACATGCCATATTCCTGTAGGTATGCTTGTTTTGTCATGCTTTGCCTTGTGTTGAGTGAATCGAGCTCACCAAGATGCCTTCATATTACTGTTTCTGCCATGCTCTGTTTTCTGCCAAGTCTGAAACCTGTTAACGAAAATTGCTATGTTTACATGGGTGCCATCATATCTTCTGCTCCTTTTTGGCTCATGGTAAGTAAGGGACTTTGTCACATGCATTTATTAGATTCATGCCATACCTTGTTTTGCTATGTTAAGTTCTTGTAGCATGTTGATTTCTTGCTCTGAACATTTCTACCTGATACTATTTATGCCATGTCCAGTAATTTCACCAAGTCTGTGAACCTGTTATCTTTTGCACTTTTGCCATGCTTGCTTGAACCTGTTATGCTGTGATCTAGCCGTAGCTCAGTGTTCATCTTTTGTCAAGCATCTCCTGTAGATTACTGTCATATGCTTTGTTGCTATGTTGGAGTGCTGTAGCATAGTTGCTTGTTGCATTCTAAGTGCTATCATGCTGTTAATCGCAAAATAGAGTCATTCTTGTTTTGCTTGCCTTTTGCAAACCGTGCATCCGTTTCCGGTGATCTTTATATCGATTTCGACCGAAATCATCTCATCTTTCCAGTGGCATGCTTGGTTTGCCAAGTTACTGCCTTGTTCATCATTTTTCTTCCGGAGCACGCATATGCATCGCATACCACATCTCGCATATCATACATGTTTTGCATCATGTTGCTTGTGCATTTCCCGTAATTGATTGTGGTTCCGTGCTTGTGTTCTTGTTTTGGGTAGAGCCGGGAGACAAGTTTGCGAATGAGGAACCTGTTGAGTACGCTTACGAGGATCAAGCTTTCGACAACTCTGAGAACCTTGCAGGCAAGATGACCATACCCTCGAAATCACTTCTATCTTTGCCTTGCTAGTTGTTTGTTCTTTTGCCATGCTGCGCTACCTACCACTTGCTATATCATGCCTCCCATATTGCCATGTCAAGCCTCTAACCATCCTTATCTAGCAAACCGTTGTTTGGCTAAGTTACTGCTTTTGCTCAGCCCTTCTTATAGCGTTGCTAGTTGGAGGTGAAGTTGAAGTTGGTTCCATGTTGGAACATAAATATTTTGGAATATCACTATATCTCTTATTTAATTAATGCATCTATATATTTGGTAAAGGGTGGAAGGCTCGGCCTTTTGCCTGGTGTTTTCTTCCACTCTTGTCGCCCTAGTTTCGTCATACCGGTATTATGTTCCTTGAGTTTGCGTTCCTTACGCGGTTGGGTGATTTATGGGACCCCCTTGACAGTTCGCCTTGAATAAAACTCCTCCAGCAAGGCCCAACTTTGGTTTTACCATTTGAACACCTACCACCTACACTTCCCTTGGGTTTTCGCAAGCCCGAGGGTCATCTTTATTGTAGACCCCCACGGGCCAGTGCTCCTTCGAGTGTTGGTTCGAATCGAGCTGCCTGCGGGGCCACCTTGGGGAAACTTGAGGACTGGTTTTACTCGTAGCTAGTCTCATCTGGTGTTGCCCTGAGAATGAGATATGTGCAGCTCCTATCGGGATTTGTCGGCACATCGGGCGGCTTTGCTGGTCTTGTTTTACCATTGTCGAAATGTCTTGTAAACCGGGATTCCGAGACTGATCGGGTCTTCCCGGGAGAAGGTTTATCCTTCGTTGACCCTGAGAGCTTATGATGGGCTAAGTTGGGACACCCCTGCAGGGTATTATCTTTCGAAAGCCGTGCCCGCGGTTATGAGGCAGATGGGAATTTGTTAATGTCCGGTTGTAGAGAACTTGTCACTTGACCCAATTAAAATACATCAACCGGGTGTGTAGCCGTGATGGTCTCTTCTCGACGGAGTCCGGGAAGTGAACACGGTTTGAGTTATGCATGAACGTAAGTAGTTTCAGGATCACTTCTTGATCATTTCTAGCTTCGCGACCGTTGTGTTGCTTCTCTTCTCGCTCTCATTTGCGTATGTTAGCCACCATATATGCTTAGTGCCTGCTGCAGCTCCACCTCATTACACCATCCTTTCCTATAAGCTTAAATAGTCTTGATCTCCCGGGTGTGAGATTGCTGAGTCCTCGTGACTCACTGATTCTACCAAAACAGTTGCAGGTGCCGACGATGCCAGTGCAGGTGACGCAACCGAGTTCAAGTGGGAGTTCGACGAGGAACGTGGTCGTTACTATGTTTCTTTTCCTGATGATCAGTAGTGGAGCCCAGTTGGGACGATCGGGGATCTAGCATTTGGGGTTATCTTATTTTCATTTGGTCTTAACCGTAGTCGGTCTATGTGTGGATTTAGGATGATGTATGAATTAATTTATGTATTGTGTGAAGTGGCGATTGTAAGCCAACTCTCGTTATCCCATTCTTGTTCATTACATGGGATTGTGTGAAGATGACCCTTCTTGCGACAAAACCACAATGCGGTTATGCCTCTAAGTCGTGCCTCGACACGTGGGAGATATAGCCGCATCGTGGGCATTACAAGTTCGTAATCAGAGCCATCCCCGACTTAGGAGCCCCCTGCTTGATCGAATCGCTGGCGTTGTTGAGTCTAGAAACAAAAATGTTTTGAGTCTGAGGATTATATATATCGGAGAGTAGGATTATTTTTACTCCTCAGTCCCTTTGTCGCTCTGGTGAGGCCTCCTGACGTAGAAGTTTTGACTCTTCTCTCCTCAAAATTCACTAAAAAAAATTTAGGATCACGCGTGTATCTTAGAATCGTTCCGATGGTTTTGTGACGAGAACATTGTTCTTGGTGCCTCCTGACATTTAGGGGTTGTGGCAGTGTCCCGGGGAGTTGAGCTCCGAGGTGTTGTCGTCACAATTTTATCGTTGCAGTTCTGGAATACCTGAGTTTCGCCGACATCGAAATCTTTTTTATGCAGTTGTTGGTGAGATCACCTCGACGCCACCCAGTACTGGGGCGGGAGTTCGGGAGTATTGCCATAACTTGTATAACGGATGCTTTTCGAAGGTTGAGGTACACGATTTCCGAAGGTTTCTTGGTTATGTGTTGACGGATGGATACAGCTGGATCTACGGATTGCTAGTTTGGGTGATATATTTTGTGTCCCCTGTATCCCCAACACCAGATTGCATAACCAGAAAGTTTCGGGAGTTTATAGGTGGGATTCAAGTAGCTCTTAGCATTTCTTCCCGCAGATATTTGGTTTGTGATTGGGTAATCCTTACCACTTATTTGTTCCACTCGTATTTTTTTATTTTATTCATCAATCTCTTATCAAGTGGCTTCTCACCTTAATGGAAGTGTGATGATTTACTATGGAATTCATTCGTTCATCCTCTTTCGAATGTTTATTGTGAAGACTATATGTTGCAATTTCTATCCGTTGATTCAACTTGTCTATCTGTCTATCAAGATGCTAATGGATGTCACCCTCTTCAGGATGGCTCCGCCAACGCGTCTGAATCCGGAACGCAATGAAGGGATTCAGGCGAACCCTCCGCCACCACCTCCGCCTCCGGAGGCATGGCAAGCTATCATGGCAGCCACCAACGCCAATGCTCAGATGATTCTGCAACTATTGCAAGAATGCACCCAAGGGCAAGGCAATCAAGGAAATCAAGGCCAAGGCAACAATCAGCCTCACTTCGCTACCCTCAACCAGTTTCTCGCAAATCAGCCCAAGTCTTTCAGCTACTGTGCCGAGGCCACAGATGCCGATGATTGGCTCGTGGACATCAACAAGCATTTTGAATGTAGCAATGTCAGGCCTGAGGACTTTGTCAAGTTCGCTTCTTTTAAACTCAAGGATCAAGCTGCCGAGTGGTATCAACAATACAAAGATTCCACAGGAGGTCGTGTGATTACCTGGGATGATTTCCGTCGAGACTTCAAAGCTCACCACATTCCACAAAGTGTTGTTGAGAGCAAGCGTGAGGAGTTCCGCAATCTCAAGCAAGGCAGCATGTCCATGTATCAATACAATACTCAGTTTCAGAAACTCGCTCGCTTCGCTAAGCAAGACGTTCCTGATGAAAAGAGCATGGTCTATCAATTCAGAGGTGGCCTCAGAGAAGATCTGCAATTACCTCTCGTGCTTTTTGAGCCGACCAAGTATGATGATTTCTACAATATGGCACTGAAGCAAGAGGCTGCTCAGCTCAAGTGTGAGGCTTCTAAGAAGAGAGTCAGGGACGCAGTTCAGTCTTCTTCTTCCTCACTAGTGGCTGCTAAGCAACAGAAGTTCTGGTTGCCTCCTCCTCCTCCGTTTTGTTAGCCTTACCAGCAGAAGAACAAAGGTGGCCATGGATCTTCACACTCTTCCAACTCTGGCTATCAGAACAAGTCTCAGAATCAAGCTTCAAAGTCGAGTCCTCCTTATCATCGTCCACTCTCAGAGGTGACATGCAACAAGTGTCAGCAGAAAGGTCACTATGCTAACAAGTGCTTCAACCAAAGGCGTCTTCCGCCTCCTCCTCCTGTGAGATCTTCCAGCAATGCAGTGGTCAAGCATAATCCCAAGTCTGCAAAGGTCAACATGTTGAATGCAGCTCTAGCGGAGGAATCTACTGATGTGATAATGGGTAATCTCTCAGTTAATGATATTCCTGCAAAAGTCTTATTTGATACTGGTGTGTCGCATTCTTTCATGTCATACCCATTTGCATCGAAGCACAATTTTGACACAGAGGAATTATCTAGAGCAATGCAAGTTATTTCTCCGGCTAAGCGTTTGAGCTCTAGCATGATGGTTCCAAATGTCGGTATCAAGATGGGAAACTATAAATTTCTATCTTCTCCAATTGTTCTTGGTGACTCGGATATTGATCTAATTCTCGGGATGGACTGGCTTTCTAAGCATAAGGCTCAACTTGATTGTGCTGCCAGGGAAATTCAATTGACACACTCTTCTGAGGATGTTATCATTTATGCCGCTCGTGATGAAACCATTCGGTTATTTTCTCTCAATGAAAAGGGCGAGTTGAATGCCATCTCTCAGATTCCAGTCGTTTGTGAGTATCAAGATGTCTTTCCAGAAGAGCTTCCGGGTATGCCTCCCCACTGGCCAGTTGAGTTCGTTATCGATCTAGAGCCTGGCACTGAACCCGTTTGCAAGCGTCCATACAAGCTTGGTCCCAAGGAGCTGAAGGAATTGAAGAAACAGCTTGATGAACAAGAGCGTCTGGGTCTGATCAGACAGAGTTCATCTCCATGGGGTTGTGGTGTTCTTTTTGTCCAGAAGAAGGATGGCACGGAACGACTTTGTGTCGACTACCGTCCATTGAACAAGAAGACAATCAAGAACAAGTATCTGCTTCCCAGCATCAATGAGTTATTCGAGCAACTTAAAGGTGCTAAAGTTTTCTCCAAGCTTGACCTTCGTATGGGTTATCATCAGATTCGCATTCGTGAAGAAGATATTCCCAAGACAGCATTCAGAACAAGCTTTGGTTCTTATGAATATACTTTCATGTCTTTCGGCCTTGTCAATGCTCCTCCAACATTCTCTCGGATGATGAATTTCATCTTCAACCCCTATACCAATGAGTTCGTCCTGGTGTATCTCGATGATATCTTGGTCTTCTCCAAGAATAAGAAGGATCATGCCAAACATTTGCGATTGGTGCTTGACAAGCTCAGAGAGTATCAATTCTATGCGAAGTTTTCCAAATGTGAGTTTTGGCTTGATGAAGTTCTTTACCTTGGTCATATCATCTCTGCCAAGGGCATCGTTGTTAATCTCGAGAAGGTGTCCGCAATTGTGAATTGGGAACCTCCTCAGAATGTCAAGCAGCTCCGCAGCTTTCTTGGTCTTGCAAGCTATTGCCCGAAGATTCGTTGAGAATTTATCTAAGATTGCAAAGCCTCTTTCCAACCTCCTCCAAAAGCATGTGAAGTTTGTCTGGACGCCTGAGTGTGACATTGCTTTCAACACTCTCAAACAGAAACTTGTCACAGCTCCTGTCTTGACTCCTCCTGACGAATCGAAGCCATTTGAAGTTTTCTGTGATGCTTCTCTTCAAGGTCTCGGTGCCGTGTTAATGCAAGAGAAGAAAGTTATGGCCTATACCTCTCGTCAATTGAAGCCCAACGAAAAGAACTACCCCACTCACGATCTTGAGTTGGCGGCAGTTGTCCATGCATTAATAACATGGAGACATCTCTTGTTGGGAAGACAAGTGGACATATTCACCGATCACAAGAGGCTCAAGTACATCTTCACTCAGCCCAACCTCAACCTTAGGCAAACTCGATGGGTCGAAATGATTCAAGAGTACAATCCGAGTATTGAATATACTCCAGGCAAAGCCAATGTCATTGCAGATGCTTCGAGCAGGAAGGCTTATTGCAACAGCTTAATTCTCAAGCCATTCCAACCGGATCATTGTGAAGCTTTCCGCAAGCTGAATCTCCAAGTTGTTCCTCAAGGCTTTCTTGCCAACCTCATAGTCTCTCCTACTTTGGAAGATCAAATTCATGAGGCACAACTCCTGGATACCATGGTGAAGAAGGTGAAACGTGGTATCGACAAGGGTCTTTCCAAATACAAGTGCTATCGCATTGATGACAGAGACACTTTATTCTTTGAGGACCGGATTATGGTTCCTAAAGGTGATCTAAGGAAAGTCATAATGAACGAGGTGAACAATTCTCTTCTTTCCATTCATCCTGGAAGTATGAAGATGTACCATGACCTCAAGCAGTCGTGTTGGTGGACTCGAATGAAGCGAGAAATCGCTCAATTCGTGAATGAATGTGATGTCTGTCGAAGAGTGAAAGCAGAACACCAACGACCAGTTGGTCTCCTCCAACCTCTTGCTATCCCAGAATGGAAGTTTGATCATATCAAAATGGACTTCGTGACTGGATTTCCAAAGTCCAAGCGTGGAAATGATGCTATCTTCGTTGTCATTAACAAGCTTACTAAAGTGGCTCATTTCCTTCCAATCAAAGAATCTATCACAGCAGCTCAGTTGGCAGAGCTATACACCTCCAGAATTGTCTCCTTGCACGGCATTCCACAATTGATTTCTTCAGATCGTGGAAGCATCTTCACTTCTAAGTTCTGGGACTCCTTCCAGAAGGCAATGGGCATCAACATTCGCTTCAGCACAGCTTTCCACCCTCAAATTAGTGGCCAAGTCGAGCGAGTCAATCAAATCCTTGAAGATATGCTCAGGGCTTGTGTCATTTCCTTTGGCATGAAATGGGAAGATTGTCTTCCATATGCCGAGTTCTCCTACAACAACAGTTGCCAAGCGAGTTCGGGCAAGGCCCCATTCGAGATTCTCTATGGCAGAAAGTGTCGTACTCCTCTCAATTGGTCAGAGACTGGTGAACGCCAACTTCTTGGCAATGACTTAATCACAGAGGCTGAAGAAATGTGTAAAGTCATCCGTGAAAATCTCAAAGCCGCGCAATCGCGCCAGAAGAGTTACTATGATAGCAAGCACCGTGATGTGGCTTTCGAGATCGGAGACCATGTCTACCTCCGCGTCTGTCCAATGAAAGGCACTCGTCACTTCGGTATCAGAGGGAAGCTTGCCCCTAGATACGTGGGTCCTTTCAAGATCATTAGCAAAAGAGGCGACCTCGCCTATCAACTTGAGCTTCCCTCCAACTTCGCGAACGTGCACGATGTGTTCAACGTGTCACAGCTCCGCAAGTGCTTCAAGACTCCTGAGCGCACCATCAACTTCGAAGAGATTGACCTCCAAGAAGATCTGTCTTATCATGAGCACGCCGTTGCTATTCTTGAAGAAACTAAGCGCAAGACTCGCAACAAGTCAATCAAATTCCTGAAAGTGAAGTGGTCGCACCATTCCGACCGAGAAGCCACCTGGGAACGCGAGGATCACCTCCGTGCCGAATATCCGGAGTTCTTTCAGTCCTAGATCTCAGGACGAGATCCTCTCGTAGTGGTGGAGTGTTGTAACACCCCGGATGTAACTTTCCATATTTGTAACTCCAACTCTTGCCATTTTCGGCTATGTGTTATGATATTCCCTCCGTGGTTGGGTTTTGTTTTCCGTTTGCATTTTGTTCATGTCATGCATCTCATATCATGTCATCACGTGCATTGCATTTGCATACGTGTTCGTCTCATGCATCCGAGCATTTTCCCCGTTGTCCGTTTTGCAATCCGGCACTCCCACCTCCTCCGGCGCACCCCTCTTGTTTCTTTTCGTGAGCGGGTTTTGAACGTTCTCGGAATGGACCGAGGCTTGCCAAGTGGCCTTGGTAGACCACCGGTAGACCACCTGTCAAGTTTCGTTCCATTTGGAGCTCGTTTGATGCTCCAACGGTTAACCGGGTAACCGCAAAGCCTCTTTTGTGTGTTGCAGCAAAACCCCCCTCCAAACAGTCCAATAACCCCTCTAAGTCTCCTCCATGCTCTAGGTCGTTCGATCACGATCGTGTGGGCGAAAACCGTGCTCCATTTGGAGTCTCCTAGCTCCCTCTACCTATAAAAACACCTCCCCCTCCGAAATCTGGGTCCAAACCCTAGCCAAATCGTCCTCCGCCGCCACCGGACGCGTCCGCCGGCGCCGGACAGATCCCAGCCGCCGCGCCGGGCCAACCGCTGCGCGCCACGTCAGCGCCCCGTACCCAGCACCGCCCGCGGCCCGGCGAGCCCGCAGCCGGCCCCCGCGGCCCGCGCCTCCCGCCGCCGCCTCCCGCGCGACTCCTCCCGCGACGCCCAGCCGCCTCACCGCCACCGCCGCGCGACCTCGCCGCCGCCCATCGTTGCGCCTCCCGCCGCCGCCTCCGTGCGCCTCGCCGTCGCATCCGCCGCCCTCGTCGCCGGTCGCCGCCGTCTCCCTCGTCCTCGCCCGGCGCCTCCTTCCTCTTCCTCGTCGTCGCCCTCTCCTCCGGCCGGCTCCGCCCCGAGCCCGGCGAGCCTCGGCCCGATCCGATCTGGATCCCACTAGGGTTGACTTTCTTCCCCCCTCTCGAATTCTCTAAGTCCCGAATCTTTTACATTACATGGTCATGTTCATCGCATCATAACTCTCTGCATATAGCTCCGTTTCGTACGTGAAATATATAGAAATGTTCGCCTCGAGATGCTCTTCATTTTGTTCCATTATGCCATGTTCATTTGAGTCCATCTTGATGCCTAAATCTCTGGTGCAAGAGTGCTATATGCTGTTAACTGCTGTTGCTTATCAGATATTGAGGATTTGTTATTTTTGTTGCATTTGATCTGTGCATATTATGAGCATGAGCTCTACATGTGTTTTGATCTACGCCATGATATCTTTACATGGGTGTATACCATGTATTTTTGTGATCTCTGTGGTGACTAGCACAAGCATGCAAACTAGGCTTCGTGATGTTTCTGATTTCAGAGACTTAGTATTTTCACCCATGTTATTTTGTTTCTGCTGTTATTTTGTTTCCATGTATCCATGTGGCTACAGATAGAACCATCCTCCTTTTGGTGATGTTCAGTAAGGATGTTTTGTAGATACAATTTTTCTCTAGCCTGTCATGCCATTGTTTGCAATTATGGAGTGCCATAGCATGTCTCAATCTTGCTCTACTTTTGCTATAAAATATTCCTGGCAGATTCTTAACATGATATTCAATTTTGCCAAGGTTGTTGTAGTTGTTTAAAACATGCTATGAACTTGCTGTTGCCATGGATATCTTCATAAACATGCCATCTTACTGTAGGTAAGCTTGTTTTGTAATTATTTGCCTTGTGTTGAGTGAATCAAGCTCACCAAGATGCCTTCATATTACTGTTTCTGCCATGCTCTGTTTTCTGCCAAGTCTGAAACCTGTTAACGAAACATGCTATGTTTACATGGGTGCCATCATATCTTCTGATCATTTTTGGCTCATGGTAAGTAAGGGACTTTTGTCACATGCATTCAGTAGATTCATGCCATGCCTTGTTTTGCTATGTTAAGTTCTTGTAGCATGTTGATTTCTTGCTCTGAACATTTCTACCTGATACTGTTTAGGCCATGTCTAGTAATTTCACCAAGTCTGTGAACCTATTATCTTTTGCACTTTTGCCATGCTTGTTTGAACCTGTTATGCTGTGATCTAGCCGTAGCTCAGTGTTCATATTTTGTCAAGAATCTCCTGTAGATTACTTTCATATGCTTTGCTGCTATGTTGGAGTGTTGTAGCATAGTTACTTGTTGCATTCTAAGTGCTATCATGCTGTTAATCGCAGAATAGAGTCATTCTTATTTTGCTTGCCTTTTGCAAACCGTGCATCCGTTTCCGGTGATCTTTATATCGATTTCGACCGAAATCATCTCATCTTTCCAGTGGCATGCTTGGTTTGCCATGTTACCTCCTTGTTCATCATTTTTCTTCCGGAGCACGCATATGCATCGCATACCACATCTCGCATATCATACATGTTTTGCATCATGTTGCTTGTGCATTTCCCGTGATTGATTGTGGTTCCATGCTTGTGTTCTTGTTTTGGGTAGAGCCGGGAGACGAGTTCGTGAACGAGGAACATGTTGAGTACGCTTACGAGGATCAAGCTTTCGACAACTCTGAGAACCTTGCAGGCAAGATGACCATACCCTCGAAATCACTTCTATCTTTGCCTTGCTAGTTGTTCGTTCTTTTGCCATGCTGCGCTACCTACCACTTGCTATATCATGCCTCCCATATTGCCATGTCAAGCCTCTAACAATCCTTTCCTAGCAAACCTTTGTTTGGCTAAGTTACCGCTTTTGCTCAGCCCTTCTTATAGCGTTGCTAATTGCAGGTGAAGTTGAAGTTGGTTCCATGTTGGAAGATGGATATTTTGGAATATCACTATATCTCTTATTTAATTAATGCATCTATATATTTGGTAAAGGGTGGAAGGCTCGGCCTTATGCCTGGTGTTTTGTTCCACTCTTGCCGCCCTTGTTTCGTCATACCGGTATTATGTTCCTTGAGTTTGCGTTCCTTACGCGGTTGGGTGATTTATGGGACCCCCTTGAGAGTTCGCCTTGAATAAAACTCCTCCAGCAAGGCCCAACCTTGGTTTTACCATGTGACCACCTACCACCTACACTTCCCTTGGGTTTTCGCGAGCCCGAGGGTCATCTTTATTTTAGACCCTGGGCCAGTGCTCCTTCGAGTGTTGGTTCGAATCGAGCTGCCTGCGGGGCCACCTTGGGGAAACATGAGGACTGGTTTTACTCGGAGCTAGTCTCATCGGTGTTGCCCTGAGAACGAGATATGTGCAGCTCCTATCGGGATTTGTCGGCACATCGGGCGGCTTTGCTGGTCTTGTTTTACCATTGTCGAAATGTCTTGTAAACCGGGATTCCGAGACTGATCGGGTCTTCCCGGGAGAAGGTTTATCCTTCGTTGACCCTGAGAGCTTATGATGGGCTAAGTTGGGACACCCCTGCAGGGTATTATCTTTCGAAAGCCGTGCCCGCGGTTATGAGGCAGATGGGAATTTGTTAATGTCCGGTTGTAGAGAACTTGTCACTTGACCCAATTAAAATACATCAACCGGGTGTGTAGCCATGATGGTCTCTTCTCGGCGGAGTCCGGGAAGTGAACACGGTTTGAGTTATGCATGAACGTAAGTAGTTTCAGGATCACTTCTTGATCATTTCTAGCTTCGTGACCGTTGCGTTGCTTCTCTTCTCGCTCTCATTTGCATATGTTAGCCACCATATATGCTTAGTGCCTGCTGCAGCTCCACCTCATTACACCATCCTTTCCTATAAGCTTAAATAGTCTTGATCTCGCGGGTGTGAGATTGCTGAGTCCTCGTGACTCACAGATTCTACCAAAACAGTTGCAGGTGCCGACGATGCCAGTGCAGGTGACGCAACCGAGCTCAAGTGGGAGTTCGACAAGGAACGTGGTCGTTACTATGTTTCTTTTCCTGATGATCAGTAGTGGAGCCCAGTTGGGACGATCAGGGATCTAGCAGTTGGGGTTATCTTATTTTCATTTGGTGTTGACCGTAGTCAGTCTATGTGTGGATTTTGGATGATGTATAATTAATTTATGTATTGTGTGAAGTGGCGATTGTAAGCCAACTCTCGTTATCCCATTCTTGTTCATTACATGGGATTGTGTGAAGATGACCCTTCTTGCGACAAAACCACAATGCGGTTATGCCTCTAAGTCGTGCCTCGACACGTGGGAGATATAGCCGCATCGTGGGCGTTACAACCACCCCCGTCAACCACACCGCCTAGAGGGGCGTCCCTGACGAAGGCACCAAGCACCGAGCGCACGCGCACAGAGGAGGAGGAGGTGAACTTGGGCGGCAGTGGCTCTATCCCGGCAACGGAAGTTGGCGGGGAGGGAAACACTTCTTCCCAGCTTGGCCCGGGTATGTGGCCTACGTTCCGTCCCTGTCTTTTCTTCTTCTTGGACCTTGATTTTGGCCCCGTCTCATTCTCCTTCTTGGTATCCAGACCGTCCCTCGGCGGATCAGGAGGACATTGATACCGTCATTGGGGAGGTCACCAAGGACGCCAAGGCCGAGGCCGACAAGAGTGCTGCCGAGGAGGCCGCCAAGACCGCCGCTGAGGAGGCTGCCAAGGGGCCTACCGGGGAGGCCGGCAAGGCCGCTGCCGAAGAGGCCGACAAGGGGGCTGCCGGGGGGTGGCTGACGACCATCCTTCCTCCCCTCCAGCCCCTGGCCCGGGCAAGTACATGAAGGTGGGCAATAACCTGTTCGTCCATCTCTTGGGAACGGCGAGCACCAGGGCGCCAACCGAGGGGGAGGTGTTCGACGACGAGGCGCTCGCCAGCGCCGGGCTTCAGGTTGTTGATGAACCGAGTGCCGGCGG